>NC_063067.1:33737777-34337777 GCF_018812025.1 Megalobrama amblycephala | reverse complement strand
ACAGCCTAATGCCAAGGCCTTTGGGAAAAGGTTTGGTTATCTTATTTTTACGCTTCACTTGGTTGGATGATCAGTCCGGCGATGGAAACTTCTTCCACTGGTATCCTTCTGTGTGCAGTGGGAGAGACTGGGTTGCTTTCCAACAGTTGCAGAGCTGCACTGAGTGCTGGAGGTCTTTGTGTAATCCAGAGAACTGTAGGTCAGATGGTGGTCGATCTGCAGGATCTTCTGTAGGTTGAAGGTACTTGAGTTTGTAACAGTTCTGAAAAGCTGTTTCATTTCGTATGATGTAATGCTTCTCCCCACCTCAAGGGGGATCTAGTGAGCTTTCTGAAGGAAAGGCTATCCTTTTAAGAGAGACGAGTAAGACTGTTTAGAGAGGTATTGGCATGGCTTTGAGTGTTTGCTCAACTTGGGCTGCGTTCCAGTTCGGTTTTTAAAAGCCCTTCCCTCGCTAACTTCCCTCGGTCTCGTTGACTCGGATGTACGTCATTGCTTATGTTGCACGAGTGCCCACTTCTGGCGGAACCTTGCAATGGGCTGAACTGGAACGTCCTACGCCCTTGATCACTTGGAATCCGCAATGGAGCTGATTTATTATTTATTTTTTCCCCTTACAAATTTGTTTAATACAACATTCTATATGTATATATGTGTGTTTTAAATGTTTAAAAAAAATAATTAATATATCATAGAATTGTTTGTGGTAGGGTAAATTAAACGTGATATGCGGTGACGTCATAATCGTGTTGCATTGTGGGTTATGGAGCTGCCTGAAGTGTACATGTGAAGTAGACTCACTCCCTCGGTTAAAATCGAGGGAGCGAGGGTCTGTCCATGTAAACTTCCCTCGTCCACTTCACGAAGTGGAACGCACTTCAAAATGGCGGCAGGGATTCCCCCGAGGGGAAGTGTTTAGGGAAGTTCGCAAGTGCGTGTCTAAAACTGGAGTGGAACGCAGCCTTGGTGATGCATGAGACCCTATTATGAGGAACCTCTTTGGTTCTACAGCTCAGTGTAAGTTTTGTATATATTTTGCAATTCTATGTTTGTTTTCTGTGTTCAATTGCATATTTTGATTTTTGTTTGCATATTTGTTTCAGAGGGTTGTCTTTTGGCCTCATTCATCAAACAAGGACACTTCATCTGGACTATATGATCTTTTTCTACACCTTTGATTATTTGGACTGACGTTTGGTAATGGTTTGGGACACTGTATATTGAACTTGTGGATTTCCTTTGAACTGTTGGAATGTGGTAAGATACTCACTTCTTACCTGACTATGTGGGAGTTGTGAGAAATGGACTTTATTTCTGATTGAACTCAACATGTTGTGGTTGGGCTGAAATACTCTAACAAGATGTGAATTTTCTTGTCTTTGAATGTAATGTTTTGTTGATATTGTTGCTGTTTGGGGTGTCTACTCTTTAAACCTTTAATATATTCTTCTCTGATCTTGGATGAATGGATTTATATATGTCACCAAATTTAGAGTGTTACAAGTTATGCAGGTCAGGATCCAAAGTCCTCTGCAGGAAGCAGTTGGGCTGCTTGAAGGTCCGTGCGGTGAAAGGTTTACTCACAAGGGTATTGGTGGATCCAAAATGGTCAATATTCATTTATTCATTTATGCATGTTCAATTATTCATACTCATTATTAATCACTCATTATCATTGTATTGCTTATGATTTTTAATGTTACTTATGATTTCAAGTATTCATATAATCTTACTTAATTACTCACATATAATCACGTAAAGTCAAGTATAATCACATATTTACTCCTTATTATGCTCTTTTGTTATTTTGATCTTCATTGTGCTTCTTTCACCTGTGACATTGAAGTTCCAAGTGAACTTTAAGTTTTCTCGGTAAAGAGGGGCTTGGTACATTTGTGGTTGAGTTGGGTTCCTGCCAAATTTTACCAGAACGTAGATGTTCTCAGGATTGATCACACTTAGTACTTTTTCTGTAATAATATTTTGTATCTCTGTATTCAAATGAAAGGGGATCTTTGAAACATGTTAACTTTGTTATTCTATTGTTCTGATGAAGGTGTCAACCCACCCTTTTGGGGGGCTATTTTTTGGGTATTTTTACTCCATCTGATAATGTCAATCATCACAAGACCATAAAATTACCCAATTACTGTTTGGATAGCAGGAAATCATGAAATGTCACAAAATTTCTTTAAATCCTCCAAAACAACGGAAAAGTTCACTTTGACCTTTTATCTATTCAAACAAGACCTAGAAGGGTAATACAAGTTTTTCCAATCTTAAGGTATAAAAACTGTCTCATTCTCTCAATTGGTACCCTTTTCTGCTATCCTGACTTGCATCTTGCGACTTGCATCATTTCAGAATGTTATTATCATAGATGTTCGATTCCTGACTGTTATTTTACCTTTTGGTTTTATTAAATATTTTCATTATCGATTGAAGTTTCGTGTGAGGCTAAATTTAATTGCAATGAATAAATAATTTTTCTTCAACGTCATCAACTGCCTGGATCTCATTTTCTCAAGTTTTTGCATCAGGTATAATCTTGGTCGTGCTGTTGTTCTTCCATTGTCAAGTCAGAAACTCAGAACAATGGTTGTTCACTTGGGAAAGTTTTTATTCCTTCCCATTGGGGAGAGGATTACAAATCCCTGCCTTTGCTGATGTGGTGATGTGATTGGGTCACCGCATTCCAGGTGTCTGCCCTTCCCATCACCTTCTCATCCTGTGGAACTTGTTGTATTGTCCCAAAATACACAGTTAAATAAAATAATGTCTTTAGGATCTTGGAAATGTTTTATTTCTTTTTCAAACCTTTCTCAAAGTCCTTGTGGCAGTGTTCTGAACTCATAGAGTCCAAACTTGATGTGAATTGGGTGCAATTGCATTGGCTTTTATTCCAGGTGCGGTTTCCACTGTTTCCTGAATGAGCAAAAAGATTTATAGGACATATTCCTTACAGTATACCTGTCCATTTTTGGTGGTTTTAAGCCAATATGTATAGAAATTGTCTTTCTTTTGGAGCATTTCTTTGTTCTTGCTGTGCTCTAGCCAGAACCAGTTTGACCATTCACACCTTGGACTCAGGCAATACCTTGAACAAAGGCAATTCATGATGAGATTAGCCTGTGATCAATGGGTCGTTGGTGTCATCTTTCCTGTCCTACACCTTTGGCAGTCCTGATTACAATAGTCATTTAGCTGTCACTGGGGGGCTTATCACACGCTTTTGTATCGTGGGGCAAAAGGATGTCTGTTGTGAAGCTCATAGCAATAGGCTTAAAACGGAGAAGTTTTTCCTTTGAGTTTTCCACGTATAGATGACAGTATTGTCAAAATGATCCCCATTCATACGAATCCGTGAAAACGACTAAAAACGCTGTATTCTGCTGGCAGGCCATTAGATGGCGATGAAACACTACAGACTGAACATGTAATGCGCATGTGCATGACGTCATTGTTTTCACAGATTCATGTTTTTGTTGTTTACATGGAGACTGTTTTCAAAAACTTGCACTTTGAAACCCGTTTTGCCATTGTCAAAAATGCCCAAAATGCCATTGTCAAAACACATACAAAGTTTTCCGTTTTTATTTGAAAACATTGTCATGTAAACGACCCCCTAGACTGCTGCCGCGTCCCAATTCAATGAAGGACACAACAGATGGATCCTTCGTGGCCTAGCCTACCCCAGAATTCATTGCGCGTCGGTGACAACAGAACTTTTTTGAGAGAAGTTGCCGGATTACACTTTTAAACATAAGTGTTGGGTTTCAACTTACTCAAATATCGAATGAAGCAAAAGTAAAATAAATAAATAAATAAATAAATAAATAAATAAAAAAAACTTAAGCAGTTCAAATGTTTACATATCTTGATGTGATTTATATAGTTCATACTCTTTATTATGTATATAAATGGACCAAGGTGAACATATTTATATTGGTGGTGAAGTCTATTTTCGTTTTAAAGTCCAGAACAAATGTTACTGCCACTTATCAAAGGCAACAGCCACAGTTGCCACCGTTCCATTTAACGCTCGGTCTGATCTTCGTGGCCTTCGAATGCGTGGCCTTTGAAGTCCACATCCTTCAAAGGATGCAGCCTCTGAATTGGGACACAGCTTCTGGTGGCAGAGAAACAGTGTTGGAGTCAATAATTGTAGGTATCACAGGGGTTCCACAGCACTGCCATTGTTTCACAGTTCAACAAACAATAATGGGTCTGACACTAAATCACAATGGCATCTGGGGAATAGAGAACAGAACAAAAGACAGGAGAAGAAATTGACTTGATACTGAGGAATAAATTAGAATAAATTGGATTATTTATTTGTTCTTTCATGCATTCCTTCCCTTTCACTGCATTATTAATTTTTTGTATTTCACACAAAATAAATGTATAGAGATGTACAGAAATAAGAAACTATAAATAAAACAAAGACACTTCTCTGCATTCTGTCCAGGATGCTGGGTTACAGAATTAGGTGACCTTTTAGTAATCACCACTTTCTATTTCATGCTGTTATATTGAGTATGCCTCAGTGAAGGCATTATTATGTATAAATCATTATTAGTCTTTTTTTATATTAACAATAGGGATAATGAGAGAAGTGATGGGGACATTTTAGAGACAAAGACAAAGGTAAAAAAAAGCCAGACTTATTCTTTGAAATTCATAAAGGATACCTTTGGTCTGTGTTATACATTACCTCTGATGTGAATATATATGGTATCAATAAGGCAGAACATTAAAAGTTCTCAGACAATTAAAGCAATACACTTATTGTTTTCTTTCCTTACCAAAGCTAATAATCCTAAACAAAACGAGCCAAAAATGTCTGCAGTGTGTCTGCGCTTGTGCTCAGGTGAGTCTTCATGAAGTATAAAGGTTGTAAATACAGAGAACATAAATATTACTTCATGTGATGACCTTAATAGATGTATACTTTAATTCTGATAAAACAAGAACAGCTCATTTATCCTAAGCAATACGATTATCTTAAGATTATCTTAAGCTTATTTTACTAGAAAACATAAAATTACTTTTCTCTGTTTAAATAAAGTAATACAAAACAACATTCCCAGAGCGGTTCCCATTGATCTTGATATGTATCTCTTGAGAGTTCTATATTATTTTCACACTTATAAGCAGCTACAATTTAAATAGGCTTGTGAATGGCTTTCACAGAAAGAAAAAAAAAAAAAATGGGTGAATAGTCAGAAAAATAGTTCTGAAAATTAAAGGGGACCTATTATGCCCCTTTTAACAAGATGTAAAATAAGTCCCTGACATCCCCAGAGTGTGTATGTGAAGTTTTAGCTCAGAATACCCCACAAATAATTTAGCATGTTAAAATTGCCACTTTTTGGGGGTGAGCAAAAACACGCTGTCTTTGTGTGTGTCCCTTTAAATGCAAATGAGATGGTTATCCCAGCCCCCTTTCAAGAAGAGGGTGGAGCTTTAAGCTCTGGCATACCGGAAACAACAAAACAGGACAGTCTCATGCACTGAAAATGTCAGACTTCAAAGGGCATTCATGTGCAATTTTTAACTAGGAATCCCATATTTAGATAGCAGGTGAGGGCAGCATCAGTGAAAACAGGCAGAGCGATGGTAGCTTTAGCAACATTAGCTGTACAGAGTGCCAACAAGCTCTTTCAGAACGGCAGTTTGGAAGGTCTCACAACATATGACTTGAGATACTTTGTCTGGATCTTTAGTTTGCGCATGGAGAGTTCCCTAGTGAAAAAAAAGTATACTTTATTGTATTTTAAATATATTCCCTTTTTCTATAGTACACTGCAAATATACTAACAAAAAATGTACTATCATTAAATATATAAAAAGTATATTAGTATCATATTTTCACAATGCAACTTTTAACACACTTTAAAATAATTGTACTTTAGTATATTTTCTAAAAAATATATTTTAGAAAAATATACTTGAAGTGTAAGTTCAGTTTATTTTTTAAAAGTGTATTTATTTGCACTTTATAAAAATATATTTGAGGTATATTTTAACAGTGTGCTGGAAATGATCATTGTAACAATGCACTGAAAGTATATTTAAAAAAATACATTATTTAATATCCTGAAGTTGTAGTGTATCTAATGTTAAATTTGAGTATATTTTTTAAGTTTACTTCTTCATCCTTGGAATTCATTATATTACTTGTGCTATTTATTTCAGTATGAATGCATTACAAGCCCATTTAGTATATGCAGTGTAGCCTATACAATTTCCAAATATGTGTAAATGTTTATTAAGTTTGCACTGGCAGAATCATTTTACAGTTGTACACACAAATCTATATTAAACAACACACCAGCAGCACAAGTAATGCGAAAAAATATGTTGAGTGGTTAAACTTATCGGAATTCAAATGTCTCTTCAACTTGGTCTGTGACCAATCAGATTTTGTTGCTCACTGCCTTCAGCCAATCAGAGCTGCTGACGTCACGGTCGTCGTCTGAATCCCCTCGCTCAGTCAGTCAGGTGAAGTATAATGTCGCAATGTATAATTTATTTAATAAAACACTGAAAGCGCAATACATTGCTCAATCTTGGGGATTCTGACCAGTTCAATCAAGTGACATCGCAGCCTGACCGTGATGGCGACGACAACCGGCTAATCTAATGGCCTACGCGATCCTGAAAGAACCGGAGAAAAGTGCTGCTATTGGGAGGTAAATTGTAGTCTACCAGTTAACAAACTTTATTTTATTTTCTTTAACAAACGGAGAGCGATATTTCGGCTTGATATCTCCTTTTTGAGTTTTTGTGTGGTGTTTTATGGCACATGTTTGTATGCAGCACCAAAACATTCATATGATTGGTCAAATCGGCCCGTATTCTGTACGATATTAATTCATAAAGTGTTGAATGCTTGACTATGTCCCGAAAACAATATCGACATGCCATTCTGATACAGTTCCCTACTGCTAATCCTCATTTACTGTTCAGAAATAGTATTGGTTCAATGTAGGATTTAGACAGACTATTGTAAACGTGAATAAAGAGTTGAACATGCTGTCTTATCTTTGGTATATTCTGTCAACAGATGCTGTTCTTCACGAGTCTCTGCGGTCATCATTGTGCCATCAGACACAATGAGAAGCTCATCAGAAAATGGAATATAATGTGTAATTTGTATTTGTGTATAGAGGGTCACCATGGTCCAATATTTTTTTTTCTTTAATGAAAAACATGGTAAGTTTTGCTGAATCTAAGTTTAAATAAAAACTATTGGATTTGTCAATGAAATATGTCTCTTCATTAGAGATTTGAGTTATGAGTTATTTTGAGTTATTTTAATGGCCTTGAAAACAAATGCATTCAACTTTGGGAAAATGTGTTAAACTGTATTTAAATAGTAGCACAACTGTATTGTGTGAGATTATGTAATTCAAAGTACAGTAGTCAACATTTGAAGTGGATCAAAAAAGTTAGGACAACTTTGATTAAAGGTTTTGATCCGCTTCAAATGTTGACTATATTATACAAAGTATAAGTAATAACAAAGTGTATTGTTATTGACTGCAAAGTGTGTAATGTTTAATATTTGGAATAAGCCAAAGGTACTGAGCATACAGTATATACTATTACCTGTAAAATAATATATTCAGTGTATATTGCTTGTGTAGACACTCGTAATTATTTTGTAATGTACTTAAATCACAAATAAAGTGCACTTATAACACAAAGTGTACTCATAACAGAAATAAAGTATACTTATAACACAAATAAAAGTATACTTATAACAGAAATAAAGTATACTTATAATACAACGTATATTATAACAAAAAATATACTTTTAACACAAATAAAGTATACTTATAACACAAATTAAGTACACTTTAATATCACTAATCAAGCATGTAATTAGTCCCTACACAGACATATACTTAAAGTGTACTAAGTATACTTGAAGTTGTTCCAATTTAGCACACATAAGTATACTAAATATACTTAAAGTTGTATTTTAATACTACTTAATTTCAACTTAAATATACTTAGTACAAAATTAGTTGTTTCAAAATAGCACACTTTAAATGAACTAATCATTAACACACTTGAAATATACTAATAATTAGTCTTGCTGCAAGTATACTTAGTATACTTTTTTTTCACTAGGGTTGGTATTGACCCATCTTTCAGAATCAACTTTTGTGAAAATCCAGCATTGAAACGACCCTTGTTTGTGAAACAGACCGGTGCAGAATTATTGGCGCAGAAGTATAAGACTTTACAGGTTTTCTTCTGGACATTTCCTTCGAAAATTAAATTAAACTATAATGTCCTTAATGACTCAGAGGACGGGAGTCTATGGAGACATTTATGAGCACTGGTACATCCCAAAACACAAGTATTCAAGTAATGCACTAAAAATATTTAAATAGAAGCAAGTACATTTGTAGTACATTCTTATTTTTTGTGCTAAATAAAATTGTAAAAGTTATACACTATAAATACATCAATTAAAAGTATATTTCTACTTCAGTAGTACCTCAGTGCACATGAAAAAGTATACTAAATACCATTAATACTTAAATAGATTTTTAGTGCATTGAGATAAAGTATACTACCGCAAAAATATACAGTTTTATTAATATATTTCTTAAAAGTGTGCTTTGAAAAAATTAGTTCAATCTTAGTAGACTTTTATATAGTAATCCTAAATTTAAATTAAATTTTATTAAAAATGTATTACTAATGTACTAGTTATAAGTACATCTTCCCAACTGTGGTACTTAAGTACACTTAATGCAAATGCACTAATTAGCACTAACACCTAAAAATGATTTTAATTGTAGTCAAATAAAGTAAACCAAATATACAGAAGTGTTTTATAAGTGCATTACATAAATAAATATAACATCGCTAAGTTCTATTTTAATGGATTTTCATGAAAAATACAGTAGAAATGTATTAATTACAAGTAAAACACCATTAACATATACTTAACTACATCATATAAAGGGAATATTAATATGGTTACAATGCATTTGAAATGTATTTAAATGTATAAAAAAATATGTTGGCAATACATTAAAAATACATTTTGTATATATATATATATATATATATATATATATATATATATATATATATATATATATATATATATATATATATATATATATATATATATATATATATTCTTATATTTTAGTCTATTTTTATTTTAGTCTATATTTAAGTCTATTTTCTGTGTCTGATGAGTATATTTAAAAGTGTATGAAAGATGGGTTCAAGTGTACTACAAGTGGTAACTAATATATATATATATATATATATATATATATATATATATATATATATATATATATATATATATTATTATTTTTTTTTTTTTAAAACAGAGATAGCAAAATAGCACAGTTGAGTACACTTAGATGTTCTTAAGATTATCTTAAGAAGTACTAAAGAATACTTTTTAGTGTATTAAGTACAAAATTATTGTGTGAAAAAAGAGCACTTTAAGAACATTATGGAAGTGTACTGAAATAAAGTGTATTTTAGTGTACTTTTTCTTTTTCTTTTTTTTACCTGGGTAAAGAGACACTGTTTCTGACAAGACACTGGGGGAACGCCTCAGCGTGACTGGTGTCGGAAGCAAATATACAAACACATCAATCATATTGGCCAGCGACAGCCTGTGATGTCATCACTAGTGTGCCCGCGAGTATAAAGGACAATAGTAAATACAATGGTAAACGAGACATTCCCTTTCAGTCAGTCACGTTCAACATTACTTCAATTCAATTCAATTCAATCCCGCGTAAGCCCGCCTAATCCCCAAGTACCTGCTGGGGTGGACGCATTGAGAGTGTTGATCACTGCTGTTTCTTCTGACACATACAGTGAGACTATTGGATAACACTGGGACGCTACAGAGGGACGCTACGGAGAACACATCCTGCTTGTATGGAGGTATCGTAGCAATAACACATATGGACTAGACAACAAGGCAGTGCTACATATGGAAGGTCTCTGTGGTAGATTAAGCCTAGCTAGGGTGAAGTTAATACCAAGCTGAGACAGCAGAGCGGGCTCTGCCAGGGAAAGTCACAGGCTCACCAACAGTGGAACTTTACCATGGAAGAATACACATGTGGGAACACCCGAAGGGAATCACAACACATGGCACTCAACACAAGTGCTAGACCTAGCGTCTGACTGCAGAGGGTGCTGGAGGAACGCCAAGCACAGTTCGCCAGTTGGGGAACTTATCTGTGAAGCAGATAAGCGCATGTATCCTGTCCAAGGAGGGGAATGACACTGCAAGCCAGACACTGAGCAGGTCCCCAGCGTTACTGGCTATTTGTGGCGAGTACACGGGAGGACACATGCTCTACACAGAGATTGAAAAACCTTGCAACATGTTAGGTGTCACCCAGCCCGCAGCCCTACAGATGTTGTCAAGGCTCCATGTGCCAATGCCTAGAGGAAGCAACACTCCGAGTAGAATGAGCCCTCAAGGCTGATCTTGGGCTTTGTAAGCCAAGACTAGGCATCCACTATCCAGTGGGCCAGCCTCTGCTTGGAGACAGCCTTTCCCTTCTGCTGTCCTCCATAACAGACAAAGAGCTGTTCTGAGCTCCTGAAGCTCTGTGTATGGTCCATGTGCAGGCGCAAAGAGAGAAACGGGACAGAGCAGAGCAAGGGCTGGGTCTGCCTCCTCCAAGGGCAGTGATTGCAGGTTCACCACCTCATCCCTAAATGGAGTGGTGGGAACCTTGGGCACCTATCCAGGCCTGGGTCTCAGTATTACATGAGAGATGGCCGATCCGAATTCCAGGCACGATTCGTCAACCAAAAATGCCTACAGGTCCTCCACCCTCTTGACAGAAGCCAGTGCGGTCAGAAATGCTGTCTTAAGAGACAGGACTTTAAGCTCTACCGAATGCAGGGGTTCGAAGGGCACTCTCTGTAAGGCAGCTAAGACCAAAGAGAGGTACTAAGAGGGCACAAGGAGGGAGCAGGGAGGATTTAGCCTCCTCACGCCCCTCAGGAACCTAAAGATCAGGTCGTGCTTCCCCACAGACCTACCATCTACTGCATCGTGATGTGCGGCGATAGTGGCTTCTTGCAGGAAGGAGAGCACAACTCTGATCGGGTACCTCCAGGGGGCTTCTCTGTGAGAAGAACACCACTCAACCAACAGCAGGCACTTCAAAGTGTAGACACACTTTGTTGAGGGCCTCTCTCGCCGAAGTGATAATGTCTACCACCGCTGGGGGTAGACCACCTAAGTCCTCCATGTCCTGTCCAGAGACCTCATGTGGAGGTTCTAGAGGTCTGGATGCGGGTGCCGTAGGGTGCCCCATCTCTAAGAAAGCAGGTCCTTCCTCCATCTCCAAATCAGTGGGCTGTCATGAGAGCTCGTTCGCTGCACAATTGAGCTTGCCAAGAATGTAAATGGTGTGAAGCAACCTCAGATGCTTCTGACTCCAAAGAAGGAGATGGCAGGCGAGTTGCAACATACAACGGGAGCGTAGACCACCCTGATGGTTGATGCAGAGTTGTCAGTCTGGATCAGCACATGCTTGCCCTGTACCAGCAATCTGAAGTGGCTCAGAGCAAGCCATAATGCTAGCAGCTCAAAGAAATTGATGTGCCAGTGCAGTCGGGTCCCATCCAGATGGTGCATGCCTATTGCACATGGCACCCCAGCCAGTGGTGGAGGCATTTGTTGAAACGACAACATGCCTGGACACTTGTTCTAGGGGAACTCCTGCCCATAGAAATGCAAAGTCTGATCACGGGCTGAAGATTTGGCGACAGGCCAGGGTGACTCTCACCTGGTGCATGCCACATTGCCATGCCCACCCTAGTGAATAAAAAAATAGTATACTTAAGCACAATTTATTCCTATGTACTTTAGTATAACTAAATGTACTTGTGGCACGCTATAAATTGGTACACTTAAAGTTTGCTCAATTGCAACAACTAATTTTGTACTATATGCATTTTAGTTGTCCAAAAGCAGTACTGAAGTTCAACTAAAGTTGTATTAAATATACTTGTTTGTGCAAAGTGGAACTATTCTGATAAAACAAGTATATTTATCTAAGCAATAAGTACAAGTAAGATATACTTTAAATATACTCTTGCATTTAAGTTTTGAAATGCAGAATTCACTCAGCATAAACTTTAAATGTATTTTGGTGACATTAGAATTGCAATTCAATTACACTGTAAGAGTGTTGAACATACATTAATATTATACTGATAACAAAATTTTAGTGATTTTAAAACGCATTGCAATGGTATTCCAAGTTAACTTGTAGTGTGCTAATGGCATCATTATAGTGTGTTTCAAATAGGCTACAATAAAGTAATCTTTATAAATAAAATTACAGCTTTAGAATATGCCTTTTACAGATAGCCCCAGTATACCAGTAATTTACTTATCCAGTGAACATCAGTGAGACAATGGGAACAGGTTTACATGTATATTGAATGCAGGAACCAGTACGGGCTGGAATCGAACCCGGGTCACACAGGGCCGCTGTCACACAAGCGCACTCGGCTTACCTGTTGCGCCACCACGCAGATATAAACTATGCTAAACTGGGGTTTCTTTGTGGTCTCTCTATACTGTTACAAGTACAGCTATAAGCGCGCAGACATTATAAATGACAACTATTAATGACAGCACAAATTATGGATTTAAAAATAAAATATGGATTAAAAGAATGTGAGTTGCCGACAAAATTATTAATATAGACACAGTAAGTGGTGTGTGAAAATAAACATGAAACGGCCTGTTGCTATACAGCATGAACGTGCATTAAACTTTAAGCTGTTGAAGAAATAAAACCATTAGACGCAACATTAAATATCAAGAATGTTTTGCTTCCCTTTTACCTGACATTATCTGTCATTAATGCAACATGAAGCAATTGCATAAACCGGCACATTAGTTTTATTCTTGTGCACACACTAAAACACAGACAGTTCCGTTCATTGGTGGAAAATAGTGAATGTGCAGAACTGCTTGTGTTTCTGTGTGTGCGGATGAAATATAATCATCCGTAACATTCCTCTGCCGATTGTCTCTGTACGCTTCAACTCTCAATGCACCACAACTGCTCCTGACAAAAACACAATTAAATGATTTGGCGGTCTTACATTAAGCTGCGGATTTATATGTGACGCATACATTTAAATGTTTTACTTTTCATGCAGTAAACATTTCTAGATTTATTTGACATTTTAACTTTCTGCGGTTTTTTTTTTTTTGCTCAGGATCAGTTTAATAATTAATTTAAAAATTCAAAATATTTTGACAGTCCATATTTAAAAGTGCATATAAGGGCCATTAAAGTAGCATTAATGGGAAAAGTGTATTACTGTAGGTGCATTGAAGTGCATTAGGAATACACAAATGTAATAAAACTTCTGAACAGGTACGTGAATGTCTTTCACCATTTCAAACTGACTATATGTTGTTTTCTTTATTTGTCATAATTACAAATATTTACTTACGCAACTACTTTTTATATGTATGTAGGCTATATCTGTTTGCAACCATGAAAAAATTGTGAAAAGTGCTATTGAATTAAATTAAACAATAGCCTACCGGATATTCAAAGTGTGAGCAAATTATTAAAAAAGGTAAAGGTCATAATTATAAACTTATAATTAATAACTCATATTACTTATGATTATTTAAAAAAACAAAAAAACCCCCAAAAAAACCACTTCATCCTGTAAACTTTTATCTAGGTGTCATGACCACTAGTTGGACTGCCCCAGTTAACCACTAGAGGGCACTCCAACACGGACTATTGTCACCTTTTGGAACTTCTATTTCCCATAACCCATTTCCCGGACTCATTATCCCTTCATTGCACCAGCTGTTTTGAGTTTTGTCATTAGTGTTCTGTCTATTTATACTCAGTTGTTTCTGCCTTTGTTTGTGGTTTGTTGTATTGTGTTACGTGCACTTAGTATCTCTGGTTTTCTGTTTTTGTGGACTGCTTCTGTGGAGTTTGACCCTTGTCTGTTTCTGGTATACGACTTTGGATTATCACATTAAAAGCTGCGCTTGGATCTTACTATCTCGTCTTTGTGCATTACGTGACACTAGGCCAATACTATTTTTTTATATTAAACAAGTAGAACTCAAATACTGTTCATTGAATTGGACATTTAGTCATAACAGATCAAAATAGTATTCAACAAAAATAAATTACTGAAGTACTTAATGTATATGAAATCATTTTATTTGCAAATTTCTCACGGTTACGTCTGAGCTGTAGGCAAAAGTTGGGTTTGAAAATTCTGCCCTTACAGCCAATTAGCAGAAACAAACTAGATGTTTCAGTTCATGCCTCATGTTTTCTGTGGTTTGCACAAAAAAGAAAGTCTCATCTAAAAAATTATATAGCATTATCTACAAATAATTTGATAATTCTCGGATTTGAAATCATGGTGAGACTTGTGTCTTTAGTTACAATGACTTTCTAGACTCTAAAGTTTCCTTCTGACAAATGTGCCAAAAATGTTTAGCAAAAATACAGCAAAACCGATTGTTGGTGAGTGTGATGGCATTGGCTTTATGGCATGTTCAATACATGTCAATCATTGTGGTTCAACCAATAGTAGGATGTTGGGGCAGGCCAATGGGGGTCAAGGTTTAGCTTCAGCAGTTACAGGGTTTTCAAGTCATGTCAGAAAGAATGTATTTAAAATGAACATGAACATCAGCACAACTCATAATTATGAGTTTAGGTAACTCTGGATTTCCTTAAGAGTTTCCGAGTTAAGTACATGACGGTGAGAAAACATGTCGGAGGCAATGGATGCAGAGTCTGCCCTAGTGAAAAAAACCCTACCAATGTTTTTTTTTTTTTAAAAATAGGCCTACATTTATTTCACACCAAATAAAACCCATTAATATACAGTCGTCAGCATTTGATGTTGATAAAAAAAGAGTTAATCAAAAGTTGTCCTTAGAAGAAGGTTTTAGGACAACTTTGATGAAGGGTTTTGATCCGCTTCAAATGTTGACTATTTACAGACATACTGACATAAATATTTTAATTAAACTTTATTTGCAGTTCTTCTTTATTGCACAATGCATATTTCTAAATATTAAGCCTAAATGTGTTTAATATCACTATTAGTAAGGATAGTATGATCACTGTATAATTTGAGTGCAAGATATATAAAGTGTACCTAAAATATACTTGCAATAGTTCCACTTTAGCACAATCAAATATACTTAAGTATATCTTTAGTTGGACCTCAACACAAAAATGCTTGTTCCAGTTTAGCAGACTAAAGGTATAATTGCAGGGTATTTATATTAAGTACATGCAAATGTAAATGCAATTATAGTACACTTAGCATAAAATAAATGTATTTCAAATAGATTTTAGTATATTTATATTTCACTAGGGCATATCAGGACTTAGCTGTGAAGCCAGTGATGAAGCAGTCTCATATGAAGCAACCCAAGCATCATGACTGCGGCTGCAGATGTCATATGGCACCAGGAGCCTCTGAAAATGTGTCAGTGGATCAGCTCTCCTGCCCTTGAACAAATTCAAGCAGATCAACACCAACTGAGCATGTTCGATTGTGAGGCTTTGTACTTATATGCCTGACCCTCGAACGTAAAGTGCAGGAACTCTTGGTGTTGAGGGAGAATCAAGACATTAAAGTACACATCCTTCAGGTTGATCACTGTAAACCAGTCTTGGGATTGAATGCATTTGAAAATGCATCTCTGCATCAACATTTTGAACTGGAGCTTGAGAAGGCCCTGATTCAAAATGTGCAGGTCCAAGATTGGCTGTAACCCACTGCCTTTGTTGGGTACAGTGACGTACAGTCTGTATAACCAAGTCTTCAATATTGGCTGGAGAGACTGGCTGTATTGCGTCCTTCTCCAGTAGGAATGCAATCTCCACCCGCAGCCCAAGAGCTTGAGCCTGGGGGGATGCTGGGCAAACTGAATCACATAGCCGAGTCTGATAGTCTGAATGAGCCAGTGAGACGGGCTGGGAAGTGCTAGCCAGGCACCCAGATGCCTTATAAGTGTGGTCAGAGGGACTACCAACATACCTAGGGTGGGGCAGCATGGTAGAGCACAGCAGCCTGACCTGGAAGGAACAGCATCCTGGAGTGGGGACTGAGTGTGTAGTGCAACACTTACCTGACGCACCGTCACACCAATACTCTCTGGCGAGCTTCTTCCTGGTTCATTGTACACACTCGAATGACTGCAGAGCAGAATCATGAGAAATGCTCAGCTCCAAAGTGAAAGCTTGAAGTGCAAATGCAAGCCAGTTCTGTTCTGACATAATGTCAAACAAGGGAACCATGGTTTCATTTGTAACCCGAGACTTTCCCTTTCGAATGGGACCTTGCACTGCGTCTGACAAGACACTAGGGGGAACAAGTACTTACTCTTCCATGCTGAGGGTGAAGCGTGCCCTATAGGTGGTGCTAAGCACTAAACAAGCTGACTTATCCTAACTCATAAGTTAGGGTCAGAACCCCCCAGGTCACTCCAGCAGCTGCCTGTGACTTTTATTCCCTAAGGCCATAGCGCAAGCTACAAACCCTGGACGCGAAACTCCCGTGGGTTAAGTGAGAAGTCTGGCCCAGGGGCAGAGCTCAAGGCTTGGCATTTGTTCTACAAAAAGATCCCTTCAACGGAATATGGCCAGGCTCGCAAGAGACGAGGAGACACAGTGTCAACCCCTATAGTCACCAGGGATGCTGAGCCATGCCGCACTGACATGCACACCCAACAGCCTGTCTGCTCCAAGCAGAATCTCTAGATTCAGCACTCCAGTCAAGGCTTCCGATAAGGACGTTTTGCAACAGAAACAGTAATTTTTCACACCGGAATACAGACAGAAGACTCAGCAAACCGACCCTCCATGTGAGAGGAGAAACCCTGCTTTGCCCAAAGGGGATGCACAGGACCTGAAGCCAGAAATGGCTCTGGGGAAGCAGAGTATTCTACATGATGACCCTCTAGAATGAGGGAAATAACAACCAACCCCCTCAGTGGGCATCTCAAGGAGGCCAACCAAGGTCCTTCAATATGTAGACCTCCGTTCTTCCTGGTTTGTTATACATGCTCGAATTATGATTGCAGAGCAGAATCATGAGAAACGCTCAGCTCTGAAGTGAAAGCTTGAAGTGTGAATGCACACATACTTCCTTATATGTAAAAAGTGAAGTATACTTTGGGCTTGAGGCGGCTTTTTTTTTTGTTTGTTTGTTTGCTTCTAAAGGTATGTAGTCAAAAAGTGAAGGCCTAAAATGCACAACTCTTAAAAGAGATGAGGCCTGGTTATTTGTTTCCAAGAAAGCCCTGCTTTTCAAAGGGGCTCAACATCTCATTATAACAGAGTAAACAGAAACCTCAAGAACGACTCTATGTAAAACTATGTCTAAAATAGCTATACCGAGGAGGCTTAAGCAGCCAATCACTCACAACTGCCGTTATTTTTTTTTTTTTTTAACTCCAACAGGGCGCTAAAAAAGCAGAGATCTCAAACAAGAAAACTCAATAAACAAGCAGAGACCGAATAATGTTCTCTGACAGAGAGGCTCAATGAGAGCCAACATGCCTTACATTATATTATTAGACCATATAAAAAAGTTTTGTCAAGGAGGCTCAGTGAGAGCTATAACACATGGCCAAAACTGTAACTTCATCAAGGAGGATCAAAGCCAACCAACTGACATAGAGCGCTCTAAGCTCTTAAACGAATAATAGGAAAGAGTCTCAAAATATTGTGAGGCTTATTTCCATAAGAAGGCATACACTCAGTGATGCAAAGGTAATAATGCAGACCTGCTGAGGAGGCTGTATTCAAAGCCTATCAAACTTACAACAATAAATAAATAATATTGGGACATCAGGGAGGCCCTTAGGGCCAGACCAGATAATAACATTATTAAGGAGGATCCCCAAGAGCATACACTTAATAAAAAATTTAGAGAAGAAGTATCGCCAGAAGAAGGCAGATATAATTCTAATTCTGGCACAAAAAAAAATGTCATACACAATTTAAATGCCCGTGGTGAACCATAAGAAGGCATACATTTTATAGCCAAAAAACATCATCAGTCCAGCCCTAGAGCCTAAAGAAGTGAGCGCATGCAATGTGCTCCCCAGCCACCTATGTTGAAAGCCGCGATAGGTACATCAGCAGCCAGTGCAGTCAGTCGCCAAGGAGCACGAAAAAGCCATACTCTAACTCCTCTGTAAGCTCCACCTGAGACCCCACAAGGTCAGCCTCCACCATGCCTCAGTGACAGCAGGACCCGAACCGCGAGGCACAGGTGTTTGTCTCGGTTCCCTTTGAGAAGAGGGATAAACGGGGGAAATCACTCACAATGCACGCAAACAGACCCCTGGACTGAGTGTGTGTGCTCTTTGCCCAAACATATAACGCAAAGGTTGCGTGTATCATCAGGTGTCAAATAACAAGGACACGGACCAACAAGCTTCCTAAATGCTTTGGCACCGCCAGACTCCATAATTAATGGATGAAAGTCGCTTAATGTACAAGCTTCAAACAAACGGCTCTTGAAGATGAAGAGGAGGATGACGTATTCCTCAGGAACCCTTTTATACTCAGTCACACTAGTGATGACATCACAGGCTGTTGCTGGCCAAAATGATTGTCACATTTGTGTATTTGCTTCAGACACCAGTCACGCTGAGGCGTTCCCCTTTAAATATAAAGAATTATTGTATCCAAAGCTACATTAAGTTTTGTGCATATGTGTGTATGTGTGTGTTCACCCTAGTGAAAAATAATATACTAAAATGTATTTGAAATACATTTATTTCATACTAAGTATACTACAAATACATTTACATATTATGTACTTCATAAAAATACCTTGCAATTGTACTTTTGGTATACTAAATTGGTTTACTTAAAGTCTAATTTTGTACTTAATGCACTTTAATTTTGCAGAAGTAGTGCTGAGGTCCAACTAAAAACATACTTAAGTATATTTGATTGTGCTAAAGTGGAACTATTGCAAGTATACTTTAGGCACACTTTGCATTTAAAGACATTTTATATAAAGATCACACATCAATGACATTAAAATACATTTTTAAGCTTAATATGGTCTCCTTTGTTACCCTGGATAATAATTACAAGTTTCATCCATCTATGGCTTTTGAGAGGAACCAGAGGATTAGTGTTGATTAGACTATGCTACTATTTCCCTATGTTTTCTATCAGCTTTGTCTGCTTTTTGTTGAATATGAATATTTTGTGAAATATGTGTTATCACAAAAATAAATAAAATTAAATAAAAACCAAACATTTGTGAGGAACAAATGTATATATCAGTATATGAACAAATCACTATCGTCCTAATCCACATCAAAATGTCACAAAATATTTGCCAGATTTTTCCTCTTTTATTTTGAATTATTTGAATGATCAATAGCTGATAACACAACAACTGACTGAACAGACACTATATCTATCCTTCTTTAAAACCTACCTGGTTTCCATTTACAAAAAGTTAATGAAAAATAAAAATCGTCTACCCTGACAATAAATAAATAAAAAAATAAAATAAAGGACAACACCATAATTTCTTTTTTTATGGATTTCACTTACAGCTTCAGACTTAACGTTCAATGATCAATTATACAATTCATTCATTCATTTATTCATTCATTCATTCATATTATTTATAAGTGAAGCCTAGCTGCTGCATTCCGAACTAATTGCAAACATGAAATAGTGATCTGGCAGGACTCCACATACAACACATTGCAATAGTCCAAACGAGACAAAAGAAAGGCATTAATAACCTTCTCCAAGTCTTTTCTTGACAGAATAGGCTTTTGTCAAGCAATAGACCTATTCTGGAAGGAACAACTCTTTACCACAGCATGAATCCGCTTGTCAAATTTCAGCTCTGGGTCAAACACCACACCTAAGTTTCTTATTTGATATAAACATATCAAAACCCTGACAAAGGCACACCATCAGTGAGCTGTTAATGAAAGTACAATAATATACAAATATTAAAGATTATCATTTGAAGTCTTCAATTGCTTGGCCTTTCATAACACTATATGTGAACTTCAATAGGTAAATTGAACATTGCTGCTGTGTACAGCAAGTGCCTGTGTGTCTGTGTGAAGGAGGTAAGAAGCGAGGAGGGTGACAGAGCACAAAAAATGCAAAGGTTTCAAAGCAATTACTGCAATGTTGAGGATGAGTTCCTATATGTGATGTCATTAGACTTCTGCATGCATCACAGCACCATGACAACCACTCAAATGCATGCTTAATTGAAGCATTCAAAAGCTTTCTTAGCCCACCCCACACCTCACACAAGCACAATCAAAGAACCACTGGGTTTGTGTGTTCACCATTTTGGCAGGTTCAGTAGCAGGGGCACTCAATTAACCCAGAAATATGAGAATAATTCACTGGAATGAACAAGACACGCCGGGAGACTTAAACTTCCAGGGCGGCACTTGATTGGCTGCAGAGACGACACCGTAATGAAGAGTGACAGTCACCTATCCAATCAGCGTTAAGCGACAGCACAGAGGACAGAAAACAGAGGCAGGGAAAAAAAAAACATGCGAGCACGTAACAGCCCACCCCACAATCAAAGAACCACTGGGTTTGTGTGTTCACCATTTTGGCAGGTTCATAGCAGGGGCACTCAATAACCCAGAAATTGAGAATAATTCCTGGAATGAACTTAAAGACACATGAATTATTTTAAGCAGGAGATGTGGAAGGGGACAAAAAGATTAATTCATTCTAATTCTGTAAAATTTTCTTACAAAGTGATAATACAGAATTTGCTCCAATAAAAAAGTGAATCATCAGTGATTATTGATGTAGAGTCTTAGTACATGAGACACACATTTTTTTTATACCATTTTAAGTGACAGTTCACCCAAAAATGAAAATTCTGTCATCATTTACTCACCCTCAATTTGTTCCAATTGTATGAACTTGATTATGTATTTCTTTGTTCTGCTGAACACAAAAGAAGATATTATGAAAAATATGGTTAACCAAACAGTTGATGGGCCTCATTGGGGGGGGGGGGGGGATGTCTGAAATTGTCTGAAAAAAAAAATAAAAATACTGGCATTCTTCAAAATATATTATTTTGTGTTCAGCAGAACAAATAAATTCATACAGGTTTGGTACAACTTGAGGCTGAGTAAATGATGATACCTGTGGCCTTAACAACTATGTATTCACAACTACAACAACAACAACAACAACAAAATAAGTACAATGTACTTATTGTGTTCATATTGTATTGCAAAACACATTTGCTGCTATTGAGGTGGGATAAAGGTTAGGTTAGGTAAGATAAGGTTAGGGAAAGCTTTGGTGATATGGGTAGGTTTAAGGGGGAGGGGTAAGGTGAAAGAGATGGGTCAACAGTGTAATTATAAAAGCAATTACAGAAATTAATTACAGATGCAATTACATGCAGACATTTTTAAAATATAAGTACAATGTAAAAAAAATTGTATGTACACAATAAGTGCATTGTATCAGATGATCAATTTAAATGTAAGTACATATTAGTTAACTAAAAAAAAAAAGTGGGACTAATGTTTATAATTCTTACATGTTTTATTCATCATGAAATTCTTCATGATTAACAAAACATGTACCTTTTATAAATTTTATGGCCTGAATTGTCACATTTAGTTCTGTTTAGTTTCAGTTTGTATGGACTCTGTTTGTTGTCATTGATCACACTTGTTTCCGTCACAATTTGTCACCATGGACACTAATCATCATCAGCTGTTCATCCTTTGAGTTAATCTTCTGTGTCACTGGTTAAAGGGGTACTTCACCCCTGGAAAGATGAATGTGTATTTAAAATTGGTCATTTATGTAGTAGAAATGTGAAATTATTTTTGAATTTGGAGCTTTCTAGACTGAGAAAAGGCAGAAAATGTATTTTGGACTAATGTGGATGAAAGACAACAACTCCCAGAATGCACTTGTTTTGCTGCCCTTGCGAGGCCACGCCCAAACCACGCCTATCGGTTACAGGCGGCATTCAGGAAAATTCAAACAAATAAATCGTGAGTTAGTTCATACATTTACAGCAAAATGGTGCTAAATTGCTTTGTACCTGGATGTACACCCAAAACCAGGAAAGGACAAGTAAGTTTCCATCATTTTCCGATTAAGTTAAAGATTTGGAGCGATGTAAACAGTGGCTGCGGGCCATCAAACACCCGAAGTTTGGAGATGACACCGTTATAGAAAACCTAAAAAAACGCAGAATATGTAGTCTCCATTTCAAGCACGAGGACTACGAACCAAATATCTTTGCAATGAAGAGAACCATTCTGAAGGACACCGCGATACCATCGATATTCACTTTCCCAGAGGACGAACAGCCTGGGCATCTGGTACTAAGCGTATTCGCCTAGAGGTAAGACTCGCTGATACTAGACTGATAACACAGTAGCCTATATGTAGTGTTGTAGGTAGCAGTAAAACTGCAAACTTAGCAAAGTAACGTTAGATAGACAATTACATATTTGTTGCATATAAGTTGACCGTTATCAAAGTAAAGCCTCTGTTCTGTAAAACTGAGTTTATTTATCTATTTATGCTAACGTTACCACAAAAGCCTGTTGCTGTATTGGTTGAGATGACTGCAGAGACCGATACATTTGCGAGATGAACCACTGATGTAGTGCAGACAAAATAAAGTGAATTACTGTAAGCTTAAAAATATAATTGACACCCACTTTTGATAAAATCTTTGATCTATGTCCGTGAGTAACCTCAAAAGCGCATATGTATGGGCGTGGTGAAAAAATGCGGAACTACCTGCTATTACTGGCTGTAGTTTTAAGCCTCTGGCCAAAAAAGCCTCCGATGACGCAAAATGACGATTTTTGCGTCATCGGAGGCTTTTTTTACAGAATAAAAATGCATAAATCTCTCATCTCGGGCTGATATGAAGGGGGAAAGCACGGTAATTCGAAAATACTAGTGGTATTCTACTAATACAAAGCTTAATGCTAAATCCTGAAGTAACCCTTTAAGTTGTTCCCTGTCCTGCACTCTTTGTCCGGTCACCGTATAGTTTAGTGTTTGCACTGCCTGCCTGTCTGCATTGGATTTCTATTAAAGGTGCCCTAGAACCCTTTTTCACAAGATGTAATACAAGTCTAAGGTGTCCCCTGAATGTGTCTATGAAGTTTCAGCTCAAAATACCCCATAGATTTTTTTTTATTATTCAAATTTTTTAACTGCCTATTTTGGGGTGTAATTAAATATGCACCAATTCAGCGTGTGTCCCCTTTAAATGTTCGCGCTCCCCGCCTCCAAGCGCGCAACTCTAATACATTGCATAAACAAAGTTCACACAGCTAATATAACCCTCAAAATGGATCTTTACAAAGTGTTTGTGATGCAGCATATCAGATCATGTAAGTATAGTATTTATTTGGATGTTTACATTTGATTCTGAATGAGTTTAACGGCTAATGGGGCTAAAGCTAACATTACACACTGATGGAGAGATTTATAAAGAATGAAGTTGTGTTTATGAATTAACGTTATGCAGACTGCAAGTGTTTAAAACTGAAAATAATGACATGGCTCTGAAACAAAACAATGTTAACTTTACCCACATTTAACAGTACATTAGCAACAAGCTAACGAAACATTTAGAAAGACAATTACAAATATCACTAAAAATATATCATAGATCATGTCAGTTATTATTGCTCCATCTGCCATTTTTCGCTATTGTTATTCGCTTGCTTACCTGCATAAAGTCTATTGATTTGGCTGTGCTGCTCCAGACGTTAATACTGGCTTGTCTAATGCCTTGAGCATGGGCTGGCATATGCAAATATTGGGGGCGTACATATTAATGATCCCGACTGTTGCGTCACAGTCGGTGTTATGTTGAGATTCGCTTGTTCTTCAGAGGTCATTTGCACAATCAAATTTACATAAGGAGGAAACAATGGTGTTTGAGACTCACTGTATGTCATTTTCATGTACAGAACTCTAATTATTTAACTATGCCGAGGTAAATTCAATTTTCAATTCTATGGCACCTTTAAATGATTTTGAACCTGTACCTCCTGCCTTCGTCTGCCTGCCTGCCATGTACGTTACAGCTGACCACAAATAGATAACGCCACAAAGTTTGCAGTCGTGGCTTTTTTGTCTTTTGCAGAGCCTTTTTTCCACCTTGCACTCACCTGCCCCATTGATGATGAGAGTCTGAATTCTGGATCGGGGTGAACTTTCACCATCCCGTGGACCTCCCAGACACCACCGATCTCAACTGGAGAGAAGCCATCATCAGGTGTGGAGTGTCCGTCCCTGATCCAGGACCCCGCCAGAACCAGTGCATGAATTACCACCTTTGACCTCGAAGCACTCGTGCATGCCCCCCGCAGATGGAGATCTACCACCCATCACGACACGTCAGCCAGAGCCCGAGTAGAAGAGGCCAGGACTGACCCTCACCCCGGAAGTGGAGTTCCATCA
Organism: Megalobrama amblycephala; assembly: GCF_018812025.1. Lineage (NCBI taxonomy): Eukaryota > Metazoa > Chordata > Actinopteri > Cypriniformes > Xenocyprididae > Megalobrama > Megalobrama amblycephala. Next base: position 34,313,232 of record NC_063067.1, on the reverse strand, counting down.
TGAGTCTGACCAAGGGAGTGTCTCCATCTATTAACATGGACTGTGATATAACAATTTCTCTGTTGTGTGTGGAAGTCACCCTACTCACCATCATCATGTGTCTGTGTGAAGGAGGTAAGAAGCGAGGAGGGTGACAGAGCACAAAAAATGCAAAGGTTTCAAAGCAATTACTGCAATGTTGAGGATGAGTTTCTATATGTGATGTCATTAGACTTCTGCATGCATCACAGCACCATGACAACCACTCAAATGCATGCTTAATTGAAGCATTCAAAAGCTTTTTTAGCCCACCCCACACCTCACACAAGCACAATCAAAGAACCACTGGGTTTGTGCGTTCACCATTTTGGCAGGCTCAGTAGCAGGGGCACTCAATTAACCCAGAAATATGAGAATAATTCACTGGAATGAACTTAAAGACACATGGAATTATTTTAAGCGTGCGATTTGAGATATCTCACTGACCCATGCAGGAGATGTGGAAGGGGACAAAAAGATTAATTAATTATAATTCTGTAAAATTTTCTTACAAAGTTTAATACAGAATTTGCTCCAATAAAAAAAAAAAAAAAAAAAAAAAAAAAATCACTGTTGCACATGGCCACTCATCTGTGTATCAACAGTAACCTAATCAACCAATCATATGAACATAAGAATTAAGAAAACATCTAAGTTACTTATGTTTATGAACATTTCACCGCTGACTTCAAATCCAAAAATCAAGATTTTTTTTTTTTTTTTTTTCACATCCTCAATGTGTCAGTAAGTTCACAAAATTTAATTAAACATATTTTGATTGACATAAAGTTTATTGATTTGGCTGTGCTGGAAGTCACCCTACATTTACATTTACATTTATTCATTTGGCAGACGCTTTTATCCAAAGCGACTTACAAGTGAGGAATACAACAAGCGAGTCGTCATGACGAGGCAAATAGACAAGAAGTGCTCATAATACAAGTTATAGGCAGTGCTCAGATTATCCTAAGCTACAATAGAGAGGAAGTGAAAGGATAGGTATAAGAATTTTTTTTTTTTTTTTTTTTTTTAAGATGAGGTTAAGTGCTCACGAAAGAGATGGGTTTTCAGCTGTCTTTTGAATATTGGCAGGGATTCCGCATTCCGGATGAAGGCAGGAAGATCATTCCACCAGCAAGGGACAGTGAATGAGAATGTACTGGTAAGTGATTTCGTGCCTCTCTGTGATGGTACCACAAGCCTTCGCTCCTTTAATGAGCGCAGGTTTCTGGTAGGAGTGTAGACTCATAAGAGTGAGTGGAAGTAGGAGGGTACTGAGCCTGTGGTGGATCTGTAAGCAAGCGTCAACGCCTTGAATTTGATGCGAGCAGCAAGTGGTAGCCAGTGAAGAGAGATGAAGAGAGGCGTGACGTGGGCTCTTTTGGGCTCGTTGAAGACGAGACGTGCTGCTGCGTTCTGAATCATTTGTAGAGGCTTGATTGTGCATGATGGCAGTCCAGCCAGAAGAGCATTGCAGTAATCAAGCCTAGAAATGACCAGAGCCTGGACCAGAAGTTGTGTTGCATGTTCTGTTAGAAAGGGCCTGATTTTCCTGATGTTGTAAAGTGCAAATCTGCATGACCGAGCTGTCTTTGCAATGTGGTCTTTGAAGGTCAGTTGGTCATCAAGGATTACTCCAAGATTTCTGGCCGAATTTGACGGGGTAATTGAGGATGTGCCTAGCTGGATGCTGAAATCGTGATTTAGAGTTGGATTGGCAGGGAAGACGAGAAGCTCAGTCTTAGCCAGGTTGAGCTGTAGATGATGTTCTTTCATCCATGCCGAGATGTCCGCCAGACAGCTTGAGATTCGTGCAGCTACTGTGGGATCATCTGGTTGGAATGAAAGGAAGAGTTGTGTGTCATCAGCATAGCAATGGTAGGAGAAACCATGTGCCTGAATGATGGGACCAAGTGATGTAGTGTAAATGGAGAAGAGGAGGGGTCCAAGAACTGAACCCTGAGGAACACCCGTGGTCAGTTGATGAGCTTTGGATACCTCCCCTCTCCAGGCAACCCTGAAAGACCTTCCTGTGAGATAGGATTCAAACCAGAGAAGTGGAGTACCTGTGATGCCCAGTGACGAGAGGGTGGACAGGAGGATCTGATGATTCACCGTGTCAAAGGCAGCAGATAGATCGAGCAGAATGAGAACTGATGATTTGGAATTAGCTTTTGCAATCCGCAGGGATTCAGTGACCGACAGCAGTGCAGTCTCAGTCGAGTGGCCACTCTTGAAACCAGATTGATTGACATCCAATTGGTTGCTCTGTGAGAGGAAAGATGACACCTGGTTGAAAACAACTCGAAAACAACTCGAAAACAAGTGTTTTTCCTATGAATGGTAGGAGAGAAACAGGTCTGTAGCTGTCTACAAGAGACGTGTTTAATGTGGGTTTCTTAAGCAGTGGGGTTACCCGAGCCTGCTTGAATGTGTTAGGGAAAGTGCCAGTGTGGAGAGATGTGTTGATAATGTGTGTAAGTGCTGGTAAAAGTGTGGGAGCAATGGCTTGTAGAAGGTGTGAAGGGATGGGATCTAGAGGGCAGGTGGTGGGATGATTGGAGAGGAGAAGTTTGGATACTTCTGTCTCAGTGAGGGGGGAGAATGAAGAGAGGCGGTGTGTGGCTGTGTGTGTGGTTGGTCTGTGGTCCTGTGTGTGTGGAGCGGAGAACTGACTGCTGATGGTAGATGTTTTGTCAGTGAAAAATGTAGCAAAATTATCAGCAGTAAGGGATGAGGTGGGTGGTGGTGGAGGGGGACAGAGGAGAGAGTTGAATGTTTTGAAAAGTGTACGTGTGTTTGAAGCGCTGTTGATTTTGTTGTGGAAATAGGAGGATTTAGCAGCATGAATTTCAGCAGAAAAGGATGAGAGCAGAGACTGATAGCTACATAGGTCAAATTGGTCTTTTGATTTGTGCCACTTCCTCTCTGCAGCCCTGAGTTTGGTCCGATGTTCACGAAGAACATCAGATAACCAGGGATTAGAGGGAGTGGCACGTGCAGGCCTGGATGACAGAGGACAGATACTATCTAGAGAAGAAGTTAATGTGGAACATAAAGTGTCTGTTGCTGTATTCACATCCAGAGATGAGAATTGTGAGGGTGAGGGAAGGGAGGATGACATGACAGAGGAAAGATGAGAAGAAGAAAGAGAGCGCAGGTTTCGTCTGAAGGTAACTGGTAGCGGGGTTGGTGGTGAACAAATGGGGAGTTGAAGATTAAAAGTAATGAAAAAATGATCAGAAAAGTGCAGAGGTTTTACCAGAATGTTGTCGGTGATGCAGTTGCGTGTGTAAATGAGATCAAGCTGGTTGCCAGATTTGTGTGTACTTGTGGTGATGAGCCGATTAAGATCGAATGAGGCTAGAAGAGAGTGGAAGTCTGAAGCATAAGGCTTCTCTAGATGAATGTTGAAATCGCCAAAAACTACAAGTGGGCTACCATCCCCTACTCACCATCATTATGTCGTCTCCTCTCACCACCTTTATCCCAGAGCTCAGCCAGTCCTCCAGCCCAGCCGCTGCCGGATGTGCACAGCCCTGTGCCGTCTCCATAGGAGCCCCACTCTGACGTCAAGCTGCAGGTCGTGTCACCACCAGCAGCATCAGCGTGAGAGGATCCTGGCTCCGCCTCCAGCCTCAGAACTCTTCACTCCATCTCAGCCTGTCGACCTATCAGCACCGTCTTGTCTCCTACCACTTCCAGCTCCACCAGAGACCCTTGGACTTGCGGCTCCTCCGGGTCCCCTCTTCCCGCTGGCTCCCCCTTGGTCAGTTGTCACACCACTTCCGCCACGGACTTGCGAGCCATCTGCTGCGCTCCGGCCCTCCACCCCATGTCTACAGCAGGTTCCTCCTTCCCCTCGGTGTCACCTCTGTCTTCAAGAACACAGCTCCACCTCAGCCCTTCTCCAGGTTCTCTGGCTCCATGTTCGACGATCATCGTGGCATCTCCTGGGTCTCCAGTACCAGTGTTGTCACTCGTTCCCATTGGCTCTCCATCTGTGGATCCATCGGCCACACCTCCGTTGTTCGTCCCCCAGCTGTCATCAGCCACGTCAACACCTGGACTCCTCCCTCCCTCGTCTCCGCCGCGGGCTGTTGGCATAGGGGAGCTGTGGATCTGTGCCATCGACATGTTACCATCATTGTTGCAGGAGCTTCGTCGTCCCACCATCACCAACCACTCGCCACATCCTGCCAACATCGCTCCTCGTCTGCCTCTGACCAACCCTTCGCCTTCACCTCGTCCTCTTCCAAGGCCCTCCTTCAGTTCTGCCACGGCGTGCGGTAGCGCCTTGCCGGAGGGGGCCAATATGTTTGTATGGACTTTCAGTTTGTTGTCATTGATCACATGTGTTCCTTTGTTCTATGTCCCCGCCACAATCTGTCACCATGGACATTAATCATCATCATCATCAGCTGTTCATCATTTGAGTTAATCTTCTGTCACTACTTAAGTTGCTCCCTCTCCTGCTCTCTTTGTCCGGTCACCGTATAGTTTAGTGTTTGCACTGCCTGCCTGTCTGTCTGTATTGCATTTATATTAAATGATTTTGAACCTGTACCTCCTGCCCTCATCTGCCTGCCTGCCACATACACCAATACAATCAGCAGAAGTAAAAAAGCTAAATGTAGGCTATAAAATAACTACATCATGGTTGCATGACTTCAACATCCCAATCACTAAGCTTCCAACAACTCTTTCATCCTTTATTCAAAAAGCATTGTCCCTGAAAGTCTGAGTTAGAATAGTTTGCATGAGTGTGATTATAAACACGTAAAAGCTAACTAGCGAGTATATGAGTTTACCTGTTCTGCATGATGTTTAATGTTCTCGTCAACCTCTGTATTCCCATTTAGCCTCTTGATGGCAAGTTAGCAACAACCTTTTTCAAGACAAATGCTTAAAAAATATCACAAGTGTTGTATTTTGTCATATAATAAAATTAAAATATATTGAGCTTGTGTTCACCACAGACCTTATTTCTTAATTCAAAAATAAATAAATAAATAAAACATCACAAAACCATATCTTTGATTAGCATAATGATGCATATCAGTCATTTTGATTTGTTATAATATTGATATCCTCGCATTTTTGGATCAGTGCATTCCTGGATTGTATATTCTACCTAACAAATGAGCAGGAAAGGTCTACCTTTTATCCAATGGTGACTCAAGGGAATGTAGTCTTGTCCATGGCCACTACACTGTCCATAAGAAATCACTCGTTTTTTGTCATCATATCATATTTCGTTGTTTTCTGTCAGCAACAGCCAATTCTGCACCTTATATTTATCTGAGAACATCTCAGCCCTTCAGTTTGAGACTTCATATCTACTCATCACCTCAAGCTAAGCCTTAACAAGACTGAGCTGCCCTTCACAGCTGTCACAACCTCCCTCTCGGCTAAAGGTCACACAGGCACTGAAGAATTCAATACAAACACACTACCTCCTTGCAGCTCTTGCGGCATCTTCCACACAACACAGGCTGACACTAATATGAACACCAAGTAATAACAGGTTAGAAGCTGATTGATTTATCCCTTGCATTCGTCCTATAGTTAGATGTTTATTGATTCCTGAAGGGAAATGCAAGACACAAAAGTACCAGCATTCAAAACAGACAAAATGAGAAACAAAAGATGTTCAGTCAATCGGGAGCACAACAAGAGCCATTTCACACAATTGATGATGGTGTCAGAAAAATGTGCTTCTTTTGAAGGCACCAAGGAAATGGTTCAAATTGATCATTTCTATCAGCTATGATGCCACATAGTACTAAAAAAAAAAAAAAAAAAAACACGAAAGAAAGAAAAGAATGAAACTGAATACCAAATGTGCATGATATCTGGATGAATCTGCAAATATTATAATGCATTTAACTAGAGTTACAATTATTTATGAAAATATATAATGCATTATAATGTACAGTACATTAGGAACACCTTTATAATGCATTATACATAAAGACTTTACATAAAGTGTTACCAAACTCTCTATGATGTCTGTAAAAGTGTCTATCAGTTATTTTCTGATTAAATTATATACATATATAAAGTAGCATTCATGTCAATGAAAGCAAATTGAAACAGCCTGATCATCTTTATAACCAACCAAAATAGAAAAAAAACAGTTGTGATGACATTTCAAGACTGAATTGTGCTGGTAAAATTGAAAATTCATAATGTTTGACAATATAAAGATAATGGAGGAAAACACACCTCCATACTCTAGTCTTTCATCAGTAAATGTAATGAACAAACAGCACAAATACTTAAACGGTAAGTCACAGAAGTCAGGTGTTTATTATCTGGGTTATTATCATTAACCAAAACCTACTACTTCTACTAAAGTATTTTATTTCACCTTGCCAATGGCAGCTGTTACAATTCCACCGGTATATAAAGCACACGAACGAGGAGATAAGAATTAAATAAGTCTTTACTTGAAAATCCAACAGGAGAATACAGGAGAATACAGAAGAAGACAGGAACATACACCATAGTAAACACAAACAATACCCAACAACATACTGAATTCAAACAGGAACTTAAATACACTGATAGATTAACACAAATTACAAACAGCTGTGATGGAAGTGATTAGTGTCCATGGTTACTGATTGTGGCGGGAAACTAGAACAAAGGAACACGTGACAGATGAAAACAAACAAACTGAAAGTCCACGTGACTGACAGCAGCATTTCTCTCTTTTACATTTTCCAGTTTAGTTTAAGTAGAAGTACTAAAATAACTCACTAAAATAAACATTTTCAATTGAGAGATTGGCATTGAGAGAAAAAGAGGGCAGAGAGTTTAAGAGCAGACACACAAAAGAAAGAAGCTGCCCAGCAGGTAGAGGGTTAAAACAAGCCCCAAGGGTGGGCACACTTACAGGCACATCAAAGGAACGTCATGGCAGTGAGGTGCTAAAAGGGCTTTTGAAGCTAAACTCACAGCAATGCTTCACAAATATACCATACTTCAAAGACCAGTGAGCAAATCTCTAGGTGCAAGACATGATAACATCATTTAACTGGAGCATCGCCTCCATACTCGAGCCGGCAAGCCTTTTAACCTCAACCAAAATATCAATATCATAAAGCAGTGTGGGATTATGGAGGTACAGGAGGTTGTACACTTGTATCACCTTGTATCACAGCAGGATTTTGATATGCCTTCAACAACTTGGAGCCAAAAATGGACCATTTCCCAAAAGCAGTGCCTCTTTTAATCTCCACAGGAAGATTTTGTTTAGTACAAACATATTGATTATGTTAAACAGGATAGGAAAATTAGGTGTGCAAAAGCAATACACCAGCGCTATTTGTATAGGTGTAGCGGCTTGACCAATCAGACACACAATTATTCATTATATACAACAGAACTCTGGTTACCATAGCAACAAAGACAAACCAGCAAGATAAGGTTTTATGACCTAAAGGAATTTAGAGAGAGAGTTCAGACACATAATAGGGGCATTCGCACCACAGGTTGTTCTAGGAACTTAGTTCTAGAAATTAGCCACCAGTGTGGTTCATGAGAATTAATAGTACCCCTAGGGCCGTTTTCCTGGTTGAATTTGCACCGCCAGTAAGGAACTATGAAGTGACGTAAGCTGCGCTTGTTGTTGTGACTTTTATTTTGACGTCTCGACAGCAGTGCTTCCGATTTAGCGATTTTTTGCTAGATTTAGCGACTTCCTCGCCCCTTTTGAGACTTTTTCAAAAGCCTAGTGACAAATCTAGAAACTTCTTGGATAAACCTTATCTAGATTCCGTGATTTGCCCACTGATCTATATTTACAGGTGCTGGTCATGTAATTAGAATATCATCAAAAAGTTGATTTATTTCACTAATTCCATTCAAAAAGTGAAACTTGTATATTATATTCAATATATTACAATATTTCAAATGTTTATTTCTTTTAATTTTGATGATTATAACTGACAACTAAGGAAAATCCCAAATTCAGTATCTCAGAAAATTAGAATATTACTTAAGACCAATACAAAGAAAGGATTTTTAGAAATCTTGGCCAACTGAAAAGTATGAACATGAAAAGTATGAGCATGTACAGCACTCAATGCTTAGTTGGGGCTCCTTTTGCCTGAATTACTGCAGCAATGCGGCGTGGCATGGAGTCCATCAGTCTGTGGCATATGGCGTTATTTTACTGTCAAATGTCGAGAGCGTATTATTGTGACGCGAGAGCACATCAATGAGCACATCTGCGCTCGGACGCGCAAATCTGTCCTTTGCTCTCACACAAAACGGATGCACGCTCTCAAATATACAGTGCTCTCTTATGAACTGCCTCTCCTCTCGCTCAGATTTTGCGTGTGCACGCTCAAACGGTGTCCTTCGCGTTCAAACTGTGTCCTGTGCGCTTGCGAATCTCTCCATGCTCTTGCACTAGAAATTAATTTGCTTCTGGATTAAACGTTGTCAAAAGTTATCAACCAATCAGAAGAGACGACTGAACCATGAAAATGCAACGTGGAATCTTATTGGCTGAGAGTGAACTGCACATGGAATTCTTTCGACAAAGATGGATATTTAATTTCTTTACAATTTTATAATATTTAATTAATATTAATCAAAATGTAGTCCATATCTTAGAAATGGCTTGGAATGGGGCGCTTGGATATTTTCTATATTAAATAAGCTTTATTACAGGTCAAACCCCACTGAACGATTTATCCAAAACCATCATATTATCCAATATCATGGACCAAAACATTAAATTAAACATTAATTTAAAACAAAAGATTAAACAAATAATAATGATATAAATCAGTCTATTTAGAAATGTGTATATATAAAGATAAATACTGATATAATATATATATATATATATATATATATATATATATATATTTTTTTTTTTAAACAGCTTCCCATAGTATTTATATATATATATATATATATATATATATATATATATAAGATAAATAGTGATTGGGAAGCTGTTTAAAAATATACATAATTCCTTAGAAAAGTCAGTAATTTCATTTGTGTTATTTAAAATACAGATTTTGAATTCATGATGAATAATTTTGTTTGCACTTAAATATCCATTCTCCATGAGCAACCCTTAAAATGTCCCTGAAATTTTCTTGTTATAATTTATCTTACTTTTAAGGCTTGCTTTAAGATTGGCCCCCCATCACAAAAAACAACAAACAACAACAACAACAACAACAACAACAACAAAAAACACACTTGGCCATGCTGCCACCGGGCATTACAAGTTTCAAATCATTTTACTTAATTTATCTCCCTTCTCAGGTCTTCAGTCACTTTGCTGTGTGCCTTGCAAGGACAAAAATCTCTTCATCATCTTCATCTTTTCCTGGTATCCTGGTGTCGTGGACCAAGGGGTTCAAGTTGAGACGTGGTCAGGACGAGTTAGACATCACCTTCTCCTTCCCCTGAGGTGAGGAGCGGTCTGAGTCCATCTACAATTAGCAACGATGACACAGGTGAAATTTATTTAGTCACTGTATTGAAGACTCACAAGTGAAATTGAAAATACTTTCTTGTGTCTGTGTGTGTGTGTGTGTGTGTGGGCCGCGCAGACGTGGTCTTCTGCCGTGATCCAGTATCCTTGGTGTCGTGGGTCAAGGGGTTCAAGTTGAGACGTGATCAGCCTCCTGAAGAAAGCCGGGAACAAGTACAGGGTGAGACAGAAACATTAACACTTTAGTTTTGTAACTCAGATCTACAGTAAATCAGTTGTGTTTACACACTCCTCCTTGAATCATATTACTTAATTTATCTCCCTACTTAGGTCTTCAGTCACTTTGCCATGTGCCTTGCAAGGACAAAACAATTATAGCCTTCATCTTTTCCTGGTATCCTGGTGTCGGGGACCAAGAGGGTTCAAGTTGAAACGTGGTCAGTGTGAAGAAGCATGGAGTGAGACAGAAAGATCAAATATGAATTGGCCTTGCAAAATCTGTAAATTTGCAACCCCTACTACAGACGAGTTGTTGAAACATTATAGGTTACGTCATATCCACGGTGGGCAACCTCTGCCATGTCCTTACCTGGATTGTTTTTGTTCATTTAAATCATGGGGTAGCCTGAAATCACATATAGCAAGGAAACACTCAACTCAATCAACAAGAGTGAGAACCTCTGAAATACTCAGTTTCTGTTGCCAGTTCTGTAATGTAGGCACATTCTCCACTGAAAAAGAGTATTTTGAACACCTTCGTCAACATTTGAAAAAGCAAGAAACTGTCACCTGTGTTTTCAAAGATTGCAATTTCAAAACTAATATCTATGGAACCTTAGCTTCGCATAGAAATCGCAAGCATACTCCCCACTCATTAGATGAGTTCAAAGACGACGTGATAAAGAGATATGAAAACCCTTCACAAGCAGATCAGTGCAGTGATAGAGTTAATCAGGAGGATGAGCAGTCTGATATTGATGAGATTAGAGATGATGATAATGATGTAAGAGTTCTGCTGATTGAAAGAAGCTTGGCTCATTTAATGAATGAATGAATGAATGAATGAATGAATGAGGCATTTATATAGCGCTTTCATATGTACTACTGTACACTCAAAGCACTTTACAATCATATCAGGGGTCTCTCCTCATCCACCACCAGTGTGCAGCATCCACTTGGATGATGCGACGGCAGCCACAGTACAACGGCGCCAGTGCGCTCACCACACACCAGCTGAAGGTGGAGAGGAGAGAGAGTGAAAGAGCCAATTCAATGGATGGGGATTATTAGGAGGCCGTGATTGGTAAGGGCCTATGGAGGGAATTTGGCCAGGACACCGGGGTTACACCCCTACTCTTTACGAGAAGTGCCATGGGATTTTTAATGACCATGGAGAGTCAGGACCTCGGTTTAACGTCTCATCCGAAGGACAGTGCTTGTTACAGTACAGTGTCCCCGTCACTATACTGGGGCATTAGGACCCACACAGACCACAGGGTGAGCACCCCCTGCTGGCCTTACCAACACCTCTTCCAGCAGCTGGTTTTCCCAGGAGGTCTTCCATCCAGGTACTAACCAGGCTCAGCCCTGCTTAGCTTCAGTGGGCAACCGGTCTTGGGCTACAGGGTGATATGGCTGCTGGCATGATGTTGAAATTGGAGAGTTCCTATCTTGTACCCAACCAATGCATTGACGAGCTTTTAGAGGAGTTGCATTTTATTTCTCATTCAGCCTCTGCTCCCGTCATCAAAGACATTTTACAGTCTTGCTTGAAGAGGCACAACTGTGAAGTAGATGAAGCCATTGTATCTGAAATGGTGAACGACATTTGTGGTGCTAACCCTATTAGTTCTGCCCTCTGTGATGGTGGTCCTCTTTCCTCTGCCTTCAAAAGAAGAAAGTATTGTAACGAATACTTTTCTGTCGTTGAACCGATTGAGTATGTTCTTAGAGAGAGAGCAGCTTCCAGTATGTCCCCATTCTAAAGTCGTTACTTCAGGTTTTTAGCAAAAAAGATATACAGGACTTGATCCTGAGTGAGGCAGAAGCTCAGAGAACTGTGTAAGTCATTTCATGATGGCACCTTTTACAAAACCAATGAGCTGTTCTCAGGAAGTGACCTACCATTGCTCTCAATCTCTATGTGGATGACTGAGATTTGCAAAAAAAAAAAAAAAAAAAAAAACACAAAATCACAGCTGTGTATTGGGTGTTAGCTGATGTCCCCTTATTGCTCAGATCTGAACTAAACTCAATCTTCTTAGCAATTCTATGCAAGGCTGAAGATGTAAAGAGATTTGGTTACAGTGCTGTGTTGGAGCAACTGCTCAAAGATCTTGTGTACCTAGAGGAGGAAGGACTGTATGTTCCAGCATTTGGCAGAAGAGTCAAAGGCACAGTGTTTAGTGTGGTTGCAGACAATCTTGGTGCCCATTCTATGGGGGGATTTGTTGAGAGCTTTTCCAGTTCATATGTCTGCAGATTTTGTCTAGGTGAAAAGTCACAGTTTCAAGATGGAGAAGTGAGAACAGGGGCATTCCCACCCAGAACGAAAGAACAACATGCACTGCATATTCAGGCTGTAGAGGAGAATGATAGTTTGATGCATGTGTATGGAGTGAAGAGATAGTGTGCACTAACAGCAAAACTGAAATATTTTGATGTTTTGTCTGGGTATCCACCTGATGTGTTCCATGATCTCTTTGAAGGTATAGTGCCCCTAGAAATAGCACTGTGCCTCAGAGTGTTCATTCAGAATAAATACTTCACTCTTGAAGAGCTGAACAAATGCATCAAAGAGTTCCCCTATAAATGGTCAGACAAAACCGATGCACCACAACCTGTCTCTGTGAACTTTGCCACACGGAAAACTGTGGGCGGTAATGTCCATGAGAACTGGACTTTGCTGCGACTCCTGCCACTCATGGTTGGATCGAAAATCCCTGAAGGTGACCCAGCATGGGAAGTGCTTCTTGTGCTCAGAGACATTGTTGAGCTTGTTGTAAACCAAGTCCACACAGAGAAGACCATTTGCTTCCTGGATAGTAAGATATCTGAGCATAAACATGGTTTTCCCAGAGCAACGCCTCATCCCAAAACACCATTTCTTGGAACATTATCCAAAACTGATCAGGGCTTATGGTCCTCTGGTGTCACTGTGGACAATGCGGTTTGAGGCAAAGCACAGCTTTTTTAAGCGTGTTGTCAGACATACTCGTAGCTTTAGAAATATTCTGCTGTCACTCGCTATGAAGCATCAGTTGTTGCTTGCTTATAACCAACATGATTTCAGAGCTTTCAGACCTCTACTACAGGCTACAACACTGTCTACAGTGGATGTTAGTGTGCTGAGAGAGGATATCCAAGAACCACTGCAGGCTAAGTTTCCTGGTGAGGCATGTGTCCAGATAGCCAAAACTGTGTGTTACAGGGGCACCAAGTACACCAGTGGAATGATCTTGGCTAATGGGTCCACTGGTGGTCTACCAGATTTTGGGGAGTTGATCCAAATTGTGGTTGTGAAGGGCAGCATTGGATTCATTGTGAAAAGTCTGACTGCTTGGTCAGTTGAGCATCTGAGGAGCTATGTGCTTGAGAAAAATGGTCCTGTGAAAGTCATAGAGCCAGCTGAGCTATCAGACATGTTCCCCTTAATATCTTACAAATTTGGTGGAACAAGCATTATGACTCTTAAGCGCAGCATTTATGTTCCATAGATGGTTCCCATACTTTGTTGAGATTTTCAGATGAAATGATACAAACTCCCATATCACAGTCTTCCTGCTGTGTTCAGACTTGGCATATACAGTAAATGTGTTCCTTATTTCCATACCTAGAGGTCAAATATAATATGCTGTTAAAGGGATAGTTGACTCAAAAATTAAAATGTGATGTTTATCTACTTACCCCCAGGGCATCCAAGATGTAGGTGTGTTTGTTTCTTCAGTAGAACTCAAATTAAGATTTTTAGCTCCAACTGTTGCTGTGTGCCAGTTCGATGCATGTGAACAGGTAACAATTCTATGAGAGCAAAAACACAGACATACGAATCCATATGGAACCCTGTGGCTCTTGGCGACACACTGATGCCTTAAGACACGAAACGAACGGTTTCTGCGAGAAACCGAACAATATATATGTAATTTTTTTACCCCAGCCAATTACTTCCGCCAAGTAATGTCAAAACCGACACAATCATAGATATATATTTACATAGATGCCTCATTTGACCGATCCACACAGGCACTAATGAGGAATCTATATATACATGTATATATTCGCATCGGTTTTGACCTTACTTGGTGGATGGAATGGGCTGGGGAATACTAGATGAGATATGAGTGTCTTAAGACATCAATGTGTCGCCACGCCATCTTGGATGCCCTGGGGGTAAGCAGATAAACATCAAATTTTCAATTTTGGGTGAACTATCCCTTTAACATTATTCACCATTTAGCTGTTACTAAAAATTACTGAAACATGTCAAACATTTTATGTACAGCATGCATAATGTCACAACCGACTCAACTCCGGGTGATCCTTGCCGATCATGATGTCCGTAAAGTTGTACTACCATCTGGAATCCCTGAGACAGTGGATGACCTTCACTCAGTCATTCGTCAGACATTTTCCATTGCCAGAGACTTCAGTCTTCACTATAAAGATGTTGATTTTGGTGAATATTTCACACTTTTTTCTACAACTGACCTCAAGGATAAGGACACAATCAAGCTTGTGTTTCTCCAGGACCAGGAGCCTGCAATAACTTTAACCTTAACTGATGTGACCAACACTGATGTGACCAACATGACTAATCAGCCTTGTGAGGAGCACTATGTCGACGACACCACATCTGTGTCAACTCATGACATGCTGATTCTCTCATCTGAACATAGTCCAGGCCACCGTTCCCAGCGCTGGCTTGCTCAGTTTTCAATTCCCAGCTTTCCTGGCCTCACAGAGATCCAAATTCAGTCAGCCAATGAGCGCTTCAAAAAAGATGGGACTCTTCTCACTACAAAAGATCTAATTCCTCTACTCCCAGACATCCTCGGAATACTAGCAGAGGCTATTTATGAGTACACTGCTTATCCATCTAGCCTGCAGATCAGTGAGGTTGCAGAGGCCCTCACTCAAAAGCATCCCTGCCTCAAAGAACCAGGTTCCTTTAATGGGTCCTATGGATGGGCGCAGCACCTAAAATATAAGATGAACAATTTCAGAAGCAAACTTCGAGGTCTCGGCTGCCCTGAAGTTAATGTGAACTCACTCAAGAGAAAACAAACACATGAACAGTATCTGGCAAAAAAAATCTGAAAAAACCAAAGAAGGCTGAGGTGAATTACCTATCCCCTCATACTCAAGGTGAAACTACTGCAAGTTTGGAAAAAGAGAGAGTGGAACTCCTAAGTGAAATGAAGAAAAGGGACAACTACAAGGTGGTTGCTCAGAAAATGGCCAAGACATTCAGCCTTTGTCGGGAGGAAATAGTGAAAGAGGTCCCTGCCATCAGTGACTGCATGATGCGCTGGCCTGCGCTTTTTACTGAAGCACAGGTGAGATTATAAAATGTTTATTAAACTATTGTTTTTGTACTGTGGATTGATGCAATGTGGATGCATGTCTACAAATTGAAATAAAATAAATAAAAAAATACATGTAAAAATACAGAAATAACTTTTTTTATTTCCAAAATGTAATTGTTTTTTCACATTTAAATATGTATTTATTTATTTGTTCGTTTATACTTACGTCTTGTTTGGTCCTTCATACTGGTGTGCCCTGTAGATAAGTGAAGAATTCAAGAGGATAACAACAGTTAGCCTTGAATCGACCTTTCTGGCCAAGCATGACCAATGCACCCCGAAACTGATGGCCTTGACCCAATTAAAAGGAGGAGCTGCAGGCCTGAAGATAAGGCACATTAAGGACATGCTTCTTGAGGTATAATGATTAACTTTATTATGAATAGTCCTTTTATTTAAAATGTATTTCTGCCTCACTTTCATGTAAATTGTCAAAATGGCTGCTATGAACAAAGTTTATTGCATATTTGCACAATTGCAGGCAGATTCAGAAACGATACAATAGGGTCCTTGCCTCCAGGCAAGGGCTGGAGTTCTCGCCCTCTTGCCTTTCGGCTCGGTCCCTAACTAACACTCGTTTTATTTTTAAATTGTCATGATTTGGGTTACACTTGCATCTGATTTTTATTGAACATCTGATCTATTTTTTTCATGAATCAGGACAACACTGTTAAAAAGCGGAGAGAAATTGACATTCACTGCCTCATAGTCTATCTTGGAGAGAAGGAGGAGGACCTTTTCAAACAGTACAGCATAAGTAATTGAGTATGCTTTTAATTTTTAATTTTGTTTAAACTGCATGTCTCTGTAGCCTTCCCATGTGGAGATATGACCGTTTCAATCCCATGCAGCAGCCTCCTTTGGGCTAGGCGTTGAAGTACAGGGTCACCCTGCATTTCCTTATGCACGCCACCCTGAAGAGCTTGAACCATATACATCCTAACAGCTTTTAACTTCTTCTGCAAGGATGTGGAGGAGCTCGACGCAGACCTTGCGATGCAAGTGATGAAGATTGCCATCATCGGTGATGGGCGTGCAACCATCGTCATCGAGGGAACCAAGGTCCTGCAGGGGATTGATGTCGCCAGATCCTGTGCTTTGCTGATGGGAGTAATCTATGCTCTTAACCTTAGCTATCCCAAGTAGTTAAAATTTACCTTTGAGGTATTCCAGAAGCTGTGCCTTGAGCTTGATGGACAAAAAAACAGCTCTAAAGTAATGAATCTTAAGTATGGTATTTTCTAGAGCAGACTTGATCAACCTTGCATGAGGGTGAAGCTCACATCACACACACACACACACACACACACACACACACACACACACACACACACACACTTACACACGTACGTTCTTTTGTTTATAAGTCCAAATCAGTGGAAGTTAAAGGGATAGTTCACCCAAAAATGTAAATGTTATGTTATCTGCTTACCCCCAGGCCATCCAAGATGTAGGTGTCTTTGTTTCTTCAGTAGAACAGAAATGAAGATTTTTAAGTCCAGCCGCTGCTGTGTGCCAGTTGGATAATGCATGTCAATGGGGTCATTTTAGAGTATGAGAGTAAAAAAAATCATAGACATACGAATCCATATTAAACCCTGCGGCTCGTGACGACACATTGATGTCTTAAGACATGAAACGCTTGGTTTCTGCGAGAAACCGAACAATATTTATGTTATTATTTTACCTCTTATCAGACGAATGTCATCAGGTCTCCAGACCGCCATAACTTCCGGCAAATACGGTCAAAATACTGTCTGATAAGAGGTAAAATAATAACATAAATACTGTTCATTTGACTATTACTGTCTGATTTTCTGTTCTTTTTGAGCACCCTTAGCTGCTGTCCGGTTGCCAGGTTTTGACATCCCCCTCATGCCTCTAAATACTCCCAGCAACCTTTCAGAAGGTGTTTGTCATCTTCTTACTGTTTTCCCTCAGGCATCCTCAAACAAACACACACACACACACCATCCTCATCTTCCTCCGATTGTGTTGTAATCATTTGATTTTAACTACTTCTTGCTTCACAAAGACAGCAAGGCTCTGCTACACCTAATTTCTGGGGGATTCCTGCTGAGCTTGGCTAAAGAGTTTTTCTCAAGGTCATGACAGAACACCAGACACAGCTCATGGTAAGCCTGAATATCATTTGGAAAAGTCTGATCATTAATAGTGTCTGTTTATATTTTAAAAATTGTCCTCTCTGTCCTCTCTGAAGTCCTTATTGTCCCATCAAAAATCTCCAACTCTCTTAGAGAAAGACCCAACTGTCTTCATGAGGCATTGCATCATGATGGGAGGTGCCTGCCCACAAAGCAGAAAAGGTTAGAGTTGAGCAACTTCGCCTCCTGGGAAACAGAAAAATGTCCTTATGATAGGACAGGGCTCAACTTAACTCTAGCAGAGATCAACTTAATTATTAAGTTCATGTTACTTAGAAATGCGTTTTATTGTGCCCAAAAAGTGTCTTCACCTTACTTAAAACATTATGTTGGATCAACTTAAAAAGTTGCATTCATGTTGACAATTTTTAAGTTCATGTTACTTAGAAATGCATTTTATTGTGGCAAAAAAAACGTCTTCACCTTACTTAAAACATTATGTTGGATCAACTTAAATAATTGCATTCATGTTGACAATTATTAAGTTCATGTTACTTAAAAATGTGTTTTTATTGTGGCAAAAAAATGTCTTCACCTTACTTAAAACATTATGTTGGATCAACTCAAAATATTGCTTTGTATTAATGTAATTCTCCCAACTGGCTTAAGTTCTAAAAAATTCTAGTGGAAAACGTTAACATATTATTATTATTTTTTTTTTTGAACCAATGTTTTATTTTTAAGAGTGCACATCTTTTCCTTCCCTTCGCCTCTCTATTAATGTTCTTGGACACAGAGCTCTGTGAACAGCCAGCTTCTTTTGCAGTGACCTTTTGTGTCTTGCCCTCCTTGTGCAAGGTGTCAATGGTCGTCTTTTGGACAACTGTCAAGTCAGCAGTCTTCCCCATGATTGTGTAGCCTACAGAACTAGACTGAGAGACCATTTAAAGGCCTTTGCAGGTGTTTTGAGTTAATTAGCTGATTAGAGTGTGGCACCAGGTGTCTTCAATATTGAGATACTGAATTTGGGATTTTCCTTAGTTGTCAGTTATAATCATTAAAATTAAAAGAAATAAACTTTTGAAATATATCAGTCTGTGTGTAATCAATGTAATATAATATAATAGAATATAATAGAATATACAAGTTTCACTTTTTGAATGGAATTAGTGAAATAAATCAACTTTTTGATGATATTCTAATTATATGACCAGCACCTGTATATTAATATAGATCAGTGGACTCACCAATATGACGTCATCTAGTGACATTTAATGACCAGTTTTAGCTACTTTCAACTGAAAGCATTTGGCAACACTGCTTGACGGACCTTTATTTTGAGGGCAGTGAGAACGGCAGAGCCTGAGTACAAAGCGCTCACATTCTCCATCTTCATAAGTTTGCAATTTGTTTAAAGTGCCCCTATTATGCCTTTTTTAAGGTTTCTAATATTGTTTTGGGAGTCTCCTACAACAGGTTTACATGCATGCAAGGTCAAAAAAAACTTTAGTTTTCTCATAATATACATTTAATTTCACCTCAGTTCACCAAAGATAGGTAAATGATTCATTTAGAAGCAGTTCAAAGAATCAGTCTCTCTAAACCCCTCCTTTCCGTGAGCTTACACTGCTTTGATTGGTCAGATTGCCCAATCCTTTGTGATTCGGTCTATTGCACGCACCATGTGCCCATCCAGTTGTTAAGTCATGCGGCAGCACTTCCAGGTCCAAACGCTCTATCTCATACCACAAAAAAACAACAAATGGTGCTAATATACACATACAATGTGGTGTAATACTTCCAAAAAAATATATAATTATAACCTTTATCTCCATACCAAAATTCCAGATGGCCAGACAATGATTCATCTTTTATAAATCGTTAAAATATAAATGTCTGTGACGCTGTGAGCATGGAGACTGTTGTGTAGACTGTAAGTATTTAAAATGTTTAACTTTTTAAAATGATTAATGTTTAATATGAATAAATAGTGCTCATGAACGGCTGTCAATGGCATTCTCAAGTGAAATGAGTTGAGGTTTGGACCCAGGAAATGGTGTTCCTTACGCCACGACTTAACAAGCGGATTGCCATAACTGAATGACAGCTATCAATTCGCAAGACATTATGGTGCACTTTCACATTTAAAACTTTGCAGGATGTTTTCATTCATTTAGAGCTATGTTACACACTACATGAAAGGTCATTTTCAAAAATCCATAATAGGGGCACTTTAACAGTCTGTCTAATATGTTATTAGATAGAACTTTTATACAAAGAAAGACAGTATGTGAAAAAGTATTAGCGTTTGCCATGTGGTTGATGTCCAATGCCACTAGCTGAGCAGAAATACATGATCATGTTTCGGTTGGAGCCCTCAAAGTTGCGTTGCATCTTTATAACTTCACTGAGACTCTTGCTACACTATTCAGAGTTTAATGGCACACAAATCTGCAAGCTATTCTCCATATAGTGTACATCACATTTCCAACATGATTACATAATGTGTGGCACATCACAGAGCCTTAGCCCTAGCCAAGATGAGCATTTGTGGTTAAGTATATAAATGTTTATTTTTTTAGAAAATGAAAGATAATTTCGCAAGATAAGACCCTTATTCCTCGGTTGGGATTCTGTAGAGCCCTTTGAAGCTGCATGTAAACTGCAATTGAGACCTTCAACCCATTGGTAGCTGTTGAAATCCACTATATGAAGAAAAACCTGGAATGTTTTCCTCAAAAACTGAAGGCTTAAATACTCGAAGGATGATAATCAACTGAACAGGGAACAGGTGAGGACTAAACTGAAACCATGACAACTAATGAGTGACTCAAAACAGAAAGAATGAAAATCAAGACTAGAAACTAAATAAGATGAAACAATTGAGCCAAAGCTCAAGAAACATTTCTTTTGTGTAAACTGAAAAAAAAAAAAAAAAAAAAAAAAATAATAATAAAAAAAAAAAATATATATATATATATATATATATATATATATATATATATATATATTCAGGATTCTTTGATGAATACAAAATTCAATAGAACAGCATTTATTTGAAAAAAGGAATCTTTTGTAACATTGAAGTTCTTCACTGTCACTTTATTGCTGAAATAAAGCTGAAAACCTTGCTGACATTATTCAATTAAATTTTTCAAATTTATATTATTTGATTATTTGATCAAAGTTCAAATGTTCTTATATCTCACTGGAGCTCACAGACCAATTCGACATTAGGCTTTAAATTCAGTATGAAACGAAATGTAATTTCTCTTTTGTTTATAGCATGCTAGTTGTCATCCAGCTGTGTTTTAAAACTCCTACCTTTACCTCCTACGCCACATCAATGGCCGAAGTCTCAGCCTTTAACAGTGGGTTGAATCTGAACAGTATTGACAGGTTTATATAAATTTGTTTGTCATAATAAATGTCATTCTCATGCTTCTGGTCACAGTGGGGGTTTTACAGGCATGCATTTTAATGATACACCTTACACTAAACAAATGTAATACACATAATAAACCCACACAGCAGCAGATGAAGGCCTTGTTCACTCCATGTGCAATAAAAATTCTGATGAGGTTTTTGCCCTCGGAGGAAATAGCTCTTTATCGATGAGATCTAGTTCTCGCTCTCATGGCTCATTTACTCTCTCATTAACATTCAATGAGGAAACTTCATGTACAAGTTATTTCGTAATTACACCTTTTAACAATGCACATGTCAAGTGGCATTTTACTAAACCCCAAAAAGAATAAATTATAGATATATGAGATCATACAGCTCATATTCAAAATAAAACCACCTTTCTCTGTTCAGTTTGGTTCTAACCCACACTTTGGTCACTCTGTGTTTAAAAAAAAAAAAAAAAAGGTTTAATAAGACTGAATAGTGACAGCACAGCGGTGGGTCACATAGGAAAGGATTTTAATTTTTAGGAGCTCTTTGGAACCAGATTACATATCAGCCCTCATGACATAATTATCCAATTACTAACAAGTAAACAAGCCAATATTCCTGTTGCAATTATTGGCTCTATGAATTCACAGAGAATGCTTAGGGAAGAGCAAAAATAGACTTACCACTGAATGCGTAGCCTTGTATTAGTACCACATGATGTGTGTTTGAATTGCAAAGAGAAAAAGAAAAAAAAAAAAATCTAAAAATGTAACAGATTACTACTGGATTAAAAGTGAAAATACTCAACAAAACAAAAGGTGTAATCACATGCAATCAGAGTTTTTGAGCAAATGACTACACCCAGAACATGTACATAATTCAGTGCTTTGATTGTCATGCACACAGACTCTGGGCCCTATCATACACCCTGTGCATTGTGGCGCCAGGCGCGACACAAGTGTTTTTTGCTAGTTTCAGCCCAACACAGTGATCATTTTCACATCTTGCACCATGTTGTTTAAATAGCAAATGCATTTGTGCCCATGTGTTTGCCCATGGGCATGCTGGTCTGAAAACAAGGTGTGTTCAGGTGCATTGTTGGCGTGTTGCTATTTTGAGGCAACTGAAATAGACTGCGCCAGTGACCAACTGAAACCTGCTCTAAAGTCAATGCCGCAATATTTGTTTTCTTATTTAAAGAGTGTGTTAGTAATATGTGCCTATATGGGGGTGCACAATGTGCATACATTCTGCTTATTACACATACAGGGACACGCAGCAGCACCAAATAATTTAAAATAAAAGGTTTACAATGTAAAAGATTATTGTTGTGTGCATAAAGATAAAAATGCTTAGATGGAATCCAGCTTGTCCCTTTTAAAGTAAATGGGAGATGAGACTCTGATTGGTTTATTGCATGTTACGCCCAAAACACACCCATTTCTCATTAAGAGAAAAAGGAAAACCCTTTTAGACCATGCACCTGGTGTGCCGACCATTTTTCCCATCATTAAACTAGCAAAAGTGGATTCAGACACTTGCGCCGTGCACTTTAGACCATGTGCTTAGATTGTTAAAATAGGGCCCTCTGTGTTTTAGCATGATTATATGCTTGAAAGCTTTTTAACAAAAATGTATATATGCACTACCATTCAAAAGTTTTTTTTTTTTTTTTAGATATTAGTGCTTTTATTAAGCAAGGATGCATTAAATTGATCAAAAGTGACAGTAAAGACATTACATAATTTTACAAAATTACTTTCTATTCATCAAAAAACAATATTACTGTTACAAATTACTATATCCTTGTTAAGCATAAGAGACTTATTTCCAAAACATTTTTAAAAAAAAAATCGGTTACACTTTATTTCAATGGTCCACTGTAGACACTCTACTAACTACAAGTAACTACTTTGCAACTACAGTACATGTCAACTAACTCTCATTAGAGTATTAGTAGACTGTAGACTGTTAGGTCAGGGTTCGGCTTAGTTGAAGTTGACGTACTTGCAAAGTTACTTATAGTCAGTTGAATGTATGTTGGGGAGCATCAAAATAAAGTGTTGGCAGATATTAAGCAGATAGTTTACTTATACTCTAATGACTGGTAATTGACATGTAGTTGCAATGATACTTGTAATAATTAGTATGTCTAAAGTGGATTATCAAAATAAATCATATCAACTACAAACATTTGATTTCGGTAGTGTAGATATTTTCAGTTCATCCTGCCAGTAATGTTTAAGTCCAAATCTATATTTAAATGAATGTAATATTTAAGACCAATCATCATATATTTAAGGAATGAGAATTCTTGCTATGAAATCTGCTCATGGCTGTCAGTAGGCTGCCTAGCTCCCTTCAAACTATCATCAAACCGTCACCTTGCTCCCAACTCCTACACATCAGCATCTCACAAATTTCCCCATCCATAAACCTCTTCATCCTTACGCATAAATAATGGAACAAAACTCCACACTGAGAATCAGAACATCTGATTTGACAGAGCAAATGAAGCCTAAGAGACACATCTTTTAGATGTTACTATTTCTAGAACTCAAACTCATGGCAGTTTATCTTACCTGATATATTTAGACTTACCATTTCCACATTTCAAACTATCTGGTACTTTAGATTAATACTCTCCATTAGCAATTGTGGCAGTTTCCTTGCACATTAAAAACTACCATGGAACTTTTTTTTTTTTTTTTTTTTTTGCGCCAAGTTTTTGTTATACTACCATGAAATAAAAGTAAATTAATACAGTGTCCTTTAAAAAAAAGTATTTTTGATTATTTGGTGAAAACTATGGTTATCATGGTACATTTTTCAAAATGTAAGTCTAACCTTAAGCGTTTTACTTCTATTTTCAGTTACTCATTCTGTTAATCGGCATGTTCATTTTCTTGAAAGGCCTTTTGCCCCTTGGTATCTCATGAAATCAATAAAATAATAGTTTTCTTGACTTATAAATGCAAACATCAAATGATAACAATATATTTTGATGTAACTATTTCAGCCAAAATAATTTGCCCACTTCAAACAGACCATAGTAGCTTATGAAATGCTAATGATGTCTCAAAAACTTTGTAGATGTATGCTCAAAACTACAAACTCTCTTGGAAACCATAAGGGAACAACTTTTTGTCAACAGCGTTACTTAGCAACAGCTAGAATAATGACACCATTATCTAACAACTGGCTATACATGGATCTGACTTTTAACATGGTTATGTTAACTTACGATTTAGAAAAACGATAAGTGAAAAAGTGATTTGATGGTTCATCTGTTACAATCACAGAAGAGGAAAGCGATACTTTATTGTATTTTAAATATATTCCCATTTTCTATAGTACACTGCAAATATACTAACAAAAAATGTACTATCATTAAATATATAAAAAGTATATTAGTATAATATTTTCACAATGCAACTTTTAACACACTTTAAAATAATTGTACTTTAGTATATTTTCTAAAAAATATATTTTAGAAAAATATACTTGAAGTGTAAGTTCAGTTTATTTTTTAAAAGTGTATTTATTTGCCATAACATAAATGACCTTTAAACTTTGAGTCTAATTAATTTACATCATCAATAAAAATGCACAAAGAAGCTTTTCAGAAAAACTTTTTCAGAAAAAAGAAGTACAAAAGCTGTAACTGAGGCTCTGTCCTTTCAAAATGTACACATTTGTACCTTATTTGTTTAAACAGTGCAAGTACCTTAAATGTACATATTAATACCTAAAGTGTACATATTAGTGCATAAATGGTACATATTAGTACCTTTTGAAAGTTCACCGCCCCTGTGACAGCTTTTGTACCTTTTTTTCAGGTAGTAAAATGCTGTAGTAAAAATTTAATATTAGTTATTATATGTATTGCTATTTTCTTGTATATACTGTACATGATAATTTATAATTCCATTTGGTTAAAAATTATTCTTGTATTCTTTTAAAATTAATTAACTGAATTTAAATAAATGACACATTAATTAGTTTAGAACGGTTTACACTAACATTCAAAAGCTTGCAGTGTGTTTTTTTATCTGTCTATTATGTTCACCAAGGCCACATTTATTTGATCAAAAATATAGTAAAATCAGTAAAATTGTGAAATATTATTATATTTTAAAATATCTATTTGAATATATTTTAAAACATTATTTATTCCTGTGATCAAATCTGAATTTTCAGCATCATTACTCCAGTCTTCAGTGTCACATGATCCTTCAGAAATCATTCTAATATGCTACATTTGCTTATTATTAAACAGCTGTGCTGCTTATTATTTTTGTGGAAATAGTGATACATATTTTTCCAGGATTCTCAAAAAAATAAATAAAAAATACTGACCCCAATGTTTTGAACGGTGCTGTATAGTTATTGTATCTCCTTATAAATTTTTATAGATTAATAACAATTTTTATAATTTTTTTTTATAGATTTTTACATTATTATTGACAATTTGAGAGTGGAGTTTACATTTACATTTATTCATTTAGCAGACACTTTTATCCAAAGCAACTTACAAGGAATACAGCAAGCGATTCAGCTTGTTTAAGCAATAAACATGAGGATTGTTTCAGTTTCAGACATCGAGTTATGGGCTGTTTGTTTTGCTGCTTTTTTTTTTATGCAGTTTTCCAATTCAAAATCATTCACTCTCATCCTGGCACCGTGAGTCTCATGGGTCTTAAAAGCGTTGTCAGACCTGGGATCTTTCCTCTCAGCATGCACAAGTAATTAGCTATTTGACACTTGAGAATATCAGAAGTCAATTTCCTTTGATCGTCCTAAAGCGATCCAATCAGTCACACAAGTCCCCTCTGAAACTGTCTTGTTACTCCAGCTCATGAAGCTCCTCATCGGGAGACACAGATCAGGGGCACTGGCACAGAAAGCCAAAGAGGTCTTTTCCTTTAATCATGGAGTAGTGATGATGAGAAACACAAGAGGTATAATAAAAAAGGATGAAAGTGAAATGACAGCAGGGGCTTCATACAGGATATCTGCTGTTTCACCTCACTAATTAACACGTTACAAATCAACATCAGATAATGCTTAGCCTTAGATTCACATTCCCCGCTCACATTAACAATAAGCTTGTGTCCAATTAATATCCTTGTCCTCAGCTGCCCTCAGCTCATGGTCACCATTAAACCTGCTTTATTATTTCATTGTGTCTCTGACTAGCAGAATCTTATCCTATTCTTCCAACAATAGGAAATCAAGGACAGCAGCTAACTACCTGCATGAATGGACTCATTCAAATGCAATCATTTGAAAAATAAAATCTCAAAGGAATGGACTAGAATATGAGAAAAGAGAGAAAAGGCTTTATATTTAGTGACTGTAGTCTGTAATGTTATTATTAGTTAGCCATAACCTCTTCAAGAGCAGCATTGTGAAGAAAGGAATATTTAGATCAACAGGTCATAATTCAACTTCTTCAAAAGACATTTATGCTGTTTTCTTGCAGTAACTCAACGAAATATATCTGCTCCACAATAATATAATCATTCAAAAGCAGACGAATTTAATTAATTTTTGGTACAGCTGATAATGAAATATACTCAAAATCCCTGTTTTTGACCAAAAAGCCTCATGCCTGTCAAGGTTGCAACTTTTTCAAGTTGCACAAGGTTTTGCTCAAGGTAAATTTAAATGGTAGCTCTTTACAACAAGGTTCAATGTATTTAAATGCATTAGTTATCATGAACTAACAAAAACGACAAATGTCAAATCATTTATTATGCTACACTGAAAGTTGGTTGAAAATGGACAAGCCCAGCGATTGTGTTGTTTTAACCCAACGGTTGGGTTAAATGTTTGCCCAACCGCTGGGTAGTTTTATTCAACCCAACTATTGTTTAAAAATTACTGTATTGCTTGCTTAAAATGAACCCAAAATATGTTGACAATTAACATTTATTAATATGTTTAATAAATGAACATTTGAATAATAATTAAACAATAAACATTTATACAGTTGCATATTAATAAATGTTCACCAAACCAATTATGTGATTGATTTTTAATTTCCAATCTATTTTTGGGTTAATTTTAAGCCAAACATACAGTATAGTCATTTTTAAAGGAGCTGTATGTAAGAAATCTATTTCAATTAATCATAAAATGGCCCTGATGTGTCACTAGACATTAAGAAATCATGTTCATTTCAAATACTTATATCACTGACAAAAGTAGTCCGGCCAGGATATTGTCATTTAAAAAGTGGACTTGCAGCCCTCAACTGATGTTGATGTTGTCATTTTGTGTTTTGGCCTGACGCGCCTCCCTCCACCTATCTACCAATCATGAAGTCAGTAGTGTTTCGGGATCCGTGTTGCCAGCTTTGCTGTAACCTACCCTAACTCCAGTCGGATAAAAATGTCTAATGTTACTAAATCAAAAAGACCTCGTTATAATTCAGAAATTCGACAAAGTCCGAAATAAAACCAGAATTTGTATTGGAGATGCTTTTGAAAGATGGAGACGGCTGAAAACGGAGAAGAATTTGAACACAGACGCCAACGTTGCTAATTTTCTCCTGGACAGGTAAGATTAATCTATGCTTGGCTAACTTGTACTTGATGTCAATGGACATTTCATATATTCATGACAGTCGAACAAAGTTATGCATGTTTGTGCAAAGTAACATAACGTTAGCTCACATGGACGTATGCTCTGTCAT
This sequence comes from Megalobrama amblycephala, assembly GCF_018812025.1. NCBI lineage: Eukaryota > Metazoa > Chordata > Actinopteri > Cypriniformes > Xenocyprididae > Megalobrama > Megalobrama amblycephala. The sequence continues at coordinate 34,285,956 of NC_063067.1, read as the reverse complement.
TATGCTGAGACGCTGAGGAAAACAACAGTCCATTATGGCAATTTGAAACGTAATTGAGACAGTAGCCTAATGTTACCTCAGTAAAAATGATTCGTCATTTGTTCTTCACGTATATCGTGGACTAAGTTACACATGCTGCAAGTTGACCTGTATGACCATTGCTAATGTAATTTAGTTACTCTAACAATATTTTCTGATGAAACTGAAAACAACCCTGTGATAGCCATTGGTGATATTGAATTTGTCCCGCGTTATAATTGCTGTGGCAAATGTTTTGGTTATTTGTTAGCCAACTTATGACAAAAACTTTACTACTTGTAAATCGATTTTTTTTTTTTTTCGTATTGAAAAATAAGGAATTTTTATTTTGTTGTTTATTTTTGTTTTGTTTTACTATTATCCTTTTATTATCCGTTAGTGATGGTTTGGAAGCACTACAGTAGGTGCAATTCCAAGGAAAAATAACTTTTTCTAATGTCCATAACACTAATGAAAAGCACAGTGTAGCCTATGATGTGAAAAATTTGGGCCATTTGGAACGTTTTGTAGCCTACTTGTTTTTCATGCAAGTTCTACAGCCAAAAATAATAGAACGTCATGTAATCTTTCACATCACATATTTTAGCGTTATGGACGTGTGCTGCAGGGTAAGTAAAAAAATACAGCTGGCCACTTTCACTTATAGCATCAGCTAAATGAATCGCTGTATCTTTGATATTGGTTACACATAGTGACATAGGCTTGTGCTTGTACTTACATTAATGACAGATAAATAACGTTACAAGTTAGACTAACAGTTACCGTTCTGTCTGTCACATACGAGCATACATCTTTACGATTATACTGTCACATACGAGCATAAATCTTTACGATTATATTTAACTAATGACAATTAGTACATTTTTTAAATACATAATTACTTATCAAAATATCTCTCATGAAGCATGAAACAGAATTAACAGAAAAAAAACTTACTGTGTACGTCTGTTCGTCACTTGCCATTGGAAGCTCATTGAAGCAGCCTACGTTTCTGCTGAATCCTGCAGCTCATCTGGCAACCTCGAGTCAGGGGGTAGGGGGAGGGGATACACCGCTCTACAGTATTTTTATAGTGATTGCAGTACCAGTTTAGGCCACAATCCTACATACAGCTCCTTTAAACAATAGTTGAGTTAAATAAAACTATCCAGCAGGTTGAGAAAACATTTAACCCAAAAGCTGGGTTAAAACAACCCAATCGTTGGGTTTGTCTATTTTCAACCCAACTTGGGTTGTTTTTAACCCATCATTTTTTAGAGTGTAGGTTGATATTAATAAACTATTAATATTATTGATATTATTAAACATTATTTTATAAACATTGTTCATTTATCTATTAATTTTAACATCTTAATGCATTTTTAATTGCACAATGTATAAAACAAATGTTAAAGTATTGTTATTTCTATAATAATTAACATAAAAAAATATTGTAAATTGTTAGTTTTCAGCCTATTTACTTTTAAATTTACTAGTTAAGTTCTAATAAGCTAAAGGGTGTGGGATGAGCACTGGTAAATACCTCTGTAAAGTAACTCCATTTTAAGATGGGAATGCATCATTTATTTCATGATGTTTTATAGGTATTTCTGACAGCCTGAGGTCACCTTCAGTCTGTCAGTAAAAGCTTCCGGACTGTGAATCATCAATCATATCTTATGCTTAACAATATGCCAATCACTCACCCAATGATGACTGGATCAGGGCAGATTGAGGCAGTCACTGGATCTGATGCTGCTCAATAAGCCAATCATTCACCAATATGATAACTGGTTGTGGTTAAATTGAATAGTCAGCCAATCGCTGCCTGCACCCCATCCTCTAGTCTAATGTATAACGCGGAGCTTGCTATAGGGTGAATTCAGGGTGATTGGGACACTTTTTTCCATTGAGATGTCTTGGGGAAAAAAATGCTCCAATCAACCTGAATTTTATATATATATATATATATATATATATATATATATATATATATATATATATATATATAAACTCATAACACGTCCACGAACTATTCATAATTTTAAGTTCAAAATTATATCAATACATGTTATATTTAAAATGCTGTAACAGGGTAATTTTTTTCACCATTTAAACAGCTTTTTGTCTTCACTTTCTAAATTGCACAAATTCATTTTTAATGTTAATATCCATGTCGTTTCTCTATTAATGAGATTTAATAGTTGCATCCATAGCTGATAATTATAACAACATAAGAAAAAAATGTTGTTCTAAATAGTTTACCAAAGGACAACTACTCGCACATAAACAATCAAAATGAACGCGTGACTCTTAGAGAGATCTGCAGGCAGAGAGCGCGAGGTAGAATGTGACGTCACCAGTCGCACTTCTTTCCTACTTGTTGGGAAAAGCGCGAGCTACGCTGCCTGGCACAGAGAGGGGACAGCGCGCGCACGGAGAAAGAATATCTTGCACGGTAAGACCTCGCACCTTCTCACTGCTAGCTGTTGTTTCTTTTATTTTAATAAGTAACATTTGCATTTCAGTTTTAGACGTGCAATGATTTTCGTTGTTGCTTTAAATGAAATTAAACGATTACATTCTAAGTTGTATAAATAATCCGCGCATATGTTAAAAGTGTCCCAGCGTACATTTGTTTGAACAGTCTGTTTTTCGGCAGGATGCCAATGTATTGTATCACTCTGAGATCTCATGTCGCGCAAAGAAACAGATGAAAGACATCGACCACCTTAGACTCGTGGAGAGATCTGCGAAAGCAAGAGCGCAGCTTTATAAAGTAAAGCTCTTATCCCCGGAGGCTCAACTGTCACAGTATGGAGAACATCACAAGCCCCTTCATCCCAAACCCGACATGCAACTACAGCATGGACTTATACTATCACAACTCTCCCAACCGGAGCGATCTGAACTGCACGCCGCCGGCTGACTACTTCTTTTACGCAGATCTGTACGTGGTTCTCCCGGTCATTTACTCCGTGATATGTGCCGTAGGTCTGACGGGCAACACGGCGGTCATATATGTGATTCTCAAAGCACCCAAAATGAAGACGGTGACCAATATGTTCATTCTGAACTTGGCGATCGCCGACGACCTCTTCACTTTAGTGCTGCCCATCAATATAGCGGAGCATCTGTTACACTACTGGCCGTTCGGCGAAGTGCTTTGCAAAATCATTTTAAGCATCGATCACTATAACATCTTCTCCAGCATCTACTTTCTGACGGTTATGAGCGTGGACCGGTACCTGGTGGTGCTGTCGACCGTGCGCTCCAAGCGCATGCCGTACCGCACATACCGGGCAGCCAAGATAGTGAGTCTGTGCGTGTGGCTTCTGGTGATCCTCATCGTCATGCCCTTTACCGTGTTCGCAGGAGTCTACATCAGCCCCGACGACTCCGACAGGAAAAGCTGCGTGCTGAGTTTCCCCAGTCCTGAAAGTTTATGGTTCAAAGCGAGCCGGATTTACACCCTCATACTGGGCTTTGCCATTCCGGTGTCTACAATTTGCATTCTTTACACCATGATGCTGTACAAACTAAGAAACATGCGTCTGAACACCAACGCCAAAGCGCTGGACAAAGCCAAGAAGAAGGTGACTATCATGGTGTTTATTGTACTGGCCGTGTGCCTGTTCTGCTGGACGCCCTTTCACCTCAGCACCATCGTAGCGCTGACCACAGACCTTCGGACCACACCGCTTCTCATCGGCATCTCGTACTTCATTACCAGCCTGAGCTACGCCAACTCCTGTCTGAACCCGTTCCTCTACGCCTTCCTGGACGACAGCTTCAGAAAGGCGTTCAAGAAGATGTTAGAATGTAGACCTGCCTGAATGTAACGCGTTTTGAAGGGACGAGGAACAGGGTTGTGCACCATTCGGAATTTAATTCCATTTCGATTCCTGGATTTGAATTATATATTAAAATAAATTAAAATATATTAACAAATATATATATATATATATATATATATATATATATATATATATATATATATATATATATTTTTTTTTTTTTTTTTTTTTTTTTTTTTTAATTAAATTAAAAATTCAAAATGGATTTTTAAATTCAAAATGGTGTCCAGCCCTGATTAAAATACAGTTGTGATCAAAACTGAATACTGCCCATATAGGCATTTTATTTTTTAAACCATTGTCGTTCCAATTCAGTATTGTAGTTTCTGGCCAATTAAATTCAAATTCAAGGGACACGCACACAGTGTAAATTAAAGGGAACCAATTTTAAAATTCTAAATTTTGCCCAACCTTGATTAAAATACAGTTCCAGTGATTAAAACATCACTGTGTGCACTCAGATCCCCCTGTCCCTGTGTGTTTCCCCAGTTATAAAAGAAAGTATTTTCCTGACACTAAATTCTAATGTGAGAGTTTGTCTCCCTCTTGTGCTTTCTCGGTGATGAAATATTTTGAAATGTGCTTCAGTACATTTCTAACAGCAGTGCCCTGGGAACTTGATTTAGGAATGACAAAAAATGTGATATGATTTCTGGTGTAGGATGACACCACATGTTTCTCAGACAGCAGGAGTCATGTGTATATATTTGTACAGACCTGCTTTTGTCACATGAAACGTCATCACTTCTGATCCAGCATCACAGTATCTTAATAGCACATTTCAGGCAGATGTTTAAACATGCGTTCTTCTTCCTTTAAATGAATGAATATAAATGTAAAACATTTTTGTTTGTGTATATCAAGAGATGTTGGTCATGTACAGTAGATCGACACAGTGAAGCATACTGTCACATGGCTTTTTAAATAGGCTACATGTTGTAAATAAAATGGAATAAATCATTTGTCTTTCATTTAGCCTGATGCAGATGTCAAAGATTAATAGTGTTCCTGGACTCCTGGACAATAACGGTGTGTGTGTGTGTGTGTGTGTAGGAATGCCTTTTACAACAAATTCACGGCCTTACACAAACGTACATTATCTACATTGTCTGTTACAAATGGTAGGTGTATAAAGATTTTCCAATTATTATTATTTTTACACAAATCAACTTAAATATAAATCTAAGCTGCCAGAACTCAACCTCACATTTATGTGGAACAAAAATCGTCTATATTCAAGTTTAGTCCTGCAGAGCTTCTTACCATCAGCCACCTGGTGGTCTAGAACAGTAACTGATACTGTATTTGTGCGTGTTCTGCCATATTGAGCAAGTTTCATAAGCTGTAAAACTGATCAGACTGTAAACGAGAAAACAACATGTCACAATCAGATTTAGTCTCTCACACATTGAAATAACTTATAGGCCTTTTGAAGTAGCTATATTGGGCCATAGGGCACTTGTGGCCTAATGGTTAGAGAGTTGGATTTGTAACCTCGTGGATTTGAATCTCAGTACCGGCAGGAAATGTAGGTGGCGGGATTGAATGGACAGTGCTCTTTTCCACTCTCATCACCCACAACAGAGGGTAATGCCTTCGAAAAGTCCTCACATTTTTTATTTAATTATTTATAAATCAATAAATTTATGTGCATTTCTCTTAACGTTGTCACATTTTCCTTGTTAAATGAACATTACTTCAAAAAAAAAAAAAAAAGAAAGAAAAAAGAAACCAAATACAAAACATCTTTATTCCAAAATAATAACCAAAGGCAGTAACAATTTAAACAATATATTTTATTTGTGCATTAATGTTTCGCTATTCTTTTTATTAGTCGACTTAGACAGCGTTTACGGAGCATGACTGATGATCTGAAATAGCCTGTCACAGACACAAAGATGTATCTTTTATTTCACCAAGCTGATTGCTCACTAAAACCCTGGAAGTCATTGTGTTTTCAAGCTATTTCAAGTTTGATTTTTAATGTGACATAAAGCGGTGAAAGTAGATGAGCTGTTTACTTTTTTTTATAATTAGTCTTACCATTGACACCATCATTTTGTTCATTCGGAACGTGCACGTAAACAAGAGGCGGGATTTATCGCACAATCCAATCATAACCGATCATATCCAATCATAGTGCGATGGAGGCATTGCCTCCTCTCATGTGACTTTCCCCCATTCATTAGGTGTGTTCAACATCGGTGAGAGTAACCGCGTGCAGGCGGGGAGGAGCTGAAAATGGAGACGTGAAGTCGGACACTTTCTGCTTCCCGTAGTGACGCTCGTGCTGCGTTTGCATACTTTATCACGGCTGAAGTGAAATATTTGACTAATACACTGATGTTTCAGAGACATTTTCATTCAGTACTTTATGTACTGCTTACAGAGTCTGTTTGTACAAGAATAAAGTTCAACATAAGCATACATTATTTAAATACCAATGTAGTGGGGTCTACCTTTTTTATCGGTTTTATTTTGATAAACATGACACAATATAACATCATAACAACATGAAAAGAGCTTTATAAAAGTACAGATTTGTGGAACTGAAGACGTGACAAAAAAACAAAACACGTGATCGTTGTCATGCGGTGAATCCGGCCAATCGTGAAACGGCTGTGTCATCATCAGAGCTCCTGCAGCTGCTCTTGAGAAACTGCACTGGCTGACTCAGCCGGCTGATCTCGAATCTTTGAAGCCATTCATCACAGTCACATGGCAAGTCAGACAAAATTTCTAACCGGCATGCACTGCTTCAAGTCAGCCGCCGATCGGTCTGTGCAGCGCTGCATGAAGTCGAACAAGCCTATTCTCTATTACTCCCCACAAAACCCACCACACGCTTTAGACTAGAGGCTCTGTCGATTTTCTATGAGCTCAAGGGAGGCAATGATGCGGACTCCCGCTGTAACTTCACCTGAGAGTGTCGCTGTTGGACAGTGTTCCTTTATTGTCACATTTTGTAATAATTGCATTGTTTTATTTTTGTAATATGGATTATCATCTCATCCTAATTTTTTGAGGAGGCACTGCCTCCCTTGCCTCCTTGAATGAAATGCCCCTGCTCCGTGTGTGTGGGTGTGTCAAGTCACCTTTATTTATATAGTCACCTTTATTTATATAGCGCTTTTTACAATGCAGATTGTGTCAAAGCAGCTTTACATTGATAAATGGTATATAATTTTGGCTGCACAGCAGCTAAATGGTGTCATTGTCCATCTTAAGTAAATTCAGTATTGATTCATTCCATTGTAAAAGTCAATAGTTATTAGTTTAGTTATTTTTTTCTATATCAGCACTGGAGTAAACAGTGATGTCATCGTCCAGTTCAGTTTAGTTTGCATACAATGGTGTCGATGCAGGCAGATCAAAACACTGTTGAATATCAAATGTCAAGTGTCCCCAACTAAGCAAGCCAAAGGCGACAGCGGCAAGGAACCCAAACTCCAACAGGTGACATCAGGTGACAAATATGTGTTAAAATGGAGAAAAAAAAAAAAACCTTGGGAGAAACCAGGCTAAGTCTGGGGCCAATTCTCCTCTGGCGAACAGTGCTTTATGATGATTCAGGCAGCTATCATAAGTTCGATTGGGATCGTAACAGTCAGAGTATTTATTCCAGTTCCATCCAGTTGAGGATTGTATTCATCACACCAGTATGGACGGTTTGTTGAGGAACTAGCTGTCGTCTGTGTGTGTGTGATCAATATTCACTGCTGTGTGTGTGCACTTGGAGGGTGAAATGCAGAGCACAAATAATAGTGCTACATGTCAAGTCACTAAGTTGTCATGGTAGCCATAGTGTTAAGATAGGCCTAATACAATTGTGATAACTTGGTTTCACTAACTAACTAACTAACTAAATAAATAAATGTGTGACAGCTTATTATTACATCTGCGCACATGCGTGTGTGTGTTTGTGTGTGTGTGTGCTTGTTTATATGATTTATGAGGACACAAATCTATATAATGACATGGGTATTACACTGGTATTACTGGTATTATAAACATGGTTTATGAGTCCTCATAATTAAAATGGATTAAAAATCATACTAAACAATGTTTTTATTAAAAATGCAAAAATGCAGAAGGTTTTCTGTGAGGGGTAGGTTTAGGTGTAGGGTTAGTGTAGAATATCCAGTTTGTACAGTCAAAAAACATTACGCCTATGGAATGTCCTCATGATGATAGGTACACCTACATGTGTGTGTGTGTGTGTGTGTGTGTGCTTGTTTTCATGATTTGTCATGTGTATTACACTGGTATTATGACGTAAACATGAAATATGAGGACATTTCATGAGTCCTCATATTTAAAATAGCTTTAAAATCATATTAAACAATATTTTCTTAAAAATGTAAAAATGCAGAATGTTTTCTGTGATGGTTAGGTTTAGGAGTTGGGGTAGTGTAGGGGGAGAGAATGTACAGTATACAAACCATTATGCCTATGGAGAGTTGCGAGTAAGATAGCAAAACAAACCTGTGTGTGTGTGTGTGTGTGTGTGTGTGTGTGTGTGTGTGTTAACAACACTGGACATTTCTCTCTGTAACTGCATGCAACAGACAGAAGAGGGCAGCGTGCATTCACGTTATCCTCATAATATCCCAGCATTTATTTCTAGATTTAAGATCTACATTTTCTAGATTAAATATCTTGACTAATGTGTCTTAATTAATATAAACCATATTTACAATTGCCAGTTACATAGTGCCGGTCACTTTTAAAGTGCATTATTATTATTATACATTATTTTGCTGTCTTTTGATAATTAGTAAATACGTATTTAAAACAGTTATATTGATCTTAACACATATTCACATGGTCCCTCCAGTTTCCTAAAAGACTATCATTATACAGCTACTGCAAAAAAAAAAAAAAAAAAAAAAAAAAAAATCCAGTTCAAGATGCTAGCTACGTTGATCATTATCTTGTTGACAACCATGTCATAAAAATAAATAAGTAAATAAAATAAAAGCTTCACCACCTGCTGGTAAGACCAGCTATAGCAAGAAACCAGTTTGTGTTGTAAAACAGCTACCAGTTTAATCAGGATTTTCCCTGATACTTCTAAAAATTGACACTAGATGGCATTCATCTACCACTTCTTATTACTGTGATCTATTATTTGACTCATGTGAGGATATCTAGTGGCATCAGATACCAGTCATTGGCAAAACTGCGACACAAATTGAATTTTGTCACTGCAGTTGTACACATGACCAGACTGACAGGCATTAGACACCACGAGTGATCCTGTATATAATTTTGATGTTAGAAGGGCTCCAAAGGAAAAGCTCCGCAGTTGACTGTCATGATACACTGTGATTGTGATTGGGTCACATTGCTGCAATTGACTTTGTGACACTCCGTACCAAACACTGGAGCCGCTGGCCTTTGATTTGCCCATCACCTGCATCCGAGATTGAATCCCCTGCTGTATTCTGTCTCCACAAGCCAAATACTTGAACAAGCGGGTGGAAACCTGGTTGCAAACTTCAATTATGCCCCAGCCTTCCTACCCTCACAAATCAATGACATCGACTTGCTGTTGAGGAGACGCACATCCCGTCTCGGGGAATGTGTCTATCTGCGATAAACAAATGGATGGTTGTCACAAAGAGTGATCTTATTGTGCTTTTCTGCAGAGCTCCATTTGAGAATGTGTTATTGTCCATAAGGGTCAATGCAGGTGAAGGCAGGATTCAATTCGATGGAGAAAGAGCGGTTAGTTTGTTACACACGCTTTCATCCTGAATCATCTGCCAGCTGCCTCCTCCTCTGCTTTGGATCTGTGGAACACAATATATCATGTGCTTGTTCACAATACAGATGGGCTACTGGCTCAAACAGCCCAGCATGGAAACCCTCACTGGCCAATTATAAGCTCTGATTGTGTTCTATATGATGAGAGACTCTTAAATCAATTCCGCATCGCACTGATGTCTGGACTGACTCACGGTGCCAACATGCAGATGCGGATTTAACAAGCTCCCAGTCTGTCTGGCTCACATCCATTCACGGCAATTAACATTTCAGTTATGTGGCATTGATTCAGCTGTAAACAAGGCATATTCTCCTCTAGGCAGGGGATAAAAACATTAGATGTCATTTAACGCAACATTTTCAACCCAGGCTCAATGGAAATATGTGACTCTGGCTACATTTCTGTTAAACTGCATATCACTGCAGTTTTCATCTGAAATGAACACTAGAGGCAGTAAAACTGCAACAACTTTTGTTTTAGTTTTCACACAAATTATGATTACAGGGCAAATTATGGATTAATAAAGACTTATAGTGCATTGTTCATGCGATGTGGAGCCTTCAGAACCGAGTATCGTGAAACAAGAGTCACTTTAAAAGGCCTTGGGGCCTCATAGAAGGAAGCTAAATTTCATCCTAATTTAGAAATCATAGGCTATTTTCTATCCTGTTTTTGACGCCTCTCTTTGAAACACTCCGTTTTGAAAGGCATACTGAGTTCAAGACTTGGCAGTAAACGCCCACTACTATGATTGGATGAACACTTTTGTATATTAAAATCATTTTCAATGCCCCTGCCATTACACGTGTGGAACTCTTCTGAAAACTTCTGATCCCGAATCAGAAGACGACAAACCTACACCTCAAATACCAAGGATACTCCAGTCTGCGAAAGCATGGTGATTAATCATTTATTTATATTTTTATTCCTTATGTATTTGTGAGGTAATATTTTATTACATTATATTAGTGCTGAAACAAAGATGGTACCGAAAGGTGTTTATCTCAGTACATAAGTTGAAACATTTATACGTATTGCATATGCTTTATAAGTCTTGGTTGTGGCAAATTAAGTTCTTGGAGTAACCACAGTTATAACTGACATGATAACTTGCTGTGTTTCATGTAAATGAATTATCAATGAATGTGCCATTGTTTGTTAAACGTTCTTATATTCATCATAACCATTTTCAGTAAAGTAAGTACATATCAAACGATCTGTAACAGACTGAGCAATAGTGACAAGGTAAAAACATTCACTCACACTTGTGTTGTGATATTACTGTTGGATCCGATACAGTTGGAACTGCATCATCTTTTGTTTTCATTCTCTCTGAAAAGTCTGCATTGAACTGCATTGAACAAACGAATAGTGTCTTAATGACACAATCTGGAACTTTGTTAAAAATAAAGTTCATCCACGCTTAGGGTCACATGGAAGGCAATGCAAAGACTATAGTTTTCCACATCTTGGCACTTCAAAACTTCTTGAAAATACTCATCTCTATCGTTTTGTTGCTGGAGTAATCCTGTGTTTGCGTCTCATATTTACTACTACACGACATGTGCAAATTGGTGGGCGGGGCTAAAGAGGCAATGATGTAAGTAGGCGTTGTAGCATCTGAATCGATCAAACACACAATTGTAAAAGTTACTCTTCCAACCCTTTACCCATGCAGGCCCCATAACGTCTGCTCCCCCACTGAGCTCTATCATTCTTCAGCTTCAATCCCACACTTTAAAGACTTGGCACATTGATTGCTATCAATACAAGAATCAGACATGCACATATAGAAATGGCATCCTTTCCACTAATTCATTGACAAATTTGCTTAAATGAATGAACATGCATTTCCCCAGTACAGTTTGTGTATTATTAAAGGTGCCCTCGAATGAAAAATTGAATTTATATTGGCATAGTTAAATAACAAGAGTTCAGTACATGGAAATGACATACAGTGAGTCTCAAACTCCATTGTTTCCTCCTTCTTATATAAATCTCATTTGTTTAAAAGTCATCCGAAGAACAGGCGAATCTCAACATAACACCGACTGTTACGTAACAGTCGGGGTGTACGCCCCCAATATTTGCATATGCCAGCCCATGTTCCCAACATTATAAAAGGCATTACACAAGGGCAGCCAGTATTAATGTCTGGATCTGTGCACAGCTGAATCATCAGACTAGGTAAGCAAGCAAGAACAATAGCGAAAAATGGCAGATGGAGCAATAATAACTGACATGATCCATGATATCATGATATTTTTAGTGATATTTGTAAACTGTCTTTCTAAATGTTTCGTTAGCATGTTGCTAATGTACTGGTAAATGTGGTTAAAGTTACCATCGTTTATTACTGTATTCATGGAGACAAGAGCCATCGTTATTTTCATTTTTAAACACTTCTAGTCTGTATAATTCGTAAACACAACTTCATTCTTTATAAATCTCTCCAACAGTGTAGCATTAGCCGTTAGCCACGGAGCACTATCAAACTTATTCAAAATCAGAAGTAAACAATATAACAGTATACAATACTCACATAATCCGACGCATGCATGCCGCATGCATGACGAACACTTTGTAAAGATCCATTTGAGGGTTATATTAGCTGTGTAAACTTTGTTAAGGCACTGTTTAAGGCAAGCGTGAGCTCTGTGGGTGGAGAGCACGGGATTTAAAGGGGCCGCAGCATAAAATCGGCGCATTTATAATGATGCCCCAAAATAGGCAGTTAAAAAAATTAATAAAAAAAAATCTATGGGGTATTTTGAGCTGAAACTTCACAGACACATTCAGGGGACACCTTAGACTTATATTGCATCTTTTAAAAACATAATCTAGGGCACCTTTAATGTTTGTATATTGTTATTTTGTATATTGTATAGTGTTATGCATGTCTGATAATAAAACCTTTAGATAATGTAGCCCATCTAGGTGGTGTCTCATATCAAAATACTCCTTGTTTAATGACTCACACTTTGGTCGACACCACCATCTCATAATGAATTGTATGTTTGTTATGTTTATCACAGTATAAATACCAGCGTACTCCCCTCATGCAAATGAGTTCACTTTCAAACAAAGGGACAAATCCCGCCAGATAACTGGTGGACTTGTGAAACGTCATCAGTCGCTGCCCAAGTACTGTTCCAATTCAAAGTTCACATCTAGCCAAGTACAGTTCTTGAGACAGCCAGGTATTCCAGAATGCATCTTGCACTAACCAGCAAGCGTCAAAAGTAAAGGAGAAAACGTCTCAGGTTACGCATGTTGGCTCATTGGTCAAGCCAAAACTCAAAGGTGTGACTTCTGTAGAGGATAAAAAGCCCCCCACACAGATCACACTCTTTCGTCTAGTTCTTCTCTTTGTTCCTGCTGATACTACGGTTTGCTGTTCACGTGAGACCTCGGCCACCCGGGCCAGCATCATTCACTTCAAGCCATGCACAACTTCTTTGACAACAGGGTCAAATTAACAACGCAAGTGCGTCATCATTTCTTCACTCCACGCAGAAGATATTGATTACAACTCCTGCACTATCGGACTGAACCATCAAGAATTTCTCCTGAGCCTGCAGATCCGGACGCTCCTCAACAGCTGATGAGAAACTGATGGTTCTTCCAGATCCTTAAATGACTCTTTTCATAGCTCCATTCCCCTGATATGCTCCTGTTCAAATCATGTCCACTCTCTCATTTCCTATGTATGCGTGATTTGTATGTCTGTGTGTGTTTGGTCTAGCTATGTGTTCATGATTTAGTTCAAACTTGTGTGCACATTCTTGCGAGTTGATCCTGTTGAATTAACGTCAGGCAGTCGGTGAGACAGAAACTGATTTCACCAAGTGCAATGTTCCTGGATCAATATCTTTGCTGATCCTGAAACAACATTCCAATTAACCAATCAGATTTGAGAGACAAGAAACTTAGTTTTTAGGACAACTTTTGTGATCCACTTCAAATGCTGACTACTGTAGTTTGACCAACTAGAGATACCAACACTTACACTGGACTGTTTAAAAACCCCACATCTGCAATGGAGAAGAAAAAAATATATTGCTTATAGCATAATTTGTGGACACATCACCTGAAAAGTGCAGCAAAATGCACCCAGATTGCACTTATGTCAGGTTTTGCAGAAATGAGTCCAGAGCCACTTAATTCCAAAGAGCCTGGGTTTCTTGTTGCTATGCAAACAATTTACATGCTCATAATTTTAAAGGCTCATGGAGACCTGTCTCTTCTCCTGATGTAACATTTGCTTCTGTCTTCAGTCTATTGATCTGGGAAGACTTATTAAAAAACAAAATTGATCACCAACTTACAAACTGTTCAATGCCTAGGTAGTTTGCCCTTATCCAGAGAAGACAAATGAGCCTGCTGGTATGGATTTGGATTACAGCGTTTCCATGGTACCCAAAACACTTATGAACTTGGTGAAACCTTAAATGACTTCATGTCAACCTAGTCTACAATTATGTGGCATATAAGAAGTATTTGAAACAAGGAGGTCTATTATATTTAGAGATAAAGCCATCTGTTAGCATTCCCATTCCTCTCAATGGTAGCTCGGTTAGAGAAGGACTCCCTGGAATTATGCAATTTGAAATCTGTCATCTTTGGACACTTGCTCTGTTTCTTAGACAGTCAACTAACTTGTGTCAAATGTCATGTGACTAAATGGAGCCACAGGAAAATGACAAAGCTGAATGACTGATGAAATCACAATTTACACGGTTCAGTAGTTTGGGGTTGATAAGATTTTTTTAATGTTATTGAAAAAAGTCTTAAGCTTGAGAGTTAATTTATTTTATCAAAAACAAAATTTGTAATATTGGGAAATTGTATTACAATTTAAAATAACTTCTATTGATTCTATCTATTTTAATGTTTATTTTCATGTAATTTATGAATTTTCAGCATCATTACTCCAGTCTTCAGTGTCACATGATCCTTCAGAAATCATTTAAATATGCTGAATTTCTGCTCAAGAAACATTTCTGATTATTATCAGTTGAAAACAGTTGCTGCTTTTTTGTGACATTTTTTTTTTTTTTTTTTTTTTTTTTTCAGGATTTCAGGATTTAACAGAGAGTTCAAAAGAATAATATAATATAATATAATATAATATAATATAATATAATATAATATAATATAATATAATATAATAATAACTTAACAGAAAGTTCAAAAGAACAGCAAATATTTAAAATAAATTTAATCAATTTAACCGCAGTTTTAAAAGCAGTTTGGTCCCCCTCACTTTGAAAATGTCTCCTGCGCCCCTGGCTGCATCTCATCTCAAGGCTGCGTCCTCCGGAGGTCGCATTTGAAGGCTGCAAACGTCATTGAGTCAGTCTCATTTAAGAAAAGTAACGGTTAGATTGCTAAGTAAGAAAGAAATTACAGTATTTTACACCTCACAAGGAATAACAGTACATTTTATTACGGTTACTTTTCTGAAATAAGATATCCTTGATGACGTATGCAGCCTTCAAATGTGACCTCAAGAGGATGCAGTCTCCGAAATGAGACGCAGATGTATCAAGATAGGCGCTGCCATCTTAGTTTGCGCCGCAGTTCACAGAGTCCTGTCAGTCAGATTTACAGCTCGTGAATTCATCAGTTTCTCCTGAAATACATGCAAGTAAGTGGCTGGTGAACTGGAAGAATAATAGAGTAAAGTTTACAGTTACAGTACTTAGGCCCACTATGTGTGTCTGATATGAATAAATATTTATAAACTCTAATTTTATTGTTTTACATTTTAGTGGTACCGTATACTCTCAGGGGCACAGAAATAAAAATCCCATATGTGGGACTGTACCGCTCAAAAGGTTAATGCATCATTGCTTTAATATAATATAATATAACATGATATATATTTCTTGCCAAAATGTTTATTTATTACAAATCACATAAGTATATCAATTGAGAAACATGCTTTTTTGGATCCTGCTGGGTAGCTCGGGCTAACCGTACTTTCCTAACCAAACCAGCTAAACATTGACAAACAATGATCTTGATTTATACACAATATTTAAAAAATGATGCTTGAATTTCTTCTCAGCCATTTCCCATAAGCACTTATCTGCCCTTCTGCTCTTAGGTGAGGTGAAAACAGTTCACACTGAAAGACAT
The DNA here is from genome assembly GCF_018812025.1 of Megalobrama amblycephala. NCBI lineage: Eukaryota > Metazoa > Chordata > Actinopteri > Cypriniformes > Xenocyprididae > Megalobrama > Megalobrama amblycephala. The sequence continues at coordinate 34,270,167 of NC_063067.1, read as the reverse complement.
AACCGATAGATATCTCATCTAAAACTTAAGTAGAAACCTGCATCACACAAAGGTGTAACCCCACTTTATTTGTGAGGTTTTTCTTAAATCAATCCTTTGGGATTTGCGGGAAGCAGAATGAATTTGAACACAGCAATATACTGACGCAGGCCTCTCTGCAGCCTCCTGACCTGTGTGTAGACCCCAGACGCAGCTAATACCTCCACAGCAGCCAGAAGAAATATGTCTCCCTGCTGACCGTTGAATTATGGGGGCTGTATCCCTCTGTTTTGCCTTGGGACATGGAGGTGTGTATGTGTGCGTGAGTGAGGCCACATAAGCATCAGTCTTCTGCGCTTTTTATTACCCCACACATCTTCTTGCTGTCACACATTGCTGGTACTAAGACATCTGGATTCACTGTGGCATACACACACACATACACACACAGCACAAACACACACAGGCTGATTTACATCAAACAATCCATCTATCCGTGGACCTTCATTGCCTGATGGTGTTCAAGCCTCCACAACTTCATCCCTTGGTCAATACTGAGCGCATACCAAATCATAAGTCACAGACAGTAGTATTATAACCCAGTTAGGGGGATTGGATTGAGAAATGACAGGGTGGTGAGAGGGGGAGGGATCCATGATTTTCACCAAATGGTAGCCTGCACTAATTGAGAGGAGTAGAGAGTGCTGCTAGTGCAGTAATGAAATGGCCTTATGTGACGGCAGAGGGTGGCACTAGAATAAAATATCTCCCGGTGGGAGGAGATGAAGCCTTTCTTCAATCTGTTAATGTGTGACAATCTCTGTGGGTTGTGCATATCAAGCAGGGATGGAGCTTTGCATTATTGATGTGTCACTCTTCAGGTAAAAAGAACAGCACAAAATAATTTCTATTTATTGGCTTACTTTATTGGCTATATATATACAGTGGGTACGGGAAGTATTCAGACCCCTTTACATTTTTCACTATTTGTTATATTGCAGCCATTTGCTAAAATCATTTAAGTTATTTTTTTTCCTCATTAATGTACACACAGCACCCCATATTGACAGAAAAACACAGAATTGTTGACATTTTTCCATATTTATTAAAAAAGAAAAACTGAAATATCGCAGTATTTATCAGTATTTAGTAGAAGCACCCTTTTGATCTAATACAGCCATGAGTCTTTTTGGGAAAGATGCAACAAGTTTTTCACACCTGGATTTGGGGATCCTCTGCCATTCCTCCTTGCAGATCCTCTCCAGTTCTGTCAGGTTGGATGGTAAACGTTGGTGGACAGCCATTTTTAGGATGCTCAATTGGGTTTAAGTCAGGGCTCTGGCTGGGCCATTCAAGAACAGTCACGGAGTTGTTGTGAAGCCACTCCTTCGTTATTTTAGCTGTGTGCTTAGGGTCATTGTCTTGTTGGAAGGTAAACCTTCGGCCCAGTCTGAGGTCCTGAGCACTCTGGAGAAGGTTTTCGTCCAGGATATCCCTGTACTTGGCCGCATTCATCTTTCCCTCGATTGCAACCAGTCGTCCTGTTCCTGCAGCTGAAAAACACCCCCACAGCATGATGCTGCCACCACCATGCTTCACTGTTGGGACTGTATTGGACAGGTGATGAGCAGTGCCTGGTTTTCTCCACACATACCGCTTAGAATTAAGGCCAAAAAGTTCTATCTTGGTCTCATCAGACCAGAGAATCTTATTTCTCACCATCTTGGCAAACTCCATGCGGGCTTTCATGTGTCTTGCACTGAGGAGAGGCTTCCGTCAGGCCACTCTGCCATAAAGCCCCGACTGGTGGAGGTCTGCAGTGATGGTTGACTTTCTACAACTTTCTCCCATCTCCCGACTACATCTCTGGAGCTCAGCCACAGTGATATTTGGGTTCTTCTTTACCTCTCTCACCAAGGTCTTCTCCCCCGATAGCTCAGTTTGGCCGGACGGCCAGCTCTAGGAAGGGTTCTGGTCGTCCCAAACGTCTTCCATTTAAGGATTATGGAGGCCACTGTGCTCTTAGGAACCTTAAGTGCAGCAGAAATGTTTTTGTAACCTTGGCCAGATCTGTGCCTTGCCACAATTCTGTCTCTGAGCTCTTCAGGCAGTTCCTTTGACCTCATGATTCTCATTTGCTCTGACATGCACTGTGAGCTGTAAGGTCTTATATAGACAGGTGTGTGGCTTTCCTAATCAAGTCCAATCAGTATAATCAAACACAGCTAGACTCAAACGAAGGTGTAGAACCATCTCAAGGATGATCAGAAGAAATGGACAACACCTGAGTTAAATATATGAGTGTCACAGCAAAGGGTCTGAATACTTAGGACCTTGTGATATTTCAGTTTTTCTTTTTTAATAAATCTGCAAAAATGTCAACAATTCTGTGTTTTTCTGTCAATATGGGGTGCTGTGTGTACATTAAAGAGGAAAAAAAAAATAACTTAAATGATTTTAGCAAATGGCTGCAAAATAACAAAGAGTGAAAACTTTAAGGGGGTCTGAATACCTTCCGTACCCACTATATATATATATATATATATATATATATATATATATATATATATATATATATATATATATATATATATATATAATGCATACTACAATCATTCTCATTCTCAGGAATCAGATGTTATATTGAATATTAAGTAGCAACCTAGCACAGTTCACATGTTCATCATCCGTAAACAACAATGTCCTTACTATCAAACTTGTATGTGAAATGTACACCAACGAACCAAAACATTATATGACCACCTGCCTAATATGCTGTTGGTCCTCCACATACTGCCAAAACAGCACCGACCCAATGAGGCATGGGCTCTATAAGACCCCTGAAGGTCTTGTTATTAGCAGACATTAGCAGCAGATCCTTCAAGTCCTGTAGGTTGCGAGGCAGAGCTGGTGCGGATCGAACTTGTTGGTCCAGCACATCCCACAGATGCACAGTTGGATTGAGATCTGGGGAATTTGGAAGTCAGGGAAACAACTTGGCCCTCATGTATCAAACAAATGTATAATCCAATGTAGGGGAAACCAGGGATGGTTGTAACATTTTTGACATTTCTGTCTGTATCTTGGAGTTCTATTAAGCCAGTGCATTCAAAATGTGATTAAAACTAGTTACAACTGCCAGCTATTAAATGACATAGCTGTTATCTTTGCAGCACAAACAGAAAATGTGTGGTTTAGTTTCAAACACGAGGAGTGAAATGTTACAATCCACCCCATAGTCCGGGTTAGTTGTAACAGACCCTAGGGTGAGATGTAACATTATGAAATAAAGATTATAACAAAAAATCAGTTTTGAAAGCTTTTTATTCAACTCAGAATTTTTAACATAATTGGTGTGTGTGCGTGTGTGCAACAAAAAAGTAATAAAAAGAGCATATGGTCATTTTACATCCCTCAATTTGTCTTTCTCTTTAAAGGGGTGTCCAATCCTGTTCGCATTCTGCAGAGTTCAGCAACAAGCCTAATTAAACACACCTGAACCAGCTAATAGGTCTACTAGGCATACTAGAAACATCCAGTCAGGTGTGTTGAGGCAAATTGGAGCTAAACTTTGCAGGAAAGTGGCCCTCCAAGACCGAGTTTGGACACCCCTGACCTAGGCATACTGAAATAAAAAAAACAACAAAACATAAATGCAACTAAAAATTTACTTATGATAGGCTGTAACATGCTTCATTGATGTTACAAATAACCCCAGAGTCTTGTAGCCGTAAACTAGCTCACCTTACATCTAACAGCCAAAACATTGGCACTAACAACTGCGTCCGTGCGATCAATTGGATTTAAAGGGATAGTTCACCCAAAAATGAAAATAATATCATTAATTGCTCGCCCTCATGTCGTTCTACACCCACAAGACCTTCGTTCATCTTTGAAACACAAATTAAGATATTTTTGATTAAATTCAATGGCACTGTGAGACCTGCATTCACAGCAATGACATTTCCTCTCTCAAGATCCATAAAGGTAATAAAAACATATTTAAAACAGTTCATGCAAGTTCAGTAGTTCTACCTTAATATTATAAAGCGATGAATACTTTTTGTGCACCAAAAAAAACTAAATAACGACTCTTTATCAATATAGTGATGGGCCAATTTCAAAACACAGCTTCTGAGCTTTATGAATCAAATCAGTGACTCGGATCTCCAATCAAACGGCTAAACTGCTGAAATCATGTGACTTTGGCGCTCCAAGTCACTGATTCAATTTGCAAAGCTCCGAATTAATCCTTTAAAATGTGGCATTGTTAGGAGATGATCAGCGATATTCACTACCACCTGTGACTGGTCATAATGTTTTGGATCATCAGTGTATAAGAAGAAGAAGAAGAATTCAATATATTGATATAATATTAAGAAGAAGATGATAATAATAATTATAATAATAATAATAATAATAATATTTACACCGCAAAACACAATGTTTACATGTACTTTAAAGGGTCAATTTTAGTATTTTTAAAATGCAAACAGTTCACAAAAATCATACTAGTCCAGTTTTAACAAAGTAAAGGGCCTTTCGCACTGAGCACGATTAAGAGATGCAAATGTAAGTCGCGATGACGCTCTTGAATCGAAATTAAAGATCCCTATGGAGCTATTCACACCAGGTGCGATCAATCGCAGCACGACGAAGCGAGAATTTTTTGACTAGTGTGTCAATTTTTCCCCCCGTGGCCCACAATGAAACAAGCCATTAAATTAGATTTGAGCTTACCCGAGTTGCTGCTGTTGCACAAAAGTGTGAGAGTGGTGGTGCTGTTTTGAAAACCTGTGTAAACACCAAAGAAATGTATTCTGGGACAGAGAAGAGAATTATGTGATCTTAAGAGCTTGAAAAAGCATGCCCATTCTTGAATGTTTGATATTTTAGTCTCCGTGCTAATTACAGTGCTCAAGTGCTGCAATTTCATCTGTTTCAGATGATGGAAGTCTAACATGCATGAATGGATCTTGGCTCACTGTAAGGAGCTACTCCAGAGCCTCCTCTGTCAAATAGTCCAATCTTATATTCTGTGTAATACTATTTACATGTTTCCCTGTGGAATTTAAGTGAATGAATTAAAAAAAATGAAGAAAAAACAAACAAACAAACAAACAAAAAACGCTTATTTGTAAACTTTTATCATGGATTACTCTTGGCCTCCACTGTTAATCACTATTCAACTTCATTGCCCAGGCAAAATGCCTTTTAAAAAGCTTCCTCTGAAGAAAAGAGGGAGAAAATATATTCACAAGTTCATTGTAGTTCTTGCCTAATTCTGTGAAAAACAAAGCAACGTTAATGCTCTATGCCAGTCATTCTGCTCTCTATCCATTTTCCATAATCCTCTGTTTCAGTGTTATCAAAATGAAAACTAAAAGAACAATGAACATTGAATGAGTCTTCTGAAAGAATCTGTCGGGAAATCCACACAAAGGCACTAAATTGCAAAGTGTGTAACAAGTGACAATGAAACTATTCCAGCTCTCTATTGTTTGCTCTTTAATGAAACAAAAACATAGCCTACTGTTGACACCAGTACAACATTTTATACACTTAAAGGGATAGTTCACCCAAAAATAAAATCTTGGATACCCCCAGGGCATCCAAGATGTAGGTGACTTTGTTTCTTCAGTAGAACACAAATGATGATTTTTAACTCCAACCGTTGCCGTCTGTCAGTCGTATAATGCATGGCAATGGTAACAAAATCTATGAGAGTAAAAAAAAAAACATGCACAGACAAATCCAAATTAAACCCTGCGGCTCGTGACAACACATTGATGTCCTAAAACACGAAACGATCGGTTTGTGTGAGAAAATGAACAGTATTTATATCATTTTTTACCTCTAATACACCACTATGTCCAACTACCTTGAGCGTGCGCACGGCATCCGGTGCATGAGGTGTGTACGTGCTTTGGCGTAGTTTAAACATGGTGCCTGTAGTACAACAGTTGTTAAACAAATGGAAGTAAACCACTAAAAAACATGGTTTTATTACATCAAAACCTCATTTTATTTGTTACTTTTCGTAAAGGAAGCTTTACAAATAAAAAGGACACATACAAAGATCTTGTTCACATACCTCAGTCAGATGTGGAAAAACCATAGGCACAGCTGATGGTTTAAGTCGTACGTGATCCTCTCCTGGGTATGTAAAATCATCAGGGAAAAATGATTGCTGCAGACCCTCAACAACTTTAGTATGTTAATGGGTGTGTTGATATCCAGCCGCAGAGCAATCAACCATAACTCCAGGCGAGCAGGCTCAGAAGTTGGGAATACATGGAAAGTCACCACTCCCGAATGAGTTTGCGCGAGAGAACGTAATCTTTTAGTTTTAATTTGGTTTGAACAATTCGGATAAGCGCAAGTAAGTACCATTTTGATTAGCCATCATACCTACAATGTTTGTGCACTGTGTAAACAATGAGTGACGTATATGCGCGAGAGATTACTAAAGCCGCTTGCGTAAACTATGCCAGAGCGCGTACACACCTCACGCACAAAAGTTTGCTAAGAAGTGTTTCCTACTCAAACAAGGCACAATAGGAGCAGACTGGGGCTGTGTCCGAAATCGCCCTCTAATACCCTTAAATAGGGTACTATTATTTCTACAGAATTTCACGTATCACCACACAGTTCATGCCATATACTGTTTTGTTTGTTTAATTTTTAATCTTACGAAAGCTTCAAGTGCAGTAAATTATTTGACATGCAATACATGCAAATAGATATGGAGCCCCGCACATGACATGCAAGAAAAAAAAAAAAAAAAATTGTGCACACGATTCACTAATTCGTTCCCTCGATTTATAAATGATGCACATGATTTATAAATTCGTAAATCATTCGTAAATTGATTTAGCCTAGGCTAGGGGCTACTATTTATTTTCGCTCTCATGTGTGGGGCTCTGTAAATAGACAACGGTGGATACAAATTCTCCAGCAATAGGCCTCCTGTACCTTAATTCGGCAACATTTCATTCATGCCACCGTGACAAACTCAGAGGTACTGGACGAGAGATGAGGTGAGAGGAATTTGATTTGTGGCTTCTTGCTTGAAGCTTGCTCTCTTGTTTGCCGTCAAACGGTTGACCACTGCTGTGTGTGTATTATGTGTCCTGTGGCAAAATGCGGCGAAAACTGTAAGTATGACTTTAGTTGGATTAAGGTAATAAAACATCGCTGTTTACATGGTCCTTTCTTAATCAGAGTATTGTCTTAATCGTGTTAATGTCGGAATATTGTTGTCCATGTAAACGTAGTCACTGAATCCCTCAATGCACCGCAATAACGAGTGTACAATCGATGTGTGCTCAAGGGCTAGAGAATACCCATAATGCACTTTAAAGGCCGCGCCAAATGAATTCCCGCGTCTCGCCAGAAGATGATGCCCACAGCTGAATCTTCCATCTCATCCATTTTCCAAACCACTGGTCCAATGTGGCTACAGTATAATCATACAGGTATAAATTTCTTTTTCATTCATTATTATAAATGTTAATTAAGGTTTATACATGCTAGTTCAAGATACATCTTTTCATTACTACTGGAGCTGCCAGTTTGCTAAATTTCAAATGATTAAACAGCAAGAAAAAACTACGCCCTTTCAGCACACTCGGTGTCTGAATTCACTCACTCGTTTTCATTCACTCCTTCAAGTGGACTATATTCATGGAGTAATGTCGGGAATAATTAATGAGGGCATAGGGGTCGATTTCGAACAGCCTGGGAGTGGCCTTAAACAGCAACATGCCCAGTGCATTATGGGTGTTGAAGTTCTCTTACCTGTTTGGCAAAAGGCAAGACAACAACAGCTCTTTTTCACAGTTTTCTCTAGTCAGATAACACAGATTTCAAAAAAAGGTTTTGCCTTTTCACCACTCAGACAAATTTGATTGAAAACCCACTTTGCCAGCAGTGAATTACCCCCTTTAAGTTTATATTCTTATGTACAATACATGCAAGACCGATCTGATTATGTATTTTTATTACTTAAACTTTACTTTTCAGTTGATCATGTTTATAATAATTATATCAATCAGTTGTCTTTAATCTTCTGATAGGATGAAAATAAATTGAAAGCAATCAGCAATCAGTATGAAAACTCAGTGTGGTGCTACATTAATTTACAGAGGCCTACGTTTAAAAAAAAAAAAGTAAAACTTTAGTTGAGTTTAAGGCAAAATAGTTTTTTTTTTTTCCCTGTTTTGATTAATAACTATAATAAAATAAAAAATATAGATCTAGATCCACTATCACTGATAATTAGTCAAGCAAAGCATCACTATGTGAGACAAAATCGAATAAAATCTATAATAAATGAAACCGACAGTCCCCCCAAAAAATCAACAAAAAAACTATTCTTCATATGCTACTCATTAGTGATGAAATATGGAAATGTGAAAAACATTATTTCAGAAAATGTCAGCAAGAGAAGACATACAGTCTCTGTTTCTACAGTGCTGAGACAGACAATGAAATGAATGAATAAATACTTTCCAAATAGCAATGGGACAATCCTACAGTTTATTAAAATCAGATGCTTCAAAAACACAAAGAGAAACCCATAAAACAGAGCTTTGTTGCTTGTGACTGCAACATTTATATGAGTTTTGTGCAGTCTTGTGCACTTGTAAAAATAGCTCAAAACAGAATGAAAGAAATTAATCGTTTATATTTACAGTGGGTCCCCAAAAAAGTAGTATTAGGTCATACTTAAATGAGTAATTTTTGCAGTGACCATTTTTCATTTAGCTTACAAAATGTCCCAGTATTTTTAATATAGTTTTGCTTGAAAGGTCTGCTCATGCTATTATTATTATTTTTGTTATTGTTATTATTATTATTGTTGTGGAGTAGGAGGAAATGGGAGGAAATAATAGTTGCCAGACTAGCAAGTGTTGGTAACAGGTGGAGATTTCCTCTCACACCTCAGAGCGAGGATCAGAACAAAGTAAGCGGAGCATGAACAGAAATAATAATAAAACAACAACAACAACAACAACAACAACAAAAACAAGACAAAGTTCCTCAAAAGCTTTAGAAAGTTCCAGCAGCTCAGCTGGACAGGAGGGGGAGGATAACAAAGCAAATCACAATGCTATGGATGTGTAGGGCTGCAGACAATCAGCAAGCAGTCAGCACTTTTATCCCTCCATTTCACTCTGATTCATGCTGTCCTTTTATTATAGGATATAGATATCAAGTACCCGGTGGCTATTGGCCCCTCTTCACACACTGAGCTCAATTCTAGGAATGGGGGAAAAAATACTGCTTTATCCTGACATGGGAATACAAAGGCTTCTTCAGTCTCAATCGATAAGGTTCTGGCTCTGATAGAATAGGGCACTAGATCCTCCCCTTGGTAATAGAGTTTACATCTAGTGCTTTTCCCAAGCAGAAACTGCTCTGATGCCTTCATCAAAACACAATGGTTTAATAAAGTGAATAAAAATAGGCATTTCAGCAGAACTATCAGAACAACCTGTTTCAGAGTCAATGTCAATACCAGAAAATGCAACACACTAAACAAATGATGAACTGATGATCTCCCAATGTAAAATATGCTATCCTATCCCAGCTTAATATGCAGAAACAATTATAAATTAAAGCTGCAAGCAGCGATGAAAGGGCCCTCGCACCCGGACTCACCGATAAATAGAGGAGAAATATGGCAAAGTCATTTTGATGCATCCACATTTCCTGCTGCCAGCAGGTGGCACTTTGACTATTACTGAATATTGCCATGTAGATGTGTTCAGGCCAGGACTCTTATCAAACATGTGAAGTTTGGGGCAGATCGGACATTGTATGCCTGACTTACATCAGCTTCCTCTTTAATGGCGAAAAATCAGACTTTGTCAGACCGCCACGGACACGCCTTTCAACAAAAACTCAAGATTTTCGCAAGTTAACATCGCTGAGGCTTTTAGATTAGACTGACCAAAGATGATGTTGATCTGGTTAAATCTCTATGAGGAGTTAATAATGGTGTAAAACATGTAATTTCCTGTTGCCAGATTTTTGCAATTTTGCAGAGAAAATTCTAAATATCTTACTTCCTTTTGGGTTTACAGATTTTGCACCCATTTTTTGTAGGTATTGGGCTGTTACACGTGTCTACCGAATTTCACCTGTATGTGAAATGTAGCACGAATGGGGCTTAATTGCAATTTTGTAGGTGGCGCTATTAAGCCATTTTGCCACACCTAATTCTGAAACCCATATCAGATGTAAATTTTTACCACTTCTGATGTGTGTGCAAAGTTTCATGAGTTTTCGAGCATGTTTAGGCCCTCAAAAATCCGATTTATTTCGGAGAAGAAGAATAATTGACTGACTGTAAGTTTATGCCACCCAAAACTGTAAACTAAAAAGATCTAATAAATGGCATCACAAGAACACAAATGCTTCACTAGCGACTATTCTGAGATGTGACATCAATGGCACCAGACAGGACAAAATACAAAAGCAAATTCCATGCTTAAATAAATAAAAGTAAAATAAAGGACAAGTGAAATAAATAAAGTGAATAAATATATATTAGTTACATAAGCAAAAATAAAATAAAATAAAACAAAACAGGCCCTGGAAAAACATTAACCCTCCTTAAACTCTACCAACAGAGTAAGTTCCTCTTTATTGTGTTTTCCAGATATTAATTTTGATGTTTTAGTAAAATCATTACTCAACTACTGAGCAAGGCTTTTTACACTTGAAATATTTAAGTCTTGGTCATTCTGTACCCCTGGTAAATGGAATCCTGGGTGATTTTGCTTCACATTTCACACGGTTCATAATTTACCCAGGGTTAGCAATTAATCCAGGGTATTTATAAACTGACTTTTCACACTATACATTCCTAAAACCTGGGCTAACGTTCTTATTTGCATATTTGAGGTGTCAGTGTCATTGATTGGATGAACAAAACACAGCTTATTTATATAAAAGCTTACATATTGAAGATTGTACTATCAAGTTTTTTTCTGAATGGACTTTTCGGACTATAAAGATATGAATGAAAAGGTCTTTTCTTTACTCCAATTGACTTGTTTTCCATTACAATTTGACATTTTCCCCTTTGAATGCTGTTTCTGCACTGTTTCTGTGACTCTCTAAAGTACATGAATGTGAGGTACATGATTGGTTGTCTGTTGCTAAGCATCTAACATTCTAACACTGCTTTGTTTCACACTGTACACCTAACACTGGAGCAGGGTTTCATAACCTTGAGTATAATGCGGCACTAACCCCGCTTCTAAAATTCTAATGCGAAATGTTCCTCTACCCAGGGTTAAAAGCGGGGTTTAGAATGATGATAACCCAGGGTTAAGCGCAATGTGAAAAGCCCTCTTGAGTGCTATGGATGTTCTCTGGTCTGTTTATGAAAAGATAAGAAATGTCAACCTGCCATCAAGGTCTTCAAAGTGAGCTCCTGTCTCCATCACCAAAACTAGAGTGTACACACACACACACACACACACACACACACACACACACACACACACACACACACACACACAGTGCCAGCTAAGGGCTATTCCCGCTCACTTCAAACAGAAACTTTAATAACAAGCACCCAATGAATCATTTCTCCTTTATTATTCATTTCTCTCTCTCTGTCTCTCGCTCAGTCTGTACTGCAGTGCGGAGGCTGTCTCTGCAGTAGTCCCTATAGCTCTCTCCATCAAACCCCATCACCCCCCTACTCTTAAACACTGCAACGCAGACCTTCTGTGTACTGCACAGCCATTCCCACTGTACTACTGAACATACGGGGAAGCAGCAGCACACAACATGCAGTGGGATTTTCTGGAAAAGATTAGAGGGAATGGACATTATAAATCTCATTACAGAAATTCTTAGGGGAGCAATGGAGGAAAACGGTATTCTAGCGGATATGTAGGGTCAGTTTGGGCTTCTGTTTAAGCAATCTTATTTGTGAAGGTGCTGGATCTCCATCACCTGTACTTAGGGATTGTAGACAGCAATATTAGAGCAAAGAGACCCATATATTGTCTCACACAATTGGCTCTTTCCACAGTATGGACAAGTCCCAATCAGTGAGTTATTGATGAATCAGAAGAAATAATTGAATAAAGCAGTGTCCACAGACCTCTAAACCTGCCTGATTAGAACTTAAGAGGGGTAATAACATTTAAATGAGCAGTCATTCCACAGCAGTTGTGTTGGATGGTTGGATGGATGGATGGATGGATGGATATATTAATAATAGAAACATAAAAATAAAAATATTTTCCTTATACAGGTGCTGGTCATATAATTAGAATATCATCAAAAAGTTGATTTATTTCACTAATTCCATTCAAAAAGTGAAACTTGTATATTATATTCATTCATTACACACAGACTGATATATTTCAAATGTTTATTTCTTTTAATTTTGATGAATATAGCTGACAACTAAGAAAAATCCCAAATTCAGTATCTCAGATTAGAATATTACTTAAGACCAATACAAAGAAAGGATTTTTAGAAATCTTGGCCAACTGAAAAGTATGAACATGAAAAGTATGAGCATGTACAGCACTCAATACTTAGTTGGGGCTCCTTTTGCCTGAATTACTGCAGCAATGTGGCGTGGCATGGAGTCCATCAGTCTGTGGCACTGCTCAGGTGTTATGAGAGCCCAGGTTGCTCTGATAGTGGCCTTCAGCTCTTCTGCATTGTTGGGTCTGGCGTATCGCATCTTCCTCTTCACAATACCCCATAGATTTTCTATGGGGTTAAGGTCAGGCAAGTGTGCTGGCCAATTAAGAACAGGGATACCATGGTCCTTAAACCAGGTACTGGTAGCTTTGGCACTGTGTGCAGGTGCCAAGTCCTGTTGGAAAATGAAATCTGCATCTCCATAAAGTTGGTCAGCAGCAGGAAGCATGAAGTGCTCTAAAACTTCCTGGTATACGGCTGCGTTGACCTTGGACCTCAGAAAACACAGTGGACCAACACCAGCAGATGACATGGCACCCCAAACCATCACTGACTGTGGAAACTTTACACTGGACCTCAAGCAACGTGGATTGTGTGCCTCTCCTCTCTTCCTCCAGACTCTGGGACCCTGATTTTCAAAGGAAATGCAAAATTTACTTTCATCAGAGAACATAACTTTGGACCACTCAGCAGCAGTCCAGTCCTTTTTGTCTTTAGCCCAGGCGAGACGCTTCTGACGCTGTCTGTTGTTCAAGAGTGGCTTGACACAAGGAATGCGACAGCTGAAACCCATGTCTTGCATACGTCTGTGCGTAGTGGTTCTTGAAGCACTGACTCCAGCTGCAGTCCACTCTTTGTGAATCTAGGGTTTTGTTTCACAATCCTCTCCAGGGTGCGGCTTATCCCTATTGCTTGTACACTTTTTTCTACCACATATTTTCCTTCCCTTCGCCTCTCTATTAATGTTCTTGGACACAGAGCTCTGTGAACAGCCAGCCTCTTTTGCAATGACCTTTTGTGTCTTGCCCTCCTTGTGCAAGGTGTCAATGGTCGTCTTTTGGACAACTGTCAAGTCAGCAGTCCTCCCCATGATTGTGTAGCCTACAGAACTAGACTGAGAGACCATTTAAAGGCCTTTGCAGGTGTTTTGAGTTAATTAGCTGATTAGAGTGTGGCACCAGGTGACTTCAATATCGAACCTTTTCACAATATTCTAATTTTCTGAGATACTGAATTTGGGATTTTCCTTAGTTGTCAGTTATAATCATCAAAATTAAAAGAAATAAACATTTGAAATATATCAGTCTGTGTGTAATGAATGAATATAATATACAAGTTTCACTTTTTGAATGGAATTAGTGAAATAAATCAACTTTTTGATGATATTCTAATTATATGACCAGCACTTGTATTTTGATGGTTTAAGCAAAATTATAGGGTCATAAAAAAAATAAAAAGTTCCTAAGTTTAGCAATAGTACTATCCAAGAGCCTGATGGGTCAGAGTCATCACCGGTGCACTGCTGCATTTTTCCAGTTACCAAAAAATGTAATTACTATTTAATTTCTACAGTCAGAGCATTGATTTGTAGAGTGGGAGAAGTTTTTACATTTAAAGTTATAAAAAGTGTATTAGTCATTAATTTAGTCATTAAATTAGTCACTAATTTAGTCATTAAATGTATTAAAATTCATTAAACATTTTAATTATTGTTTAAGTAATATTTATTACATTTATTTAAAGTTATTACATTTCTTATTAGGTCAGTTACAAAAATAATTGACAATCAAGTTTATATCATTTTATCAACTCCATGTCATCATATAACTCCAATACTTCATATCTTCATTGGAGAGCGTGTGTCTTCTCTTCTCTGCTGCCAATCCTGTTACTCCTAGGAGACCTCTGCAGCTCTCCTAAATAATTTAGGAGCTGAGACCTAGTCTTTACACTTACAAACCTTTATGAATCATACTTATTCTTAAGTCTAGGAATAAGAGTAAAATTACGTGATTCTTAAAATTTTGACACACTTAAGACTAAAATTTTACTCTGAGCGGCTTTATACATACGGCCCCAGACAATCTTGTTCACAAAGAGAAAAAAACAGTTACAAGGAGAAAGAGACGGCAGTAGAAAGAAGGTCTAAAAATGACATAAGGAGGTCATCGAAACTCCAAATTTATCTGATGCATTATTGTTTACTTTTTTTAATCTTGAAAAAAGTCATGAGCAGTTGTAAAACTGAGGAGATAAAAACTTTGGTATCTTTTGTGAGGGAAACACTTCTGATATTTAAACACTCTTAGTCTCTTAGCCCTGTCCCAAATGGCACTCTAGACACTCGTGGTCTTCCTACGAGTCAGCATTTTTGTGATGTAATGCCAGGAAGAAGTCTGCTGCAGAGCTTGCTTCAGGGCGGGCTTTGGCTGATTCGTTACAAATAATTTTAGTTAGGAGAGAAATAAGAAGAAAAACCCCTGCGGTTCAGTAGCTGCTCTCGCACTCAGTTGAGTAAATATTTAAATGACGTGTCCAACCTTAATGTCAAACACAGAGCTCTTCTACAGAGGGCTGTTGGAATCATTCCTGAAGAGTCTCTCCGCTGAGCTGCTCCAGTAACTAAGTAGTTCCTAACTGGAAGCTCTGGGGATCTACACACCGCCTAAGCCTCATTTGTCTTGCTGAAAAATCTGCGTGTTCGGCCCAAAAGATAGTAAAGTGGGATTAATTTCCATCCCATCCCAGCCCGATTCAATCAACTCTCATTGACTGCCTACTTTCCCTCACAGACAGCACAGATGAGATCCGGACACTGCTTAATGTCACTGCCTGTTGTGCAATTGTGCTAATGAAAACGATAGCTGTCCTGCAGTTGACAGGAAGCAGCTTTGAGAGGGGAGGGGTGTGGTATACCAGCGACTCCGGGGAAACCTAAATTTAATATAGATAGATAGGGTAACAGTACCACAAGCGTTTTCAAATTGCTGGAAACAAAAAAAAGCTAAAAAGCTTTAAAAAAACTATATAACTGCAATAATTAAACATCACTATTATTATTGATTGATTGATTGATTGAACTGAAGATTGAACTGACCTTCTCACAATTTTGACCTCAGAATTGTGAGATATAAATTCACAATTGCCAGTTATAAAGTCAGAACTTTCAATTCTGACTTTTTTCCCCTCAAAATTGCTGAGGTAAATCTCAAACAGGTTTATTAGCAGAAATGGCAGGAACACAATACATAAACAGGTAAGAGATGACATTGGAGATTGTTAACAGATGAGATAGACTAAGTCTTTGGCTACGTTCACACTATCAGTCCAAATCCGATTATTTGTGCATCCGACTGGAATCTGATCTAAAACTGACTGTCCACACTGGCTACGTTTACAAATAATTGAATCCGATTGCAGATCTGTTTACATGTACTCTAAACATTGTAATCTGATTCAAATATCCGTTTATATGCGTTTTATATACATTCCGATTAAAACTTTTGCGCACGTGATCTGCGTGTGTGACGTCATATCAATCACACTTGCAGGTAAAACAACCTGTTTAACACGAAATACTATTATTCTCATTTGTTTCACAAGCCTAAGCCTATACAAGATAAATAATGGAATAAATGAAGACAGCTATATACTGTTATCAGCATATTATATTGAAATTAGTCTCTGAGAGAATGGGCTCCATTAATGCAGCGTCAGACAGCTCTGTCACTTTTTACTTTCACCTTCTGTAGTGAATACTGACCGAGATTAAGCTTTTACCAGCATAACCCTTGCGCAAAGTTTGCATGTTGCTTCTTGTGTGATATCCATTGGCTCCCCTTCTTGTTTTAAAACAAAGATTTCCAATATTGTGACGAAGGGATACATACGCCACTGTCTGTTGGCATACATCTTTACAACTAAAGGCGTGAACGTGAACTTGCGCACTGCGTAATGCGTGGCAACATTACACTGCGCATGTGCCCCAGAGACTTCTGAATATGATTGAGAAAGTAGTTGGATTCAAGTGTTTACATGGTAATTTTTTGCTGTTGGATCGGATTAGAAAAGGAATAAACCACCCCTTCTAACCCGATCTAAATTTAATTCGGATCAAACTCAACCGGATCGATTAAGAGGTTTACATGAACGTTTTTCAATCTGATTGAGCCGTCAATCCGATTACAAATGGATTATTTGGGTGCATGTAAACGTAGCCACTGTGTATCGCAACTGCTCAGATCCGATTTGTGTGTCCATGCTGCTCTTTCATTTTCCAGGATGTCTGCATTGGTTTCTAAGGCAAATGACATTGGGTTGGTAGGCCAACAACAACAACAACAACAACAACAACAACAACAACAACAACAAACAGGTTTGCAATACAAATCTTACTAAAAGTATGTTACTCTTACTAAAAACATGATGACAACGTGTATCCGCCACGCTGGACTACTGCGTCTTCTGAGGCAGAAGTGTAGGAGGCTGGTATGAGCGGCTTTATTCCATGGTGTCATCTCTGCCGGCTTCAAAACATGTCTCCTATATTGTCATTTTCTGCTCGCCCGGCACTTTGCAAACTTGGGTAAAGTTGGTTTTATATTCGCACATTCGGACATCCGTATTCAATAGCCTTGTTAATCACACTACATTGGACATTCAGTGGACATTCACAAGTAAATATGCCATTAAAACAATACTTGCCTATTTTGATCGACTTTTATAAAATGTTGTAAGTTGACAATCGTTGGTTGTCAATATCATGTCGCTGCTTAAAATTCGCAAACATTAATGCGTTGCACATTTATTGGAAAGTCCGAATTTATCAGAAGTCCGAAGTATAAATTTATCCCAACTTTACCGAAGTACTTTGCAACAACCCAACCTTGTTTCTACAGCAACTTTCTGCATTTTCCTATAACAACGTCTGACGTTTACATTTTATGTGGCATGAAAAAAAATCACATAAACCACACAAAATCTGATCAGAGCAGTCAGACTAAAACGGATTTCCAGAAATGTGATTTGAACAGGATTTCAAGCCACATATGAATGTAACTCAAAACGGATTTAGAAAAATGTAGGGGTTTTTTTGCCATTCACACTTGCTAAATCTGATCAGATTTCAATCACATTTGCACAAAAATTGGATTTGGAATTACAGTCTAAATGAGGCTTTTGTCTTACAGAACCGTTGGAAAATACAGGCACACCAGACGAACAATGCTGAGATGAGGGATGGATAACGACTTGGATAAATTAAAAGCACTAATCAGGAACATAAAGTAGGTAAGTTGCAAGGTAAGCAGTCTCTAGCATCAGACAATGACTGAGTGAGTGAGTGAGTGAGTGAGTGAGTGAGTGAGTGAGTGAGTGTGTGTGTGTGTGTGTGTGTGTGTGTGTGTGTGTGTGTGTGTGTGTGTGTGTGTGCTGGTGATGAGTTCCACGTGTGTGTGGTTAAGTGCTAGAGAGGATTATGGGAAATGTAGTCCATAATCAGTACTCTGGTGAGTGACAGTCTGATGAGTGATGGAGAGTCTGGTGTGATCATGACAACAATTTAATATCAATTTAACAGAATACATGTTCCTTTAAAGTCGCAACAGCAGTCGGTTGTGCCAAAAGCAGTAACAGCAGTCAAATGTGTGCAGGGTTTAAACAGGCTATATGACTGGAGAAGTCCGGAATATGTCACCGGAGAGAAATGTCATTTCACCAGAAGAATATAATTACAAGGTCCAAAAAGTATATAATTAAATTTAAAAACTTAAAAATAACCATTTGCATAGATTAATTCACAATGAAAATCATTAAGATGCCCTTAGAAAATAGATGCAATAGGCTGTATTTCCATTTCAAACCAACTTTAAAATATAGCTGCCTTCAAAGGAAGGGGGTCCCTAGCAAAGGATGAATCATATTTGGGGTCCTTGCCAGCAAAAAGCCCTGCATTAATGCATCTAGTGACACCATTGCCCTGTTAAATCTGTGCAAAAGAATGGAACACCAGGTGTGCCGTGGCACAGACCTGTTAAGACCGGCAAAAGCTCACATTTTTAACACAAAAACACACACACAGCAGAGGAAGAGATGTGATTTGAGTTGTATGTCACACTAATGCCACTTGCAGACTTATTAAGCTCTTCACCATGGCGACGATGAGTCATTCGCCAGTTCCAGACCCTTGCCATTGTCACTGTCAGACAGCTTCCAAAGGAAAATAAATAAATAAACACATTAAATGTTTTAAAAACACATCTAACAGTCTTACATTAAGCCCACATGTCCAGTTCTGTTTAAAAAGTATAAATACACTCATACCTGATGCTTGTCAACTTGACATTCGTACTTTTGGCATATCAATTTCCTCCAACCTTTTTACCCGGTCTGTATGTTAGTCTAACAAGTTGTGTTTTATTTATTTCTTTATTTAAAAAAAATAAATAAATATATATTTTATTTATTTATTTTTACCCAGTAATTTTTAAATAGCACATCAGAAAACATTAAGTGTTTATCGATGGACCAAATGTGGGTAATTCCGGTCAATGACAGCAAGGACTGTAGTTATTTTCATTGCATGCGATTACGGCTGACAGGCCATTTTCACAAGCCACATGATGCACTGTCAATGTTGATATAACTCACATGTCATGCATTTTACCTCGATGCACAGTAATGACTGCCTTTCACTTGGTAAGGGTCACAATGTGCAGATACATCGTTCACATGCTACCTTCTGTGAGACTGGTAGGATTTATATCAGCAGAATTCATATCATTACCCAACATTCATCACACATACATTGTTCACAAGCTCAGCTGTGAGAGGCTTTCATATGCATGTTCACTAATCACATATTGCAAATAACTGCTCTTTATTAAAGGTGGTGTTGAGCAAGTGCCACCAACATAACAGTAGATTTTTTAAAAAGAAATTAATAACATCTAAGACACGTGACTGTAAAGACATTTATAATGTTAGAAAATATTTCAAATAGCCAAAACAGGAATAAATTACATTTATTTTATTTTAAATGGGTCATAAACTGCATTGTTTTATTGTTTTATAATGTTTCCTTGGGTGCACTTATAATGTTAATATGCTTTTTAGATAAAAATTGTCATAATTTAGAGATAAAAGGCATTTTTCCTACCCTGATTTCAGCTCTCTGGTTTGAACGCTCTGTTGTAAGGGGCATGACTGCTGTGAGACTTCAGTGTAAACGCCCACTGCTGTGATTGGCTGACATCTTTGCATATGAAATAGTATTACTCTCTCTGGAAAATTTTAGTACGTTTTTACTATTACAGCTCTCAACGTTAACTAATCATGAAAAGTGTTGCATTACATTTAGATCTATGGCATTATAATTAGATTGTGGCTTGAAAGGTTGCAGTGATGAACGTTGTAGTTAATTACAGACATGTTGTTGAGCACATGAAAGCAGTGATCTTGTCATTGCAACTCAATTTCTGCACACTAACGAATGCTTTCATCATAACTGACAGTGCAAACGCATTGTAACTAAGAGATTTGTTAAATAAAACGGGAGTTTTGGCACAAGTCCAGAGCTCAGTCACTGATAAACTTGCGCTGTTTGATTGACAGCTCCAGCGATTGTAAATGGAGTGCTCTTTGATCACTTACTTTACATATAATTTAATCACTTTTAAGAAAATAGGCCACTTAATTTCAATCCGCTTGGCGATTATGTTTTGTGAATCATGTAACAAGTCTCTCACCTCTTTCACCATCATCCTCCTAATCTCCCATCTCTCTCCTACTGTATCACTGTGAGACTACTCTTGACTTGTTGCTTACTCCTTCATTTACATTAACTCAAACCACTGAACCTTCAGTGTCATGATTGCTCCAGTCCCCCTTCCCTAACGCACACTCTGGACTCCATTTCCCAGCATCCCTCCTGGTTCTCACCTGCACTCAGTCAGCCATCACCCACACCTGCCACTGATTATCACCTCATCAAGACACACACATAAGCACTCACCTTGCTTATCCCTCATTGTCTGGTCTTGTCTTTATACTGTGTGAATGGATTAACCTGACTGCTTACCTGCCTTGCCTCATCCTCATCCTCATCCTCATCGCATCCGCATCCGCATCCGCATCCGTATCCTCATCCGCTTTTGCATCCGTATCCTCATCCGCTTTCGCATCCTCATCCACATCCTCATCCGCATCCGCATCCGCATCCGCATCCGCATCCTCATCCGCATCCGCATCCGCATCCGCATCCGCATCCTCATCCTCATCCGCATCCGCATCCGCATCCGCATCCGCATCCTCATCCTCATCCGCATCCTCATCCGCACCCGCATTCACATTCGCATCCGCATCCTCATCCTCATCCGCATCCTCATCCGCACCCGCATTCACATTCGCATTCGCATCATCATCCACATCCACATCCTAATCCTCATCCTCATCCTCATCCGCATCCGCATCCGCATCCTCCTCCTTATCCTCATCCTCATCTGCATCCGCATCCGCATCCGCATCATCATCCGCATCCTCATCCACATCCTCATCATCGTCATCGTCATCATCATCATCCTCATCCGCATCCTCATCCTCATCCTCATCCTCATCCTCAACAGCATCCTCAACCGCCTGCTCATCTGCATCCTCATCCGCATCCGCATCCGCATCCGCATCCGCATCCTGATCCTGATCCTGATCCTCATCCGCATCATCATCCGCATCATCATCCGCATCATCATCCGCAGCATCATCCGCATCATCATCCGCATCCGCATCCTCATCCGCATCCTCATCCACATCCTCATCCTCATCATCTGCATCCGCATCCTCATCCTCATCCTCATCCTCTTCCTCAACAGCATCCTCAACTGCATGCTCATCCTCATCATCATCCGCATCCTCATCCGCATCTGCATCTGCATCTGCATCTGCATCCTCATCCTCATCCGCATCCGCATCCGCATCCGCATCCGCATCCGCATCCTGATCCTAAACCTCATCCTCATCCTCATCCTCATCCTCATCCTCATCCGCATCCGCATCCGCATCCTCAACAGCATCCTCAACCGCATGCTCATCCTTATCATCATCCGCATCATCATCCGCATCCTCATCCGTATCCTCATCCGCATCTGCATCCGCATCCGCATCCGCATCCGCATCCGCATCCTCATCCGTATCCTCATCCGCATCCTCATCCTCATCATCCTCAACCACATCATCATCCGCATCCGCATCCTCATCCTCATCCGTATCCTCATCCGCATTTGCATCCGCATCCGCATCCGCATCCTCATCCTCATCCGTATCCTCATCCGCATCTTCATCCGCATCCTCATCATCATCCGCATCCTCATCCGTATCTGCATCTTCATCCGCATTCCTCATCCGTATCCACATCCTCATCCACATCCTCATCATCATCCGCATCCTCATCATCATCCGCATCCTCATCATCATCCGCATCCTAATCCGTATCTGCATCCTCATCTGCATCCGCATCCGCATCCTCCTCCTCCTCCTCCTCCTCATCATCCGCATCCTAATCCGTATCTGCATCCGCATCTGCATCCTCATCCGCATCCGCATCCGCATCCGCATCCGCATCCTCATCCGCATACTCATCCTCATCCGTATCCTCATCCGCATCCTCATCTGCATCCTCATCATCATCCGCATCCTCATCCGTATCTGCATCTTCATCCGCATCCTCATCCGTATCCACATCCTCATCATCATCCGCATCCTCATCATCATCCGCATCCTAATCCGTATCTGCATCCGCATCCGCATCCTCCTCCTCCTCCTCATCATCCGCATCCTAATCCGTATCTGCATCCTCATCTGCATCCGCATCCGCATCCGCATCCGCATCCGCATCCGCATCCTCCTCCTCCTCATCCGCATCCGCATCCTCATCCTCATCCTCATCCACATCCGCATCCGCAACCTCATCATCATCCACATCATCATCTGCATCCTCATCCGCATCCGCATCCTGATCCTGATTCCTGATCCTCATCCTCATCCGCATCCTCATCCGCATCCGCATCCGCATCCGCATCCTCAACAGCATCCTCAACCGCATGCTCATCCTTATCATCATCCGCATCCTCATCCGTATCCTCATCCGTATCCGCATCCGCATCCGCATCCGCATCCTCATCCTCATCCTCATCCGTATCCTCATCCGCATCCTCATCCTCATCATCCTCAACCGCATCATCCTCATCCTCATCCTCATCCGTATCTGCATCCGCATCCTCATACGTATCCTCATCCGCATCTTCATCCGCATCCTCATCTGCATCCTCATCATCATCTGCATCCTCATCCGTATCCTCATCCGCATCCTCATCCTCATCCACATCCTCATCCGCATCCTCATCATCATCCGCATCCTAATCCGTATCTGCATCCTCATCATCATCTGCATCCGCATCATCCTCCTCCTCCTCCTCATCATCCGCATATCTGCATCTTCATCCGCATCCGCATCCGCATCCGCATCCTCCTCCTCCTCCTCCCCATCCTCATCCTCATCCGCATCCGCATCCGCATCCGCAACCTCATCATCATCCTGCATCCTCATCATCATCCGCATCCTAATCCGTATCTGCATCCTCATCCGCATCCGCATCCTCCTCCTCCTCCTCCTCCTCCTCCTCCTCCTCATCCTCATCCGCATCCGCATCCGCATCCGCATCCTCATCCGCATCCTCAACCGCATCCTCATCCTCATCATCCGCATCACATCCTCATCATCTGCATCCTCATCATCCTCACCTCATCCGTATCCTCATCCTCATCATCCTCAACCGCATCCGCATCCTCATCCGCATCCTCATCCGCATCCTCATCATCCGCATCATCCGTATCTGCATCCATCCGCATCCTCATCCATCCATCCATCCGATCTCATCATCATCCGCATCCTATCATCCTCATCCATCCTCATCCGCATCCGCATCCGCATCCGCATCCTCATCCGCATCCGCATCCGCATCCGCATCCGCAACCTCATCATCATCCACATCATCATCTGCATCCTCATCATACCTGCAAAGGACAAATAGACTCTCAATTCCCATCTAAGTGTTGACTCAGTGACTTTCTTTGATACAGTAAGCTTACCTGAATCATTCCTTGTGTTTACACGTTTCAATAAACAACCTGTTTCTGTGAATCTGCAGTCTCCTCATCTGTTCGTGACAGTCAGGACTCAGGGGAGTCTGACTTGTTTTCACTGATCTTCTCTAAGACTTCAAGTTGATGCATCACTAACGGTGTAACATATATAGTTTTGTCTTGGGAGCAGCAGGCCTGGTGACGTTTAATGATTGTGCTAATAGATTGCTCACAGGGGTTGATCTCTAATTTACCCTGCTTGAGGTTTGGCTTGAAACCTGCTGTGTCTGAAATCACATATTGTGTAAGTACTACATTTAATTAACTAACTTTGCAACCATTAAAGAAGCACATTGTATAAAGTTTAAATGTGTGCAGTATGAATGTACTACATCCATGTTGTCATGTGACTTAAAGAATCGGCTGTGACACACACACATGACAATCACAGTATTCCTGCAGAAGTAATGTCATCATGGGTACTTTTCACATATGCTGTTTTTTGAATATGTATTCTGACATAGTACTGTTTTTTTTTTCTGTTTTTTTCCCCCTTTGTATGCTACATTTTAAAAAAATAAAGGTTCCAAAAGGGGGTTTTCACAGTAATGCCATAGAGCAGGGGTTCCCAAGCACATTCCTGGAGAGTTGCCAACACTGCATGCTTTTCATGTCTCCTTAATCAAACACACCTGATTCAGACCTGGTGGGGTACTCTGGGTTCGGGCCAAAATACCGAGCTCGGAGCCCTCTCCTCGGACAGCACGCCAAATACGCATACTACGCATACTATTTTACTATCTGATTATTTGTAAGTGTGAACTCGTGAAATGTGCAGTGTTGAAGGCTCCAGGAATGTGTTTGGGAACCCCTGTATATATAAAAAAAAAAAAAAAAAAATTGTCAAACACGTCTGTCTAGTACGTGTTTACATTGAAAAATAATGGAAAAGTAGTGCAGTGGAATGGAAAAACGTTTTCTGTAATGGCCCCTAATACCCAGTTCAGACTACACAACTTTAGCTAATTTTGCCACAATCTGCTTGATGTGTAGGGTGTCTTGGGGATTCGTAAGCAACAATGAGCGTCGGGATGTAAGATTCGATTGTTTCAGTTTGTGTAGTGTTTCATAGTGTACGACAACCGATGCCGCATCTGCGACGCTTCATGACAAAGACTAGCATGTTTAATTTTTTTTTTTTCTCCATCGTCCCCGACAATTTCCATCACATGTGACACTGGCCAAAAGAAGCACCTTCCTACATGCTTTCAAACATGCCAAAATGAAAGCGAGACAATAACATCATTCCTTCTAGCTGGAATTTACAATGGAGAATGATTGTGGAGCAATGGCAACAATACTCCTATGTTTATAATGTTTCTTCGAGGGAGTTTATTTTCTTCTTCGAGTTTATAATGTTTCTTAGAAGTTACTGGGTCCAAGTGAAAAAGGTAAATAAAACAGTTCTCTTTGGAGGAAATACAAATATCCAATGCAATCCATATATGTGTACACTTTTGGGCTTTTCTGACGACAAGACAGAGCAAAACACGCTGCTAGCCATTGTTTGTTTATGGTCGCAGCACCTTCTGTCAGTCGATAGTACCACCTTCTCAATGACGCCACGCTATAAATGGTCGGGTAGCAACGTGTAGTCTGACATGTTTCTTATCCACAGCACAAGATTGTAGGAGTCAAAATCATATAATCTGATACAGTGACGATCGTGACCGACAAAAATACTGTGTAGTCTGAACCCGGCATAGTGTATGTAGAAGGGAAGTGATCACGTTCAGATGCAGCATTTGTCTTTTTACAGTCAAGTCTGTAAATTTTAAATTAAATAATTTTAAATAGTGAATATTCTGCTTTTCTTGTGGGGTTGGTCCACACAATGTAGGTTTTTCAGATTTTGCCATCTTTGTGGGTAAATTTGGTCCCTACAAAGACCGCAAACCTGACACTCAAACACATCTGTACAGTCTCATCCTTTTAGTAGCACTCGACTTATACAGTCTTCTCTTCAGTGGTCCTCTGAGTGTATGTGTAGATTGATATTTTTGTCAGTGACCATGTGAAGAGCCTTCTTCAGGACATAGAAGTGCCTTCTGCTTACGTGGACACAAGAAAAATCCTCCTTGACACTTATTGAAACTGGCAGTCTTCAGAGATTGTGCATCTGGTTCTCCTCCACACACAGTGCTTCCCAATTATGGATAGGGAATCAATTTGCAATTTTATTTGCTTGACCCCTGCAGATGTGGACAGATATGTCAGGCATGAATAAATTGCTTTTTCCTTTGTCTGGGATCCTTATATCCGTGCCAAAGTGGATGATATCTTTTTTTCCTGGCAGGGGTAAATTAATTTTCATTAGATGGAAAGGCGTGTGCTGTGCATCTGAAATTAGCATATCTGCATAAGTATAGCCTCTTAAAATACAATAGTGGAAAGTTACATCTCAGTCTGAGATCCGTTCAGAATCTGTGTTTCTGTTTCCTTTCTGTGTGTTTAAGGTTTTTTTTAATTTTATTTATTTATTTATTTTTTTGGGATCTTGTAAATCCAGCAGGGAATATTCCCAGGTTCAAACTCTTAACAAGAAAATGAATAGATTGGCTCAGAGTCTTATTGGATAAGAAAAGTGTCCAGGGAAGTAGTTGAGATTATATCACTTCTTACCCCAATGGCTTAGCTTATCACCCACTGTTACAGAGGCTGTGCTTGTGTCAGAAAAAGAGGCAGCAGGAAATACGGCATATCAGTGTTGGGCAGTTGTGTTGTTTCAAGGAGCAAAGCTATTAGTTTAGCTATGTTTCTCAGTAGACTAATGAGTTGGAACTGTCAGTATTTGTATTTATCACTACATGTGCCATGGTATTCTTGGATGTACAATATAAGGGATATATTGTATCCATATATATATATATATATATATATATATATATATATATATATATATCCCTTGTGCATCAAAAAAAAAACTTACACATAGGTGCAAAATGGACAAAAATGTCCATGTCCAAATAACTGTCATAAAATATGATTTATTAATATTTTTTCCACTTTCACTGATGTCAATTTTTTAACCAGCATCTGTTCTATCCATAGATACCAAACATTCATTAATTTTAAGAACTGTAACCCTTTAAATGCTGGTTTGTTTACATAATGCCATTTTTTATGAAAAAAATTAAAAATAGTAGTTTATTTTCATAAACTAAATGCTAAGCAGAATTTTTCTTTGCTTATTAGATTCTTGGGTGTGTCAATGAAGAACATCAACATTAATTTTGAGGCATTTATATTTTTTATGTAGTGTCAGATTTTTTACAAAAACTAACACTTAGGTCCATAATGGACAAAAATGTCCATGCCATAGAACTGTCATAGAAATATTATATATTAATATTTTTTTCCACTTTCACTGACTGTTTTTTTTTTTTTCATCAGCATCTCTTCTATTCATAATTACCAAACATTCATTCATTTTCAGAAATTTTAACGCTTTACAAATCGTTTCTTTACATCCTCAGCTTCTAATGCACCTGTGTGCTCACTGTCAGTGGGCAGCACTAGTTTCAGAGCTTCCTTTGCAGAGTAACGTCTCTTCATCGTGCAAACAATGAAATGATCAACCCCTCAAGCACCACATATTTATAGGTTTGGCTGTGAGAACACCTGTGTGAACTCAAACTTTGTACCAGACTAAACAATCAGCATTTTCTTGTGGTGAAAACCCAAACAATGTGTTTAGGGGCTTCTGAACTTCTACTTCAAATTCAAGCACACCTTTCATTTCCGTACAAAAACAATAACAAGTGAAAAAGTGCAATCAAGGGTTAAGATGTGTGTTTGGTCGAAAAAGAAAAACCTCAAAGCTCATTAACCTTCTTTGACCTTTTTCATAGTTTTCACATGGCCCTATGACCCTGCCAAGGGTGTGACTCATACATGGAGTGGGATTTTTGATTGCCAGTACAATATAATTTCTTTCAAACTAATTCCACACATTAAATTTTCAGTAAACACATGCAAACTACACTCTGACATCCTTACAAACATACCCACACAATTATAGCTGCATTATTTTTCAAATTGACTCTTTTTTTTTTTTATTGATTTTTTTGAAGGAAATGAGGGTAAAATATTAAAATTCCAATAAAAATAAACACCTGAGCCAAAATTCATGTAGTTGGCTTTAACAAAGGCACACTTATAACAAAAAAAACAAAACTGAAATGGACAAAATTTCCATAAGGTTGCACAAGGGATATATATATATATATATATATATATATATATATATATATATATATATATATATATATGTATATGTGTGTGTGTGTGTGTGTGTGTGTGTGTGTCAGGGTTCTATGTTTATGTTCTGTATCACATGTTCTTTGTTCTTAGTTTTCCTGCCACTAGTTTGTTCCCTTAGTTACCCTGATTTGAGTTCATTAGTCCCAGCTGTGTCTTATTAATTAGCCTTGTTTGCCCCTCTGTTTGTCCTGTATATATTCCCTGTGTTCTCCCTCAGTCTTGGTCCGTTCTCGTCTGTAGTGTTTGGTGGTGTTTGGTGGTGTTTGGTGGTGTTTGGTGGTGTTTGGTGGTGTTTGGTGGTGTTTGGTGGTGTTTGGTGGTGTTTGGTGGTGTTTGGTGGTGTTTGGTGGTGTTTGGTGGTGTTTGGTGGTGTTTGGTGGTGTTTGGTGGTGTTTGGTGGTGTTTGGTGGTGTTTGGTGGTGTTTGGTGGTGTTTGGTGGTGTGGTGTTTGGTTAAAGTTTTCCTTTCTACATTCCTCCTCCTCGTGAGTGTTTATCCACCATGGCACCTGACAATAAAATATATATATATATATATATATATATATATATATATATATATATCTCATAGCTTATACAGATATGTACACTACTGTTCAAACATTCACCAAGGCTGCATTTATTTGATCAAAAATACAGTAAAAACAATGATAATGTGAAAACATTACAATTTAAAGGGTCATGAATTGAGAAATCAATATTTCCTTGAGCTTTTGATATATAAGAGGTCTTCGTATTATAAGAATATCCTGTAAGTTTTAGAACTGAAAACTTCCTTGTTAGTCCAAAAAAACCTTTTATTGACACCAGGCCCAGTGAACGACTGATCCTGAATTGTGTCTATCTATGGCAGGTAAAACGCTGTCTCCGCAGAAGAAATCAATGCCTACTTCCTCAATGTAATGTTAGCCCTGCCCATTGGCATGTTAGTTAGATGATGAGGAGAGAAGAGCAATACAGGACTAATTAATTCTGCAAGCAGCAATGAAAGGGCCCTCGCACCTGTGCCACCACCACCCAGTGGCTTTAGGAAAATAGAGCATCTAGAGCAGGGATGGGCAACTTCAGTCCTGGAGGGCCACTGCCCAGCAGAGTTTAGCTCCAACCCTAATCAAACACACCTGAACCAGCTAATCAAGGTCTTTAGGATTAGTAGAAAGTTATAGGCAAGTGAGTTTTTATCAGGGATGGAGATAAACTCTGCAGGACACTGGCCCTCCAGGACCGGAGTTGCCCATCCCTGATCTAGGGCAATATGCATTTAAGTATATAAATATAGGAGGACAATGTCAGTCATTTGTATTTGCCACACTTTCTGCTACCAGCTGGTGGCGATATGACTATAACTAAATTTTGGTGTGTAGATGTCTTCAGACCATGGCACTTATCAAATTTATGGCAGATTGGAAATTGTACACTTGACAACAACTTCCTGTTTCATGACAATAATAGCATGCCTTAGCACTTAGCTAAGTGTTGCTAACATGTTTTAGAATGTTTCTAGTATGTTTAGTACTCAATTGCATATATTAGTATGTTACTAGTAGTGCATCACAGTCTTAAACACATCACTTCCTGTTGCCAGTGGGTGGCGCTATTAATATAACTGAATATTTGTCATGTAGATGTGTTCAGGGCAGGACTCTTCTCAAACATATGAAGTTTGGAGCAGATCAGACATTGTTTGCCTGAGTTACAACTTCCTGTTTTGTGGCATTAATCACATCAGCACTTAGCCAAGTGTTTCATGATTTAACATGTTTCTAGCATGTTTGGTACTTCATGGCATATTTAAATGTGTTTCTGGGAGTGAATGACAGTGTAAAGCATGCCATTTCCTGTTGCCAGCAGGTGGTCCTATGAGTAACTGAATATTGGCATATAGATGTCTTCAGGCCAGGACTCTTATCACACATGTGAAGTTTGGGGCAGATCGGACACTGTATGCCTGAGGTACAACAGCTTCCTCCTTCATGGCGAAACATCAGACTTTGTCAGTCCGTCACGGACACGTCCTTCAGTGAAAAGTCAGGATCTTCGCAATTTAACATCTCAAAGGCCTTTAGATTAGACTGACCAAATGTGATGTTGATCTGATTAAAGCTTTAGGAGGAGTTCGTTAAAGTAGAACTTGTGGAAATGGTAAAATGTGCACAAATTTTGCAGAGAAAATTAAAAATATCTCACTTCCTGTTGGGTTTTCAGATTTTGCACCGGGGCTTTTTTGTAGGTATTGGGCTGTTACATGTGTCTACCGAATTTCATACTTGTACATGAAACAGCGCAAATGGCACTTAATTGGAATTTTGTAGGTGGCGCTATCGAGCCATTTTTCCACACTTAATTCTGTAAATTTTCACCACTTCTGACGCATGTGTAAAGTTTCATGAGTTTTCAAGCATGTTTAGACCCTCAAAAATGTGATTTATTTCGGAGAAGAAGAACAATTGTCTGAGCAATTACAACAGGGTCCTCACCATCGGTCATTGTTATTTATTTTCAACAATGTGATTGTCTAAGTTGAGCTTTATTTATTTGTATTCATGATTTCACTGTGTATTCTTTGGTAAATCAATGGCATTTCGGCGCAGGCTTTGCAAATGATATGGACTCGACAGTAATGCAACAACATGTAAGTAACAGCGGCTAAACGGGCAACTTCACATTGTTTCTCTCAGTAGGATGAAAAGAATCTGTTATTTAAGTCAAGTCAAGTCATCTCCATTTATATAGCGCTTTTCACAATACACATTGTCTCAAAGCAGCTTCACAGTGACAATAGGAAAATTCTTATCGAGCTAAAGTTGGTTTTTGATTGAATCACTTCCGTTGTAAAAATTTTTAATTATTACTTTAGGGGCCGCTTAAATTACACATTTCCTACTGAAAAACCGAATATATTTAATGCATTCATTTACAGGTTTGCGTGTTTGATCTATGTGAACTGGAATAATTTGAAAACATTTTATCTATACATAGGGAAAGGAAGGTGAAGGAGGCCTTCGCAGGGGATAATTTAGTTGACACTTCAGGGCTGCGTTATCGTCATGTCTAAATGCAGGTCCTTCATCTCATCTGGATACGGCCTGGATTTGGCAGGCTGCGGCAAACCTCAGGATAAACAGAGACTAATATTAACATAGACACCATTCTTCTTATGATGTAGCGAGTACATCAGGTGTTATGGGAAGTGACTGACCTAATCTATGCAGCCTAACAATTTAAATGAATTGAATTATAGAGTTAGGACGAACGTTAGGAGAATGTGTTTCAACAGCATCACAATGCTGGTTTACTGGGTCAAACCACCGGCCTATATTTAAAATATAAACAAATGAGAAAAAGCCATTTGGTAGTTACTGGCCGTTTTGAATGTTACAATAGTATACAGTAGAAACACAGAAAGATATTAAGCATGAGATTGGCATATGTGAAACTATAAGGTTTATACAGTTTTACAGCATGATTTTGACCCTTACAAAAACATACTGTGGTGGTACAGCGATGGTATCAGATGACAACCATGGTAATTTGATATACACTATGTGTATTCTATAATAATAATCTCAATATGTTTTTATATATTCAGATTATACATTGTCACTCTAGAGCAGTGGTTCTCAACCTTTATATAAATAAATGCATATTCATCTTAAAATTGCTAATGCAATGACTTTTCCATGTCTGGAAATCACACTTTTAAAGTGA
The DNA here is from genome assembly GCF_018812025.1 of Megalobrama amblycephala. Lineage (NCBI taxonomy): Eukaryota > Metazoa > Chordata > Actinopteri > Cypriniformes > Xenocyprididae > Megalobrama > Megalobrama amblycephala. The sequence goes on along the minus strand of NC_063067.1, from coordinate 34,238,560 downwards.
GACCACAGGAATCCTGCTTTTTCATAGAAAAACAAACAAACACATATAATTGTAATGCTTTTGTCATATTTTAAATAATTTAACTAATCTTGTGGCCACTTGGAAGTTTGCTGAGGCCCTAAGTTGAGAACTGCTGTTATAGAAAGCATCTGATTGGACAAAAATCTGGACACGCCCATGAGTGCAAGATGAGTCATAAAAACTTTTTGTGCACGGTACAGTAAATTTTAAATGCATTTAAAAGTCTGCGAACGTTTTTTTCAGTACATTAGCATATACTGTAGATCTAAGCTAAAACTCATGTACATTTCGATTCTGATTTCAGGGTGTTCTTCAAGTAAAAGCTGCCTCCTGTGTGTTTATTTTGTGGGTTGATCCCATGTTGAGAGCAGCCCAAGTGATAAATCAAGGTTAAACAGACACCATCACAGAACGCTGCATCTTTTCTCATGCCAGTAATTTCCTTCCCCTCCACTGGGCATCTGCCTCCCTTCCAAACATTCAATGCCAGTTGGAGAGCGATATGACAGAGCCCACAATACTACCTATAAAGATTAACATTTCCCATTTTCAGACCAAGACCCTTCCATGTTTTATTCATGTAAAAGCTTGAGCTGTGTGGACCAGAATTCTATGAGATTTAGGTGGCGTACCAGTCGATTTGATCTGCCTTCCTGCTCTTTTATTCATGAGCGTCTCTCGCTTCCTCAATGTTTGAGGAGGTAAATTAGTGGCCACTCCGGGTCTGGTGACTGTGTCTCTACACCGAGAGCTGAATGATGCCAATTTGTGTTTGTGGGAGCAAATATAATCATTGAGGAGTAGACAGTGGCATACTGTACGTGCTCGAACATTCAAACTCACACAAACACAAAATACACACACATACACACGAGCAGTCATATACAGGTGACTGCAAACACAAAGAACAAAACAATCTGGTAATGACATATGCTGATTAGTTGACAGAACACAGAGGAAAGAGCTGTCTGGCCATCTGATCAAAGGATTAGCATAACACTGACCACACACTCATCACAATATATCTGGAAAAGGCCAATGATAGATTAAAAGTTTCACATAAACCATTGGGATGAACGATTTTATCCCTCTGGCAACTCTCAAAGTTATGTGCATGAATGGTTTGAAATGCTCATTTCTGGCATGTGTTGCATATGCCAGTGGTTTTCAACTGGTTTTGCTCCAAGACCCGAATTTTACATCCTACAAGCTGTGACCCAACACAGTACTGAGATTTATCATCATACAAAAGTGTTCTTGAAACAAAAGTAGTGACAGATCTTCCATAGTCAAGTGTAACAGATTATTGGAAAAGAAAATGTAGGGCAGGACTTGGTTCTATCCATTGGCTGTTGATCTTGATCACATGAAGGCAGATCTGAATGTGAGTATGGCTGCACGATATATCAAAATGATCAAACTATTGCTACGGCTTCCAATAACTGAATGATTTTAATACAATAACACCATTGCTGCATCTAAAATTGAATAGTTCCCTATTATATATTATGCAAAAAACAGAATGGCAAAAGAACGTCCGAATACACAGTATTTAAAAAAAGAAAAGCAGTAGGTCAAAGTACACGGATGACCTACTACTTCCACTGAGATTTTGGAGTGCGCATTCGATTTTGATGGCCACTTTACTATCCCATGAGGCCATGGATGAGGATTTACGAATGGCAGTGAAGCGACTTACTGACGCTGGTAGGTCACATGACAGGTATAGTACATCCGAATTCCATTCCACTAGATAGAACATTCTTTTTTTTCTTTTTTTTAATGCTTATGAAGTAAATTCAAATTGAAATTCAAATCAGAGAGTATGTGATTTTGGAGGCAGCATGAGTCTACACTGGACACGAGCGGCACGACATGACACGACAAATCCCGACAGTAAACTAATGCCTTATTCTATTTTTGATGTACTCCAAGCGTTTGTGTTATTTCTGAAACGAAGGAGAAATGGATTTTAAACACAGCTGATGAGCTGCACAACCTGAGCTTGGTGTGTCCACTAAGGGAAACCAAAATGTGCAGTATTTAATGAGTTATCACATATCACTTTTTTCTTCAAAATTGTGGAGCCCTAAATGAGAGCTTGTGGTCGACTGTAAGTAAGCCCAGGTGAAAAACAAGTACACTTCTATAATGTACTTAAAGTGCTCTATTTTCGTGCACTAAATTTGTACCTAATATACTAAAAATTCTTCTTTGGTACTACTTAAGAAAATCTTAAGAACATGTAAGTGTACTCAACTGTGCTATTTTGAGACAGCATGAAATATGAACTAAAATGTGCTTTTAATATACTATCTCTCTATTTAAAAAATGTATTTAGTTACCACTTTAAGTACACTATGGGTTCAAATGTACTATAAGCGGTAACTAAATAATTTTTTTAAATACAGAGATAGTGTATTAAAGGCACATTTTAGTTCATATTTCATGCTGTCTCAAAATAGCACAGTTGAGTACATTTACATGTTCTTACACTCTAAAAAATGCTGGGTTAAAAACAACACAAGTTGGGTTGAAAATGGAAAACCCTGCGATTGGGTTGTTTTAACCCAGCGGTTGGGTTAAATGTTTGCCCAACCTGCTGGGTAGTTTTATTTAAACCAACTATTGTTTAAAAATTGCTATATGGCTGGCTTAAAATGAACCCAAAATAGTTGGGAAATTAAAAACCGGATGCAATTAGAGGCAACAATAATAGACAAAAGGTGAATGTTTATTAATAAGCTTTAATATTTTATTAATATAAATTTAATAGTTTATTAATATAAATTTATTAATAAGCAATTTAATAAATGTTTATTGTTTAATAATTATTCATTAAACATTAATAAATGTTAATTTCCAACATACTTTGGGTTAATTTTAATTAAGCAATACAGTAATTTTTAAACAATAGTTGAGTTAAATAAAACGACCCAGCAGGTTGGGCAAACATTTAACCCTACCGCTGGGTTAAAACAACCCAATTGCTGGGTTTGTCCATTTTCAACCCAACTTGGGTTGTTTTTAACCCAGCATTTTTTAGAGTGTAAGATTATCTTAATATACTAAAAATTCTTCTTTAGTACTTCTTAAGTACAAAATTAGTGCATGAAAATAGAGCACTTTAAGTACATTATAGAAATGTACTTTTTTTTTCATCTGGGAGGGGTGGGTTTAAGAGGACTAAATGATTGGAGAAGTCGGTCATATGTCACCATAGAGAAGTCATTTTCACTGGAAAAACATGCACTGATGGATTCACAACAAGATCAATAACAAGCATGTAGAAAATAGATTTTCAATTTCCATTTCATGCCGACTTTAAAATCAAACATTAAAATTAATTTCTATTTACCATAGACTAAACAAGATGCAAAAGTTTGAGTTTCTAATTATCTCTTTAATTTTGATGATTTTATGTCCTTTGACAGCAATAATTCAGTTTGACAGGATGTACAGCTTTTAATTTCGACAACAAAAGATATGGGATGACCCTATCAGAGCAGACCCCGGACCTATATTTGGCTCATGACCCACCAGTTGAAAATCATTGCTATACACCGATCAATGGTCAGGACAGTGAGAGGTGAGAAAGAGGAGAGAGATATACACTGTCCTCAGCTCATCTTTACCTCTGGAGGAAGAGAGATAATGTGAAAGACAGGAGAGTGATTCTGAGCGTCTCTAGGGGCAAATGGCTCCGTTAAAGCTAAAATGTCACTCAGCAAAACAAGCTCCTGCCTCACATGACCCAAATACACCACTGCTAGTCAACAAACAGCTTGTTTCATTCCCAGCTGCTGCAAATGATTCACGTCTCTCTTTAATGTGCTTACAATTAGCTGAACTTATCATTTATGTAGCTGTCTGGTGCATTAAAAGTTAATTAATTTATTTCCTCATTATAAGTTTTATCCCTAAACAAATTACTCATACTTCTGTAAAAACATGTTTAAATTAAATTATAGACTGAATATTTATGAATGTAAAATAGCATCAGTAACTAAAAACTAATTCCATCAGAATCTGTTTTAATAGCCAGTAACAACCTGGTTATAATTTTCTTCTTTTGTATGACATGTTAAAAAGGTGAAAAGTCATGAATTACACTGTGGCATTAAAGCAAATGTGATTAAACAGAAATGAAGTTAATGCGTTAAAGCAGATCATGCAGGTATTTGAACTTCATTCATCAAGAAAACAGGGCAAATGTCCAACCAGCAGCCAGACACACTAATTCAGAGAGTTCCTGCTAGCATCATAAATACATGAATAGAACATAACCTTCATTACACATACAGTACACACACATAACAGAACTCCACAAACCACTGCAGTATATGGTGAAGTCATTAAATCGTGTTCGGTTTTAACCATAATTTGCAATAATATATGAGCATAAAGCTTTCTGTTAAGGATCATTAAGCACATGCAGTATGTGTTGCCTTGGTGCAGTGATACTGTAACGGAAGCTCTTACACTCACTGATGTGTGACTGATATATCTGCATATAAACATGATGCAGACCATGGGGAATGCTAAGCTGCTTTAGAGAGAAGATAAAAGACATAGGCCTATAGTATGAAGGTCTGGCTTGCTTGGAATATTTGATTGCACTTTAATGGCCTCATTATGAATTGATCTTTATTAAAACTGTTTGAATTAAGATTTGAGATCGAAGATTGTAAATAAGATTACACTGTGTGCTCTGCACCACACAATCAGAGCCGGTCCTACACTTCTAGGGGCCCTAAGCAAAACTTTGTCAGGGCCCCTGTCAGTGCGATCATGAAAACCCAACAACACAATCTCACGGCAATTCGTAAATATTCCATGTTTTGCTGAATTGGTGGCTAATTCGTGTGAATTTGTACAATCTCATTTGTATATATCCATTCAATATGTTTAAACCCCAGTGATGTGCAAGTTTACAGGTGGAGTTAGGGGCGGTCCTTCATAATGAGATTCATTTGTACAAATCAAGTTGTACAAAATCGCCACCTCAGTTACGTTTTCCCATGAGATTGGGTTAAAAAATGCCAAAATAACCCCCAACCCCTTTAATCTGTTCTTTCAGAGCAGTTTTACTGTCAGTGAGTTGAAACATTCAGTAATACAATAACAATACAAACAATAGGACAAATACAACAGAGAAAAAGATATGAATGAAATGAAACAATTTAGCATACTAAATGAAAATACCCTATACTATACAGAAATTGAAATGTAAAAAAAAAAAAAACACATTGCAGTCTTCACTGTATTAAATACACACACACATTATTAATGTTACTAAAGTTATTCAGTGAAGAACAGTGAATGATTCTCTCATTTTCTTGTTGTTTGATTAACATTAAATGACAGTGACAGCAGCGGGTTTATTAGGCTGCTGTCACTTTAAGAATAAAAATGTACACATTGCACAGATCTAATATACTGACAAGTATTTGAATACTTTCCTAACTGTTCATGTTCACTTAAAACATAACTGACTGCATCTAAATAAAAGAGAAAGAAAGAAAAAAACTCAGATGGACATTTTGACTGTAAAGTAGCCCAAAGTAGCCTATACTTGCCTGTGTTTCTCTCTGTCTTGGATCATGCGAACGGAAAGCTCATTACGCTTTTACACATTACATGATTTGACTGATTTGGGTGTAATGTAGAAGTGTGACAGCGCACCACTTTGACCTGTTAGCCAGCACTCCCCGCACCCCTTTGAAAAAATCACAAGAAATGACATACCCAAACTAAAACAGATACAATTTCATGAATCCTTTGCACTAAAAGCATAAGTATAGTCTCATTTGAAAGCAGACACTTTGCAGTTTATTGTAAAGCCATCATTAATTATTGTCATAATGAAAACATTTTTTTTTTATAAATTCCTTCAAAGTTTTGTAAAACTATTAGAAATTTATTTTTATGAAATATCTTTATGAAAATAAAAGTGAAGTTGGCCTTGTAGCAATCTAGAAATGCACTGCAGCTAAAGCCACATGTCTGACCATGTTATATTTCAAATCTGAAGATAAGTCTAAAACTCTGAGTTTTATTAAATGTTATTCAAGACCATGTCATGTGATTTTATTTTGAGAAGACCCAAAAATGCTAACTGATGTTTATTTCCATCTTCTAAGCATCTATTCAGTGTATTGTCTCAACTGTTTTGTGGTGCAAACTGGCCCATTCAGTTTAAGTTTCATCTGCTGTGGTGAGGTGAGGTGCCCATTCACACCTCTCCGACCTGCTTATGACTCTTATTATTCTTTTCTTTTGTCTCTATTATAATTACTGACAATGTTCTATTCAAGCAGATTAAATCCCTAATTTCTTTCATCAAACTTCTCACTTCACCGTTTAGAACAGGTGCTTCTAGCATGTTAGCTTAGCACATCCAACAAAACACGACAATTTATGAGATTAAAACCATGTTTTTGCTCCAAACTACAAGTCAAGTGTTTTAAATAATCTTCTGTGATGTAATGTGGCTTCGGGTAAAAAAAAAAAAAAAAATCAGACAGAAAATATATTATTTTGTGGTATTCAGCACAATGAGAAAAGCTATTTTGATTAGCATTGCATTATAAATATAATCTATTATTATGAAAGTACCCCACATGGCATGAAGAACATAGATAAACCATTTATTGTCACAATCGTGTAGTATTTATTGTCTATTTAGTGTCAAATCTGCATGTTCTAGATTTCTGAAAGCCTCTAGTTGCATCCCAAATGACACACTATACACTATGCACTTATATACTATATGCACTATGAACTCATCCATGTAGTGCGTGAATTGTATAAGGTTATTTTGTCATATAACAATGGAGTCTGATACCCTCTCGCCCTCCAATACGTAATTAAAGCTGCGACAGTTGAGTGCATGAAGTGTCCAACATTCCACACTTCGTTTTTTCTATTATTTTAGTGCACCATCCAGGTATTTAAAATATACTTTTTTTCTTTTTGGAATTTTCAGTGTGAACGCACTACTCACACTATTTATACTTAAAAACGTCATAGAATAGTGCATAAGTACACAAATTGGGATGCACTGTCTGTTAGTTCCTGAAATGTCACATAGTATGCCTATTCTTCATCACGTGTCATTTGTGGACAAAATGTGCACAGAGCGTCCTCCGGCTGCAAGTATGAATTGAAAACACAGTACATCAGAGTATCCAGCACTCATAATGAATACAATGATGCATTTTGGGTAAAAATTGAATAAATATTACTCCTCTGTATAGAAATTTGACATAAACATATGAGAATCCATCAATATTTCTCCAAATGTGCTTTTAAGCTAAAAGCCCTGAGGGATGTTGTTTTGTCAAGTGTTTTCTTGATGATCTCACAGGAGTTTTTTCTCAATGGATGTGGCTGACGCTCATATTTCAGGTAGAAAAAGGTAACGACTTTTTTATATTCATAAATTCTGACACATATTAACAAATAACGGTCACTATATGACATTGAGAGTAAAACAGAGGTTAAAAATTGAAGCTTGAGTCTTTTTAATGTGTTTACTGATGTATAGTTTATCAAGGTAATTACATTACATCTAACAGTAAATTTGAGCTAATTTAAACAAAGAAGCTTCAGTGCGTCGGCGTCCTCATTAAGATTAACACGTTAAAGGAAAGAAACAGATTGTGGCATTGAGATTTAACAATCGTTTGAATGCAAAATCAAAAACAAATCTAAAAGACAGCCCTCGTCATTAAATTATTCTTAAGAGCAAAGGGCCCTACGCAACTTCATCCACTTGCGGTCTGAAGCGTGTGTGTGTCCAAGTGTGTCCAAATCCTCTTTTGCTAGTTTAACGAGAAAAAAAATGGTCGCCTCTTAATGAGTCATGGGTGTGTTTTGGGCATATAAACCAATCAAAGTCACATCTCCAATTCCTTTTAAAAGCCAGCTGCGCTCGCGCCATGGCGGATTCGCTATTTACATGGTGGAATTTGCAAGGGGAAAGACTGAAAGCTTCTCAGAGAGGAATCCTTTTATTTTTGATATTTAAAAATGTTTGTTTGCTGCTGCGCATCCCTGTATGTGTATCAAGCAGAGTGTACATGCGTTGTGCACCCACCTTTAGGCGAATATTACTAACGTGCCCTTTAAGTAACAAAATAAATATATATATAAATAAATACTGCGGCCATTGACTTTAGACCAGGTTTTTTTGGTCAATGCTGCAGTCGTTTTCAGTCGTCTGTTTTTTTTTCTTCTTTTTTTTTTTTTTGGATCAGTGTGTTACTCCTGTCGGTGCTTGAACAAAACATGCTGAACTGGTGCTTGTTGAACATGGGATGTCTGAGAAGTGACGCACTGTAATTAGTGATTGTCAGCGACTGCCGATGAGGTGTGAATTGGCCTTAAAGTATCAAATAAGCAACTTCTAAGAGAAAAATTAACAGAAGAAAATGGTGCAAAATGGAAATGGTTCTGGGAAGTAATGGCAGGCAATCATTTAGATGAGAGGCTCTGGCATTTCAGAATGAACATGTTTTCTTCTCTGAGTGAAGGAAAAGAAGAAAAAAAGTATTGTGACTAATATCTACATAAAAAAAAAATTGCATTGGGCATGCTGGAATTCTATATATATATAAAAAAATCTCAATTAAGATTGATTCCAAATCATGATAATTTCAACAGGAAATTTTTCGACTAGGAGAGAGTTGTTTGAGAAAGTTCCTTCACACTCAAAAGTGTTTTTCATATATTGAAAAATTCTGAATGCCATATCAATGCATGGAAGAGGGAATTCAGACGTGGACTGGTGAACTCTGAAACTTCGGGAAACTCAAAACCACATCTGTGACTGGAGGCATTAGCCTGTAGAGTCACATCACTTAAATTTTCCTCCAAGCCATCACTGTTATTCCTCTCCCCCGGAGGTCGTTAAAGCTTGTCATAATCAAGGAGAAAGGCTCCGTGACCTTCTGCTTTGACATTTCTGTAACTTGTCAAGTCAAGTCACCTTTATTTATATAGCACTTTTTACAATGCAGATTGTGTCAAAGCAGCTTTATAGTGATAACTGGCAAATAATTTTGGCTGCACAGCAGCTCTTAAAGAAAATGGTGTCATTGTTCAGCTTTAGTAAATTCAGTATTGATTCATTCCATTGTAAGAATCAATAGTTATTAATTTAGTCAATTTATCTATATCAGCACTGGAGTAAACAGTGATGTCATCGTCCAGTTCAGTTTAGTTTGCATACAATGGTGTCGATGCAGGCAGATCAAAACACTGTTGAATATCAAATGTCAAGTGTCCCCAACTAAGCAAGCCAAAGGTGATGGCGGCAAGGAACCCAAAGTCCAACAGGTGACTTCAGGTGACAAACAGGTGTTAAAAATGGAGAAAAAAACCTTGGGAGAAACCAGGCACAGTCAGGGGGCCAGTTCTCCTCTGGCCAACAGCAAACAGTTGTGGCGAACTGAAAAGAAAACAGGAAGAAAAAAATGCATACAAATTACTTTTCCAAAATGGGGCGGAAATGATCAATCAGGAAGTAAAGAGGAAATGGTATAAAAGGAAGAGGAAACGGAAGGAAGACAGGTAAAAGAGAAGAAAAAAAAAAAAGAGAGAGAGAAAGAAACGTGTTGGTTACTGAAGTAGGACACATGCTACCTGAACCGAAGGCCTGCCATTGTTGTTGCTGGATTTTCTGTGCGCTGACCGGGTGCAATCCTAAAGTGACGTCAGGAACTGAGCTCTGCACTGTTTGCCTTCCTGGTGCAACATACCTCCAGCTACCTCCCAGTTTGACTCGCCTACTACAGGTATTCGCATTGGTTGACTCCGATATCTTCTAACCTCACGGGAAATCGCCTAACCTGTTCCTTGGCAACCGGAAGCAATCGCAACCGGACGCGATCGCAGAGTGACGGCGGAATTGATCTCTGGAATGGTTCATCTGCCGGGTGCAACATAACCCAAGTTTGTCTCGCCTGCCCAGGTATTCGCATTGAAATCCCCAAACTATTTCCAGGGCTCTCTGTCCAGTAGTGTGGGCGATACGCAGCCAGCAATCATAGCAACACACACACACACACACACACGCACGCACGCACGCAAACACGCTCGCTTCCTCACTACAAATACACTGAGCGAGATGATCGCTGGTCTGTTTTTGTTTTTTTTTTTTGTTTTTTTTATATTGTGGTTGTTTGAAATTTAGTAATTTTCTATGAAAACTGGTTAAAAGGAAAGAAAAATCGATTGTGAATTATGCAATGTGAATCACAGTGTTTTGGTTGTTACTGACAAAAGAAATATACAAATTCTGTTGAAAAATGAATTGAGTAACTGTCTTGTTGTGTTCATTTTTTTTCTTTTTTCTTTTTTTCTTTCTTTAAATAACATTTATCTTGATCTGAAAGCCTTCATTCAGTGACTGTCATTTAAGCCATTTTGAATGGCGTTCTTTTTTTTGTATCGGTGGTTTATGAGCTGTACTGGGAAACTAAAATTATTATTATTTTTTCTTGACAAGTTTTGACTTGTCTGGTGCCCGAACAATTGAAACTTTAATGCTTTAAGTTAAATCGGGGCGGCCACCATTACACAGTGCATGATTATGATTCAGACAGCATTCATAAGTCCGATTTTAGATTGAAACAGTCAGAGTATTTATTCCAGTTCCATCCATTTGAGGATTGTATTCATCACGCCGGTATGGGACGGTTTGTTGAGGATTTATGCCACTGGCTGTCGTGTCGGTGGGGCCTTCACAGGTTGATGATCTAGTTGACACAATCTCTGCTGATACTTCAGGGCTGCATTCTGGTTGTGTCAAGGCACAGGTCCTCGATCTCACCTGGATACGGCCCGGATCCGTCTGACTACGGTAAGCCTTTGGGATAAACAGAGAGACATTAGCGTAGATGCCATTCTTCTTGTGATGTAACGAGTACATCTGGTGTTATAGAAAGTGTTCCCGGTTCTGGCTGACCTAATCTATGCAGCCTAACAATCCTTTAACGGATTTGAAAACATAAATTGATCATTTTTTATGTGTATGCCAGGTTAAAGAGATGCGTTTTAAGTCTATATTTAAACTGATAGACTTAAAACGCATGTGAGTGTGTCTGCTTCCTGAACAATGCTAGGAGGATTGTTCCAGAGTTTAGGTGGCAAATAGGAGAAGGATCTGCCGCTTGCGGATTTTTATATTCTAGGTATTATCAACTGGCCTGAATTCTGAGATTGCAATAGACATGAAGGACTATAATGCATTAAGAGCTCGGCTCAGGAACTGGAGGAGCTAAACCATTTAGTGCTTTGTAAGTGATTAGCTAGATTTTAAAATCTATACGATGTTTGATAAGGAGTCAATGCAGTGATGACAGAGCCGGGCTAATATGGTCATACTTCCTGGTTCTAGTAAGAACTCTAGCTGCTGCATTTTGAACCAGCTGTAGTTTGTTTATCAGGCGAGCAGGGCAACCACCCAGTAGAGCGTTACAGTAATCTAGCCTTGAGGTCATGAACGCAACTAACTGTTCCGCATTTGTCATTGAGAGCATATGTTGTAATTGAGATATTTTTTAAGATGGAAGAATGCAGTTTTACAAATGCTAGAAATGTGGCTTTCAAATTAAAGATTGGTATCAAAGAGCACACCCAGGTTCCTAACTGACGACGAAAGACTTAACAGAGCAGCCATCAAGTGTTAGACAGTATTCTAGGTTATTACGTGAAGAAGCTTTTGGTCCAATAATTAGAATCTCTGTTTTTTCTGAATTTAGTTGTAGGAAATTACTGGTCATCAGATTTTTTTATATCAGCTATGCATTTCGTTAATTTTGTGAATTGGTAAGTTTTGTCAGGGCGTGAAGAAATATAGAGCTGAGTATCATCAGCGTAACAGTGAAAGCTAACGCCATGCTTCCTAATGATATCTCCCAAGGGTAGCATGTACAGAGTGAAAAGCAACGGTCCTAGTACTGAGCCTTGCGGTACTCCATATTTAACTTGTGATCGATATGACATCTCTTTGTTTACTACTATGAACTGATAACGGTCAGACAAGTATGATTTGAACCATGCCAATGCAATTCCACTAATGCCAACATAATTTTCGAGTCTATTTAAAAGAATATTGTGATTGATAGTGTCAAATGCAGATCCAAGACACTAATAGAGATACACAATCACGATCTGATGATAAGAGCAAATCATTAGTAACTCTAACGAGAGCAGTATATGGTACGGTCTAAATCCTGACTGGAAATCCTCACAGATTTCTTTCTAAAAAGGAACATAGCTATGAAGATATTGCCTTTTCTTGTTGTTTTGACAGAAAAGTGAGATATGAGATTGGCCTGTAATTGACTAATTCTCTAGGATTAAGTTGTGTTTTTTTTTTTTAATAAGAGGTTTAATAATAGCCAGCTTAAAAGTTAAAAGTATGTATCATAGTGATAAAGACGAATTAACAATATTAAGAAGAGGATCTATGACCTCTCTTTCAATAGCTTAGTCGATATAGGGTCTAACATACATGTTGTTGAGTTTGATGATTTACCAAGTTTAGACAATTCTTCCTCTCCTAAAGCAGTAAATGAATTGAATTTTTCCTCAGGGACACTACAATGCACTGTCTGACGCGATACTGTAGTAGACGGTTGCATGGTTATAATTTTTTCTCTAATATTATCAATCTTGCAAGTAAAGAAGTTCATAAAGTCATTACTGCTGTGCTCTTTGGAAACATCAGAAGTTGAAGCTTTATTTCTCGTTAATTTAGCCACTGTATCAAATAAATACCTAGGGTTGTGTTTATTTTCTTCAAAAAAATTTGAAAAATAAGCAGACCTAGCAGTTTTTAAGGCCTTTCTGTACTCAATCATTCTCTCTCTCCACAAAATGCGAAAAACCTCTAGTTGTGTTTTCTTCCAGCTGCACTCCATTTTTCTGGCTTCTCTCTTAAGGGCCTGAGTGTGCTCTTTGTACCACGGCGTTGGACTAATTTCCTTAATCTCTTTTAAGCGCAAAGGAGCTACTGCGCCTGGAAAAAGAGTCAATAGTTTCTGTTGCAACATCAAGTTCTTCTAAACTGTCTGGTATGCTGAGCAGATGAAACTGATCAGGCAGATTATTTATAAAGCAATCTTTAGTGGTAGTAGTGTTAGTTCAACCATATTTATGGCAGGGTGGCAGTATTGCAGCCTTGGCTAAATGAAGTATACATGAGACTAGATAATGATCTGATATGTCATCACTCTGCTGCAGAATTTCAACAGCATCAATATCGATTCCATGTGACAATATTAGATCTAAAGTATGATTATCACAATGGAGTTTAGAATGTCTGTAAATGCCAATCCCAATGTGTATTTTTCATTATCTACATGGATATTAAAAATTCTTTGATAAAGTCTGTATGGTACCCTGGTGGCCTATATACAGTAGCCAGCACAAATATCAAATTTGTCACTTACATTACATAATGTTACATAAGGCACCATCACTTCAAAGGAGTTATATTTGAAAGACTTTTGAGTAATACTGAAGATATTACTATAAATTACAGCAACACCTCCCCCTTTGCCTTTCCGACACGATTCGTGTAAATAATAGTAACCTTGAGGGCTAGACTAATTTAAAGTAAATGTAATCATCTGGTTTTAGCCAGGTTTCTGTCAAACAAAGCACATCTAGATTATTGTCTGTGATGTTATCATTTACAACAAGTGCTTTATTTGAAGAAAGGGATATAATATTCAGCAACCCAAGCTTTATCATTTGTTCATTAATATTATATCTGTTTTTCATTTGTTGAACATCAATTCAATTTTTACCCTTAAATGGTTTTGGGATTCTTTTTTTGTATTTACTAATTTGATGTACAGACACAGTCTCTATGTAATAATATCTAGGTGAAAGAGTTTCTATGTGTTGGGATTTATCTGACTTCTGTGACATGAGACAGCTAGCACACAGTCGGTTTAGCCAGTCTTTCTGCTCCCTGGGCCCCAGTTTGTCATGTTTCAGCTCTAAGACTATGTGCCATATTACTAGAGAGAAGAGCAGCACCATCCCGGGAGGGATGGATACCATCTCTTTTCAACAGGTCAGGTCTGCCCCAAAAACTTTTCCAATTGTCTATGATATAACCTATATTATTCTGCGGACACCACTTAGACAGCCAGCCATTGAGTGATGGTAATCTGCTAAGTATCTCATCACTCCGACAAACAGGAAGAGGACCAGAGCAAATTACAGTGTCTGACATTGTGCTTGCGAGTTCACACACCTCTTTAATGTTAATTTTAGTGATGTAGCGTCTGGACCAATCAGCCACACAATTATTCATGGTATTTAATGAATTACCCATAAACTCACTCTCACTATCAAAGTTCTCTGAACTCATCCCCCTAAAACTGCAACCAACATCCCAAGTGTAGCTAGCACACAGGCACAACTAGGTGTCCTGTTACAGTTATATGGTACTTTTATGATCCATAAGAATGCTGTAGAGACTAGTGACTCATCCTTCCTGAGAAGGACAAATAAACTCTCTTAATCCTATGTATTCTCTATATAACCACTTGGGAAATGTATAAACATGTATCCAATTTTCCAATTTTTTCGCTTTATTCTATGTATTAATTCTCTCTTTTGAACTATTTTGGTATTAATGTTCCATAGTTGCAAATGTATAGTTAACTGAGACCACATTGGCAGCATGCTTGGTATCTACGGACTCCAACTTTAATTTCCTATTTGGTAATTTATGTTACATGTTACTAACTCTGTGACACATTAGTATTATAAGAATCTAGAGGGTTCTTCTCTCAAACATCCAATACAGCGTCTTATGCTAATATCTTGCTACAGAACAAAGACTCGTAAAACTTCCCTCCGAGGGGGCAACTCCTTATTGGCTCAGACACCTTAAGAGGGTGTGACGTCTTCACCCCTTATATTCACGGATCACAAGATAAAACCTCTCTCTCTTCCGGCTCTTCCTGCTCTTCTTCTTTTTTTACTGAAAAATGCTGACGTCAAGATGACGCTTTAAGAAGCTAGAAGCTTCTAAGGAACCCCAAGCTTGTGCCAGGCCTCGGCCTAGACCTTCCATTCACCAAAGATCCTCTGAATCCAACTGGTTCTCTTTCATCAAGACAATATCAGCAAAGATTCAACAGGAGCCTCCACAAATTGCATCAGGACAGTTTTAATTCAAATTGGAGAGACATGCAAGTATCAAACTTAGTCTCATTATCGGATACATTGAGTATCCTTACCCCTTTTAAAGAAGGGCCTGTTAAAACTAACCTGATGGTTTGCTCAAGGCTGTTGATCTGCTGAATGTCAAACAATGCTGTAACCTCTTGCTTCCTGTACTCTGCTTTAGCCCTCTCTCTCTTGGTAAACTGTATGCATGTATGTGTGTGAATGTTAGAGTAGTTTAAGTATTTAGTCTAGTTAATAAAGTCTTGTTCATGTCACACGTAAGGTTGTCCGTGTTTTGCGCTCATATACGGGAGTCCCTATTCATGTCGGTCCTGACTACAGGCTTTTAGTAGAATAAGATTGTTATTTCCCATAACCTGGAAATGAACATTTCTTAGAATTAATAAACAATTAACACTGTGTGTTCATTGAACAACAGGTTAATTGATTGTAATATTAATTTTATTACATTAAGTTAATTTTATTAACTGATTAAAATATTAATAATTAATTATAACTAGTTATGATTAATGATTCATATTTATTTTGAGCTAATTTGCTGCAGTGATCTCAGACTGGCAAAGCCGAACATCATTAGTGCCGACGTGAATAATAATCTTAGAGTATTTACGATTAGCATTAGCCAGCACTGTTAAATTTGCTTTGATGTCAGGCGCTCTGGCTCCCGGCAAACATGTGACTATGGTGGCTGGTGTCTCTATTTTCACGTTCCATGTAATAGAATCGCCAATAACCAGGGCACTTTCAACAGGATTCTCAGTGGGTGCGTCACTGAGTGGGGAGAACCTAATTGATGTTCTAATCGGAATGGAAGAGCAGTGTTTTTCCCCACGACTAGGCCGTCTCACTGTCACCCAGTTGCCCTCCTGCACGGACTCTACAGCCAGAATCGAACAATGTACAGAGTTCACTAAGCTAGTCGCATCTAAAACAGTATCTAAAGCCCTTACATTCTTACTATCCTCGATTAAAGTTTGGATGCGTGTCTCTAATTCTGAGATTTTCTCTGTCAGCCTGACTAATTCCCTACATTTATGACATGTAAATCCCTAGTTGCTGACAGAGAGAACTATACTAAGCATGTGACAGGCAGAGTAAGTAACAATAAAAGGAGAAGATGACATGACTTACCGTATTTGTAGATTGATCTGACTTACCACAGCTGTTTGATGAATGCATAGAAAAGGAGCACGCAAGACTGATAACAAGTTAACAAGCTAGCGAAATGCTAATGCGTTGTGATGGCGATTTAGATTAAAAGATTAAAAGCTAGCGATGTCAGATTAATGCGATAGGCAATAATAGACAATATCAGATATATGGTAATCTAAAGAAAAAAGAACTAGAAAAACAGATTGCTCCATCACAGCCTTGATTGCAGGAGGAAGTGATGCTTTTACATCTCTGCGTGCTTAGCTTCCCAAGTGGTCATTTAGGTCTGAGTTAAATGCATCAGAAAATTATCCAAAAACCACGAGGCCAGTATTATATATTTTGCTCACTTGAGTACTTACAGTGTTTCTAACTATTTGTAAACGACAAGGGAACAAATGTTTTGATATATTTGTAGACAGAAAACTAATTATTTTTATATAGCTCAACACGTTTAGTCTTATTGTTTAAATCTAATTTTCTCGATTTTTTGCGAGTACCATGCTTTACCATGCCTCAGAGAAAAACACTGTTTTGTGAAGTAGCTAACATAGCATAATCAGATGCAGCTTTATTTTTATTAACAGTAATACTGAATTTTCTCCATCATACAATACATTTTAAAATGAATTGCATGCCATTAATCAGCACAAGCCATCCAATATTTAATATATTGTAAAATCGATCTATCTTACTGCAGTGTGTAACAGTGTCTCACAGCAGCCGCCAAGCGAACGCACAGAGTAACGTTATAACATCATTTTCAACACTCTCAAATGTATCTAATATGATAAACAGAGCTGCGTTACCTCACACTCATGACCGGAAAAGCGGAAGCAGCGCCGGCGACCGTGTCATAATAAAAGTCCCGCTGCTCGTGAGGCGTGTGTTGATCAATCGCTCCAGCTCCTCGTTCAGCTCCACAACACTCGCTCCTGCTCTGCTTCATACTACAGTAACATTAATAATCGCATCCATGAACAAAATTTCCTCCCGAGTCCTATCCTTATTCTTTTGCACCGTCTGTTGAGGTGAAGACCACATGTCCCAAGATTCTGCGCTCAAACTTGGCGTCATCAAGCTACGCCTTTGTTTTGAATAGGCCTCTAGCGGCCTCTAGCGACCTCTAGCTGACAAAATTATTACATATTGTACTACAGTAGTAGCCAAAAGTGATGTCTGGAGGGGATATTTATTTTTCAAAATATCAAAATCTGAGGAAAATATGTTATATATATATGAGAGAACAACAAAACACTAAACTTGGTTAAGGTATTTATCTGAAAAAAATAATTTGGCAAAAATGGCCAACTACAGCTACAGATTTTATTTTATTTATTTATTTTTTTTTGCAAAAAAAAAAAAAAAATGCATAGAAAAACAAAAAGCTTACAAAAAAAAAAAGAAAAAAAAAAAACATATATTGACAATCAGTTAATAATATTTCATTGATTCTCTCATGTTTTTGCTTGTTTTCATAAGTGTTTGTATGACAGCCCAGCCAAAAATGACTGTATGTCCACACAATTTGGCATGTTTCATACAATTGATGCCAAGCCCAACTATGCAATATGCTTACAAAATCTTTAACAAATTTTCAATAATATTTGAATAAAGGGTAAAGATGTCAATTTTCCTAGGATGGACATAACTTTTGGCCACTACTGTATGTTCTTAAATCAAATAATAATAATTGTTATTGTGTTCATGTTGTATTGCAAAACATTTTTTGCTGCTATTGAGGTGGGGTAAGGGTAAAGTTAAAAGTTTGGAGGTATAGTTATAGTGTTAAAGGTGGGTTAAGGGGGTAAAGGAAGGGTCAACAGTGTATTTACACAGATTAATTACAGCTGTAGTTAAATGCAGATATTTTTAAATACTTGTACAATGCAAAAACACGTATGTACACAATCAGTTCATCATATCAAATTATTAGTCTATACAAGTGTGAATGACCTGGTGTTTTGACTGAACTTCAGACAGTAAAATCCCCTGCAAAAAGTACTAAAACTAGGAAGATGTTTCATTGAGAAAAAAAAAAAAAAACACCGGAAAGTGTTAGTCAAATCTACCACTTTAACAATACCACCCATCGATTTAATTTACCCTCAAAAGAGCATTTTGATGAATCTGCCTGAGTGCACTGATTTTGAGTGAAACATTTCCTTTAGAGGGAAGTTTAAGAATAGAAAATGTTGTCATTTTGAAACCTGTATGACCTTCATTTGTGGAAAAGGAGATGTTCTTCCCCATATAATGACAGTGTATGGTCACTAGCTGTCAAGATAGATTTTTATTAAGGCAAGATTCTCAGTGAATAAAAACTTAACTTTAGAAGGATAATTCACTGCTGACATGATGGGCTTTTAATAAAACTTGGCTGTCTATGAAGTAAATTGTGTTGTAAAATGTGGAGGTACGATCTTTATTTTTCACAAAAGCCCTGGAGCTGTCAAATGTAGTACTAAAACATGTCATCCAGCGGATTTTTGCTGAACAAATAAATGGGGATATCTCAGTGAAAGTATCATAAAGAAAGAGTACAGCACATGACGGTGAGTGAATAGTATCAGAGTGTTCAATTTTGGGTGAAATATCCCTTTAACTTTATCGAAAAATCTACTGGTATTTGTTGGCAAGAGAGACTGATAGATGGCTGCATGCAGCACTTTGCACAGGATATGACTAGGTAATGAGCAACAGGGGAAAATATGACTTCAGACATGACATTTTGTGTTTGTGTGTGTAGCATGCATATTTAATACTGTAATCCAAAGTACACGTTCCTCATTAAAACTCAATATTTGGACAAAACAGGTACAGAAATGAGCAAAACAAAGAAATTGTGTTGCATCAGTGCATGGAAAATCTCTCATTGCTAACTAACACACTGCAGCCTTATGTGAAAGTAGCCATGTCATATCTTAGCGTATGTTAACCTTTAGCAGTCCAATAGGATATGCAGGGAACAGTATTATCACGCTCTATTGCATATAGTGTGTGTTTTGTGTGTGTAGATGACACGCAAGCATAATGTTGCTCACTGCGGCAATGGTTTGATGTCTGTGTGGGTGTTAGAAATGTAACCCTAGGGAACGATCTACACATGATCAAAATACATCAGAGAGATAAAGTGATAGCAGGAGAGAGCAAATAATAATAGCCGTGAATAGATTTTGAGAGTCTTACATAAAATAAAATGTGTTCTAACACAACCCTCTATACACACAAACACACATTCAAATGAACGTGATATAATTACTCACTAAATTGAGGCAGGTGGCCAGATCCAAGCTCTAATTGAAGCATTAGTGAAGGTTGCTTGTTACTGCCATAATGATTCTGTGAGATCAAGAGAGCGTGAACAGGTCATAAAAAGGGTTCGTAAATAAACTTGTGTGTAATTGAGTCCTACAGACCGTGTTTGAAAGTTAATGATCTATCTATCTATCTATCTATCTATCTATCTATCTATCTATCTATCTATCTATCTATCTATCTATCTATCTATCTATCTGTCTATCTGTCTGTCTGTCTGTCTGTCTGTCTGTGTGTATGGAACATGAGTTGCTCCCAAAACTGTGACAACTTAGTAATAACCATAGCAGTATGTCCATATTCATAGTATTCATACAACAGTAGGCAAAACGTACCCAGATGACTTATAACTTCCAGCGAGATTCTGAAGTGCACATCTGATGGACACTTTACTATTCCATGAGATCATACAGTAGAGAGGAGCTGTGAATGTCAATGAAGCAACATAACCTTATTCTGGTAGGTCACATGACATTGGCTGCATCCGAAAGCTTATAGGCAGCTGACTTGTTGCCTCGCTGCCTTATCAGGCAATGACTTTGCAGGCAGCATTAGTGCATGAAAGTACCTTACGAACGGTTTAATCATCTACAACAAAATAGAGAAAGCTTTGGTGATAACTAAGCAAATATTTAATGACTAATTTCTTGAAATTATATCAAAAGTGGAATTGTCCTGCAGCCAGTTTTATTGGGTAAGGTTAGGATGTGTTTTTCTTTTTTTAATAATGCAATTAAGGTGTTTACATGCCTGTTTATTGCGATTAAAATTGGCGTTTGCAACATAGCTCAATGTGAGTGTAGTTATTACTATTATGAGCTTAATCACATTAGTTTGATCGAAGTATTGCATTTACATGAGGAAAAATTTAAATTGCAATATTGTCAAAATTCCATTATAATCGCATTATGAGGGTTCATGTAAATGCACTGAATGGGACATAGGCAGACTGTATGAAAACATATTAATGAGAAAGCACAAATTAGTCACAAATTCAACAAAATGTAAAAATAGAATTGCCAAAAGACTGTGTTGGCCAGACCCCATCAAGTAATTTCATTGATGTTCTCATTTCTGAATTGGAGCACACCGCCATGATCTAGTAGAAGAGTGGATGCTGTTATGGAGAACCCATAGTTTTAAAATGAAATGCATTCACATATTGTATAGGTTTGAAATTCAGGTTTCCATAAATATTTGGCCATACAGTGTAACTTCTAAACTGATCAATCCCACTGTGATTCATCTTCTTCGTTCATCAAAAAGAGTGTCTGCATCAAGATCTACATGTGCATGAGAAGAACAGCTGAGACCTACTTCTAATTTAATCTCTTATATCACAGACATATATATTTTCAAAACATTTCCCCTAGCCCACATTAAACTGAAAAGGGAAATAAGATGGGGCTGAGAAATCATGTTGCCATGGCAACAGAAATGAAAATATCAAATATTGATGAAACGCAATGCAGGACTTCCTAGAGTTGGGCATATGTCTCATTTTGAGAGCGTGATTGTTTGATTTTGTAGTTAGCACTTGAACAAGTACGTGTGGGCCGCAACCCACCTACAGCCGTCTACCATGTAGTTTAACCTGAAAATGCCAAAATAAAAGAAAATGTTATTTTTGTTTGTTTTATTTTTTTTATATATATATACCTAGCTTGGTGCTGCAGGAAAAAAAAAAAAAAAAAAAAAAAAAAAAAACAGTTGGTAACAGCTGATGAAGCATCAACCAAAAATAAAGACAAACTGTTTGAGTACAAAGCAACACTGTATGAAGCTTAGGAGACCTTCCCTCAGTTTCACAGACAAGGTTTAACTAGTCCTAGACTAAAATGCATGTTTCAGCTGTTTTAACTGTAAGCAGCTTGCACTGACATAGCTTAAAACATGTCAGAGCCATTGTTTTGTCTCAAGATGGACACCAGTAATGTTTTTTTTTCTAGGGTATGTTTATAAAAGCTACTTAAATGATCTAATTGAAATAAAGTCTAATCCTGGCTTAGCCTAAGCTCTGTCTGTGAAACTGGCCCCTTATGTAAATAATGTATGAATTACAGCATAATCATGTCCTGTATAACTGAATCCCTGTTTTCACCATGACACTGCAATCACTTAAAATGCGAACCGGTGTAAAGTTCAAAGATATGTGATTGTTCCGACTATGGTGAGGGGATTACAGTGATACTGACAATCCACTCACCAATGATGAATCTCAACACAGGTCTACAGCTAAAATGCTTCTAAAATAAATGTAGTCAAACTGTTCTAACTCTGGGTCACTGAGAACAAAAATTATGCTTAAAATTGTTGATTCGCTCTAATTTTCAAGATACAGTCATGCTCAAAGGTTTACATTCCCCCTTGCAGAATCTGCAAAATATTGACTATTTTAACAAAATAAGAGGGACCATACAAAATGCATGTTTTTATTTATTTATTTACTTTTTAAAGTATTGTCCTGAATAATATATTTTACATAAAAAAAAATGTACCTGTATGTTTTTAAGATCCATCTTTTCACACTAAGGACAAAAGGTATTACAAAAGCTTCAAACATTTACTGATGGTCCAGTGCATTAAGAATCAGGGGGTGTAAACTTTTGAACAGGATTTAGATATGCAATTTTTTTATTATCCTGTTTAAAAAAAAAAAAAAAAAAAAAATATTATATATATATATATATATATATATATATATATATATATATATATATAATATATATATATATATATATATATATATAATATATTATATTATATAAATAACATGCATTTTGTATCATCCCTCTTATTTTGTTAAAACAATTAACATTTTGCAGATTCTGCAAGGGGTATGTAAACTTTGGGCCAGTATATAAACAACCTTGACTTGGGAAATGGCAGAGGATAAGTGAGTAATAAAGAGAATTGATCTCAATTTAAACCAGAAATGACTAAAATGCATCTTTGACTGGATCTATGAATAATTATATGACTGGGTTTGGACAGTACTTGCTTTTTAGGCAAAACAATGATCCAATGAATGATGCGATCTAAAGCTGGTATTGCGTTATACATAATATGAATTGCATCATGTTATTCCTAGAAGTTGTGGATGATGAAATCATAACAAAGCTTACATCACTGTGCTGAACAAATTGCCCTATATCAGCTCTAGAACTCATACAGCAAGGGTGCAAAACTCACAGCCCTGCAGAGTTTAGCTCCAACTCTGCATCGACACACATACCTGCAGTTTTCAAATAAGCCTGAAGGACTTGATGAGTGTCACAGCAGGTTGAAATGAGGGAGAAAGGATCTAATCGCAGCAGTGATATTTAAATCCCCTTCATCACCACCACCACAGGCAAGGAACCAGGGCAAAGATAATCGTATGGGCAGCCATGGTGGAGACGAAGTTGGGAGGAACCAGGGTGAAATCCCTAGCCGGAATACCTTCAGGACGAAGCCCAAGGGAGGTAGGAGCCCTGGTGAAGACTTGACCAGCGGAACCAGGGGGACAACCGACTGAGACAGAGCCAATAGTGCTGGAGTCCCAGGCGGAGCTGAAGAGCTGATGGGACCGGGAGACATCAACGTCCCTGGAGGGCAAGGGCGGAGCCACAGTGACAAGCAATCAAGGTGGAGCCAGGATGCCGGAGGACTGAGGTGAAGGTGGAGGGATGAAACATAGCTGAAGGGCCAGAAGACCGTGGCACAGGCTGACCAAGGTGGAGCCGGAGGGACGTGGAAGCCTGGTGAAGTCGTAGAGACAACGGTCCCGGGTGGAGTAGATCAGGCAGAGACAAAGGGCTGGAGTGAGACAGTGCAGGCAGGGGTTTACAAAAGGACGATACAGGACAGACATAAATTTCAGGAATGACCCTGTTGGTCGACGCGGAACAGGCAGACGGAAACACAAACTCAAACAATGCAGTGCTTGGTGAAGAAATAGGCTTGGTGCAGGAAACGAAAACGGCAGGAAACACTCACTTTCACAATCTATCAGCACTTCTCCATCAGCCGCTGTTGAGGGGGTTGGGCTCCATGTCATCCCCTCATGCTCTATCAGCAAATCCACAGAAACAAGTGATGTTGCTGGCCCACTCATCTGGTCAGACGCAGCTGGCTCAAGCTCCAGGGTGATCTGTGGCTTTGGCTTCAGCTCAGGCTTTTCTATTGTGGCGTGGCTCTGGCTCATGGTCTGTAGTGTGCTCAGGCATCGTATTTTTGAGGTCAGTACCTTGAAAATGGACAAAGAACAGAACAAAACACAGGGCTTAAATACACTGACCAAACTAACTAAAGAAATGAATGGCAGGTGTGCAAATTAATCAAACAATGAAAAATATAGCAACAAACTGAAAACTAGAACACAGAACTAAAACACATGACAAAAACCCACCCAAAACAGAAACAAACCAAATGATCCCTTACAATAAGTTGGATCAGGTGTGTATAATTAGGGTTGAATCTAAACTATGTAAGGCTGTGGCCCTCCAGGAACTGCGTTTTGCACCCCGTCATACAGTGTCGTTCTCTCTTATTTGTCAGTGTTTGATTTTACAAAGGGACACATTTCTGTTTATCCAAAATGAGCAGAGATGCCTTGTACTTGTGTGAGCAGTGCAGATAACTTCAAATGGAGCAAATGGAGCCAATCATTTGTTTTAATTGTCACATCTGAATTCAACACATCAAAATACATAATAAATAGCACATTTTATCTCTGAAGCAGACGACTTATAAAAAATTGTAGACCATGTAATTCCTGCAAATTTCAAGACATGTTCACATCTAAGGTTTTGTTTTCTTTAACAATCACAAAGCAATCTGTGAAATGAAGTATGATGGCAGATACTCTTGCTGTGCTGTGCATCTGAGGTGCCACTCAATATGAATGCATCTCATTCACACATTTTCTTAGTTGAGATATACAGTTGCAAGACAAAGTATGTGAATCCTTTATCATACATTTTTTACAGCAATAGATGAACACAGTCTGCTCAAACCAATAACACACAAACAATTATACATTTAAATTTATTTATTAAACCCACTGTTTAAACTTTCATGGTGTGGAGTGAATGTGAATAACTAGCTTTGGGGCTGCTTTGTTGCCTGAGGGACTTGACAGCTTGTTATCATTGACAAAATTTAATTAAATCTCTTTTTTAGGACATATAGCTGGAGAATACAAGCCCATATGTCCTTTATTTGAAGCTCAAGTTAACTTGGGTGATCCAACAAGACAAAGGAGCTCAAGAGCAAATCAACAGCAGAATTGCTTCAACGTGTGGCTCAGTCAGAGCTCTCGATCCGAATGCCACCGTGTCTACACCAGACACAATCACTGCGACAAAAGCAAATAGAATTCATTATAATTAGTAATGCTGTCTACACTGTATACGGCATCGTGCGAAGCGACATGACAAATTCCCAAAAGTAAACTGATGTTCTATTTCTGACATACTATAAGAGCTTGTGAAACTTCTGACAGGAAGAACAAATGGATTTGCAATGATCACCTTGTCTCGTCAATCGACAATCTCAAGCTGTTGCGGTGTGACAACACTATGAGATGGCTTGGCATGACCTCAAGAGAGCCACCAGACATCCCAAGAATATTGTTGACCTGAAAAGTTTTGTAAAGAGGAATTTGTGCAGGTCAGATCCACAATTGGAAATTGTTAGGTGGAGGAACTTGGTGGAAGTTGGGTCAAAATCAAGCATTCAGCATTAATTCAGGCAGGCCTCGTAGTCAAGCTCTGCTGTCAGCTGATTTGCAGATTCCAACCCCACCCATATCAGCTGATCCAATTTCTATGGACTCCATTGGCAACTCTAAAATAAGGCGCATTAGCGTCCGTCTCTCTGCTTGGCCGCTTCCACTGCACGCTGCTTGCAACCCACCTCCTCCCCAGCTCCACCTTAAACTTGTTTAACTTAACCAGTGTCATTCTGTTGTCATTGATGCATGCTCTGTTCTCAATAGAGGGATTTTGTGCTGCTCTCCCAGTTAAAAAATTGGAGGTTGTCCACAGAAGCTGCTGCTGTTCCCAGTCTTGGCTTTCATGGAGCTCATGAAAAGGACGGGGAATTTAGAACAGAGCCATACCGCCAAATTGTAACTTTAGGAAAATATGCCAATAAAAATTT
This sequence comes from Megalobrama amblycephala, assembly GCF_018812025.1. Lineage (NCBI taxonomy): Eukaryota > Metazoa > Chordata > Actinopteri > Cypriniformes > Xenocyprididae > Megalobrama > Megalobrama amblycephala. Next base: position 34,212,703 of record NC_063067.1, on the reverse strand, counting down.
GACTAAAGTTTGTCTCTTGTCATTTTTGACTGAACTGTTATTAAATGCACCATGCATGTGAAAGTTTACACAGTGTGTTCAAAAAAGACATAAAATGTCCTGACTTTGAAATTTATGAAGAAACACAAGTGTTCACATATTTTGTTCCTGCACCTTTCAATCAACATTATCACAGGATGTTATTTTGAGATATATATATATATATATATATAAAACCTCCTGTGAGAATGTTTAATCATAAACACAGTGTTTAACACTCATAGCAAGACATAGAAGTGTCTTTTGATAACTGCTCTTTAATAAGTATGCAGAAAAGAAAAAGTTTTCCCATACAGGCGGTGTAAACGTCCATAGCACTAGCTGGTATTTGATTTCAGTCCATCTGAAAATGGTCCCACCAGTCAATAAATATGCAAGTAGATAATCAGCCAGTCAATGCAGCAAGTAAACAAACAATCACAATAACAAGTAAAAGTTCACAGGAATAAGCATTAAGTGTACAATTTCTCTATATTTCACTGACATTTTCAATATATATATATATTTCTTTAATTTGGCTTATTTATAGTCTCTTTTTTCACATTCAGTGGTCTGTGATGTAAACCCATGACAGTGCTGGCTCTTGTTGTCTGTCTCATCGAGAAGAATCCGTATGTAGTAACAAAGCCAGATACAGAGCGGCGCAGAAAACATTCAAAAAATAATCGAGGTAATGCTGACGGACATCTTCAACAATGCACAGCCTCGAATGTGATTAACTTCATTTTATGCACATATATAATAGAACACTACAGCAACTGTTTTGCAGTACGTTTTCATTTCTTTACAAGTATTTTTTTAAGCTTGAATCTGTGCTACCAAACGTACATGAATATATAAAATATTTTTGCTTATTGTACAGTCAAACGGAGAAAAATATCAACCTTTTTTTTAAAAAAAAAAAAATAACAATCAGGCTTTACGAGTCTCTGTATTTTCAGATTCGTGTCATAACATAACTATATAGTTATATAATATATAGTACAGTCCATTTAATATACTGTTTATACACTATATATACTCTATAGTGTATATAGTACAGTCCAACACTTGGCAATACCACAAAAATGACTGATACACTTAATCCATAGGTTCAGAAGTATGTTTAAGGCCATGAAATCCTACAGTCTTAAATTTCAAGAGAAACATTGATTGTTGCAAAGAGAGACATAAAAAGCATCTGTACAAGGCTGCAACACTGACCGACAAAGTGTAATAATTATTGAATAAGAACAGAACTGTAGACAATAACATCCAAATCCAATTAAGACACTGTAAAGTGAGCCCCTTTGTCCCTAAAAGGACGTGTCGTTTAACTTGACTCCGCCCTCACTCCTAGCCCAACCCTTTCCCCCGCCCACCTGGCGGAGGTGACTGTGGTGCTAGAGTGTTGTAATCTGAGTCAGCTCAGAGTTTGAGTTTCCTGTCCCTGGATTGGGTTGCGGCTCAGGGCTGACCAGGGGCAGCTCCACGCCTAGTCATGCGGGGTTACTATTACCATCCGCAGTCTTGCAGTTGTAGGCCACCTCACGCGCGATGTTGCGCATGCGGCTCGACTGCTGCGCGTCAAGGCCAAATGGTGAGGGGTGGCAGAACTCGCGGAAGCAGCGCTTGAAGTTTTCGTCGAGGAATGCGTAGAGGACGGGGTTAAGGCTGCTGTTGACATAACCCAGGGCAATGCAGAAGTGCATAAACACCACCGTCTGGACGCTGCCCAAGTTGAAGCCCAGTGACTGCGCCAGGGCCATGATCTGGATGGGCGTCCAACATACAACGAAAGCTGCGACGACCACCAGCACCATACGCGTGATGCGCCGAAGGTTGCGATCTTTCTCCTTGGATCCCGATAGGATGCGAACGCTGCGGAGGCGCTTCACCATGAGGCTGTAGCACACGCTGATGATCGCCACAGGAATCAGGAAGGAGAGAAGGAAAACACACGTCCCGAACACCGGGTCCCAGTAACTGCGAGGATCCGGGAGAACCAAGATGCACTCGATGCCTGAGGGGAAAGAAAAATAGTAGTCACCTTTCATTTGAATTTGATTTGAGGTAGCAAACAGGATGCAGAATTGTTATTTGAGATTAAATGCAAGCAAGTAGAATTAAACTGGAATTCAAAAAAAGTCAAACAATTGTAATTTTTAACCAAAAAAAAAAAAAAAGAAAGAAAAAAAGCTCAACCAAAAAGACAAAAAGTCGTGAAACTAACTAGATAGATAGATTTTCTGTGGCAAAGGAAGATATCCTTTCTGAAGAGTTGAGAGATGATCAATACTGAGTGTTCACTGGCCGAACAGATTAACTGATCGTAATATTGATTCAGCTGCATGAAGTTAAATCAATTAACTGATCCAAATATTTGTAATTGATTATAACAAGTTATGATTAATTATTCACATTTCCCTTTTTGAGCTAATTTGCTACAGATCGACATTTTGACGAAATACCTAGCGCTAATTCGCTGTTCTGATGGCCACTGACAATTAAAAAAAAAAAAAAAAAAAAAAAAATTTAAAATTTAAAAGAAAAAAAATCATATCACACAGTATTCAATCTAAAACCGATAAGTAAATATCCTACAGAGTGCCACTCAGCAATATTGAGATTTTCAGTTTCAGCATGCCCTTTTCAGAAAATGTTTTTCACAGTTAATCATTTTCTCCCTGCCACTCCTCTTGACATTTTTGACAGTCCACATCTGAGAGCATTAAAAGCCTCACAATTCCTGAGATGTGTGAATCTGGACTTCCTGCCTGCTACATCAGCACTTTTATGAAACATCTGTCAATTGCAAGTGCCAAGAGATTGTCTTTTCACCCATCATAGCTAAAAGAAAGCTGGCATTAGTGTTCTAGATGTTGCCTGTGGACTTGTGGACTCAATCAATCATCTATCTATCTATCAATCTATCTATCAATCAATCTAGCTATCTATCTATCTATCATACATTCATTTTTATCTATCAATCAATCAATTAATCAATTAATCTATCTATCTATCTATCTATCAATCAATCAATCAATCAATCAATCAATCAATCAATCAATCAATCAATCAATCAATCAATCAATCTATCTATCTATCTATCTATCTATCTATCTATCTATCTATCTATCTATCTATCTATCTATCTATCTATCTATCTATCTATCTATCTATCTATCTATCTATCTATCTATCTATCTATCTATCTATCTATCTATCTATCTATCTATCTATCTATCTATCTATCTATCTATCTATCTATCTATCTATCTATCTATCTATCTATCTATCTATCTATCTATCTATCTATCTATCTATCTATGAATAATCATTCATTTTTATCTATCAATCAATCAATGAATCTATCTATCTATCTATCTATCTATCAATCAATCTATCAATCTATCTATCTATCTATCAATCAATCTATCAATCTATCAATCTATCAATCTATCTATCTATCTGTCATACCAGTCTAAAGCAGCACCTGACTAGCACATCTGCACATAAGAGGCAATCTCCAATTCAGTCTAGAGAACAGCACCTTCCATATAAAAACCTTTTTTTCTCCAATACAATCAATCATTTTGCAGGATCATTTCTAAGGCATTTCAAAATTGCTTTGTATTCATATCATCAAAAACCAGTCACTCAAATCACATCAGTAAAACAGCAGGATTTTGACAAGCACAGCTCTCCATGCATCTTCAAAGACTCATGGACGCAGACTGGAAAAATATGCTTGCAACCAGTTGGTATTAGTTGTATGTGCAAATAATAGAATTACTGTATATATAAAACATGCAACAGTTTGCAGTGTTTCTGAATTTATATGGTACCACCAATGTAGAATATGCAATTATATTTCATCATTTGCTGTGTTGTGACCAAGCAACTCATTGTTCCAAGTCCGCTTGTTTCTTTGAAGGCTATTTTGAGACGGAACAGCTTTGCTAAGAAGTTAAACACAGACCTAACATCTACACTGCTGGACATTTGTTTACAGACATTCATCCACATCCCTTCACCTCTGAATCTCAGTCATCCTCCCTCCCTCTGCTTCTGTCTGTCTTTCCCTGCAGTGTCAAAGGCAGCAGAATGCAACTTGCATGAAGTGATGAATAAATAAATATGTTGCAGCCTGGCAGCAGCGGAGAGGAGAGAGTGTTACGAAAGAAAGCTGTCTGAACATTCTGCTGAGAGAAACACTGATCATCTGAACTGAACTGTGAAGGAAAAAAAAAGAAAAGAAAAGAAAAGAAAAGAAAAGAAAAGAAAAGAAAAGAAAAGAAAAGAAAAGAAAAGAAAAGAAAAGAAAAGAAAAGAAAAGAAACATCAATACATATTACAGTAACAAAACTTTGAGGGAAATGTGATGATATAAAAATTTCTGCATGATCATATTCTACATTGCCTGTGTTCCCTTTGCTAGTTTGTCTTCATGGTTTTTGATTGAGTTATGCACGTGTTTCTGATTATGTTAATTATCTCTTTGTATTTAAATCCTCTGTTCATTCAGTTTCTTTGTCTGGTATCATCAATGTTAATGTGGTTGTTACGTTATTCCCCTGCGATCTCCTGAGTGTTTCTTTTGGACTTAAAGACTGTTTTTGTTTCTCCACTCTTCCTTCATGCACTTTATTGCAGCCACACTTGACAATAAGATATTTATTTCAAAAACATTAAAAAATCTTACAGAATACACTCACCACCATTCAAAAGTTTGGAGTCAGTATTTTTAGTTTTAATGTACATATTCTGGATATAAAACAAGTCTTATAATAAAATGTTAACCTCTAATTGGCACAAATGCATGCACAGGCATACTTTTCCTAATATGTTGGTTTAGTGGTGATTACTTCACTGAGAGGGAGCTAGAGATCAGAGCAGGTTATTTTACACAACACAATACATCTAAATGGGCTGATCCATTATTCTTCAGGATCTGTTAGGTTCATGAATTATGGATAAAAGTGAAGAGGGTGTTGAGGAGTTGTTGCTGAGGGCACAGCAGAAATCCAGGACCTGGCCCAAGTATCACACAATTACAAACACACCTATTACTGATGAACACATTTGTTAACAGGTCACAAATCAAAATGTAATTTATTTTATTGCATATACAACCTGTCACCTGTAAAGGTGAGCTCTGCCTGGTGTTAAATTGGTTTCCAGCTACTACAATTAACCTAGCAAGGTACTTTAAGGTTTTTTTTTTTTTTTTAACTAAAAAGAAACCTCAATTAGGAAATGTTATGATTATCAGGAGCTCAAAGCCACAGGGAGGAAAAGCCCTCCTGGGTCACCTGTGGTTCTGCTTTCAGAACAGTGTACAGAGCAATTACTGTAACTTCAATGGAACCTAACAGAAAAATGATTAACACTGAAATGCTTTGATGTGCTTTTTAAAGCCCATTAATAGTGCATGTATTATTGACAAACAAACCCTACACACATATAAAGTCATATTACGATTCCCCTGTAGGTCTAAGATGTTAGAATTTGTTATTCAGGTGTACTAGTACATCCTGCTCCCAATTGAACGTTAAATAAATGTTTAATATTCACTTACTGGCCTGTAAGCTACATTGATCATTCCCACATTTTCTGCAGTTGAGGGGATCTTTTACATTAAAGTCAACAGGAAACAGTTTTTCCAACCTATTTTACTTCCATCATTTGACATATTTCTGAGATTTAAATTGGATATTCAATATTCAGCATTATATTATGAAGAGGCTTTTTATTATTATTATTATTATTATTATTTGGAAACAAGGTTATATTTAACTAAAAATAAAACTATATAAATAAAAATAAATAAATAAATAAATAAATAAGGCAAAATATAAAAAAAAAATAATAATTTTAGGTAGTTGAGAAGTCAACATTTCTATTTTTTCTAATTTTTTTTGCTATACTTTAAGTTTAACTTTAACTTTAAAATTAAAAAAAGTAAAAACTGTATAGACATTAAAAAAGGCAAAAACACAACAAAACGAAACTAAATTTAAAATAAAATGAGAAAATGTCAATATAAAAACTCATTTAAATATTACAAACTATAATAGTTTCTCAATACTACTACAATAACACTGTATTCATTAATATTTGTTAATACAAAAAATGTTCTATTTGTTCATTGCTTGTTCATGTTAGTTCCTAACTATAGATTTTAAAAACGAAATTAGTAAATGTTGAAATTACCATTGACTAAGATTAATAAATGCAGTAGAAGTTCATTCATTCATTATTAGCTCGTGTTATTACTTCAATGTCTGTTGGGAACCATCTAAATAAAGTGTTAGGAGATATTAAGCAGACAGTCTAGTATTCTAATGAGAGTTATCTGACATGTAGTTGCAAAGTTACTGGAATTTCTAAGGTGAACTATCAAAATAAACTGTTACTCAATATGGTTAAACTAATGAAAACTTATTGTTCATCAAATTAAATATAGTAAATAAGTAAACAAAAAAAAGTTAAATAGAGTCTCTCTCTCTCTCTCTCTCTCTCTCTCACACACACACACACACACACACACACACACTCACCGTTGTCATCTTCCACATCTCCAAGTACCATAGCCGGGACCCCTATGGCTGAAGCCAAGACCCACACGCATATATTGACCACTTTGGCCTTGTGGGGCGTCCGCATGTCCAGGGCTTTCACCGGGTGGCACACGGCCACATATCGATCCATGCTCATCACGGTCAAGGTGAACACACTAGTAAACATATTATAGTAGTCAATGGAGATGACCGCTTTGCACAGGGCATTGCCAAAGGGCCAGAAACCAAGGAATACATCCGTGCCCTGGAAGGGAAGTGTAGCCAGAACCAGCGCATCAGCCAGTGCCAGGTTAAAGATATAGATGTTGGTAGCCGTCTTCATCTTGGTATATCTGGGAAAGTCACAGAGAAAGTGAAAATAAAAAAAAAAAGTGAATGAAAATATAAATCAGGATGAACAGCTAAACACATTTATCCTGACTAAATGCAGTCTGTATTTGCGAGGAAAGTATTTGCAGTCTGTATTTGCTCCCCTGGGCCCTCCGCAACAATGGCATTAAAATGGCATTTCACATCAAATCCTCTTTTTAAATGTTTTGTCGGCAATGTCTTGTTTTATTTGAAAGCTACAACCTGTGATTCCCGCTGTGGAAATGCATCAAGATTCACAAACAATTACATATATTGGAATCCGAATCCGAAAAAGAGCATTATTGCCAAGTCTGCTTGCACACAGAATGAATTTTTCTTGGTAAATATGAGCAAAGCACTGCCATGACAATACATTAAAAGCAGTAATTATTTGGTTGTTAGCAGTTTTATGATGTTTGAGAAAGGTTGATAATATTCGCTGTGCTGTACCAATGATCACATCATTCAAAACAGCTTCACATCCTCTCAGGATCTAACAAATGTTTTGACATTGTTGAAATTAAAATTGACAAGCATTATGATTCATACCAACTTGAATGCATATCATGTAATATAATAATAATAAATAAATAAATAAACAAAGCATTTATTCATTGAACATATGAGTAGTATTACACATACTATGTAACTAAAATATTAAGTACATTTATTTTAATGTATGCCTTGTATTGCAAATACAATCGACTTGACATCATTGCAATCATAATAATTAAAATGAACTTTTTCTAAAAATTGAAATTAGTCACTTATTTTAAGATGAAATTGCAGAAATAATGTTATGCAATATGAAGTGATCCTCAAAATCGATGCCAGGTCTAATCTAACATTTTGTTTCTCTGTAATCAATCTGACATTTAACAATAATAACAGGTAAAGTCTTATTCAGGCTGGATCAGCAGCTGAGAATTTGTGTCTGATGCCTCTGCTATCTCTCTGTCTGGATTTGTGTTTATTTGTTTATTTAGAGTTCTCTTTCATGTCATTTTAAAGAGTGTGAATACATTTAACATAATGAGGTCCCGCTTCTGACATTGAAATGCTCCATCAATTTCAGTCCTTTCTAAACCAGTTCTGTTGCCGTTACACTTCCAAAAACCTCTTTTTGACCAATACCACAAACCTTGTTCTCACTCAATTACAATTGTAAATGACAAAAATGACTCTACATATACGCATGAGGAATGAATGGCATTGCATTAAAAGTGAGAAAATAGAGGACAAATACACAAAATAAGGCAGAGATTTTAATAAATTTAGTACTTGCCAAATGAACTGGGTAACACTTTAGAATAACTCACGCTATGAAGCATTAGTTAAGCATTAGTAAATAGTTAATTCATAATTTATAAAACATTAATAGACATTAGTAACCCATTTATAAATACAGCTATAAATGCTTTGTTCTTGATTTATAAGCATATCTATAATGAGTTTAATAATTGTATTTTCATACTTTATTAATGATCAATTTATCATTTCTAAATTATGTATTACATTATTCACAAACCAGTAATTTAGGAGTTGTCAGTGGTTCATAAGATCATTTAGGAAGTGTAAGTAAATGATTAATAAAATATTTAAATGTACATTTATGCATCTTATTATTTAGACATATAGTATTAGTTACTTAGTGTGTTATTAAATGCTTTATTAACATATTCCTAGTGTCAAAACTACCTCGGTACTAACTTTAAAACATTAGAGAACAGCAGTGCAGAAGATCACTGAACCTTTAAATCTCATTTATAAAAGCTTTACAAAGCATAAATAGTCAAAAAAAAAATAGTTAACTGACTGCTTCTAAATGTTTTATAACTACCTGAATTAATCATGAATTGCAGTAGGAATATGTGTTAATAAAACATTTACTAAAACACTAAGTAACTATTACAATGTGTCTAAATAATAAGATGTATAAATGAATGTTTAAATAGTTTATTAATCATTTACTTACACTTACTAAATGAACTACTGACAACTCCTAAATAACTGGTTTGTAAATAATGTAATACTTAATTTAGAAATGATAAATTGATTATTAATAAAGTATGAAAATACAATTATTAAACACATTATAGATATGCTTATAAATCAAGAATAAAGCAATTATAGCTGTATTTATAAACTACTTACTAATGTCTATTAATGCTTTATAAGTGATGAAATAACTATTAACTAATGCTTAACTAATGCTTCATAGTGTGCAGTTATTATAAAGTGTTACCGATCTTGGTACCATTAAAACATCCTGCAAGTTTCAGAGCTTAAAACATCCTCCTCATTATAAACAATCAAGCTCCAAAAATGGCTCATTTCGATATTGTGGGATTTGTGACATTATACAGGTTAATAAATACTGCTGCTTTCACATGCTATCGGAAATTCCTGAAGTCGTGATTATGAGCTTGTCACATTCAAATGCTTTGTTGTCTGAAAGAACAGGAATCAAGGAGGATATCAAGGATTTTTCTTGCCTATTTATTGGGAAAATCTTATTAAAGCCAAAATGATATTTAGCGTCCCTTTTGTTAACAACCTTATAAACATTCATCACACTGTCTAGACAGTTAGCTTGCTAACGATTCTGGAATTTCGGTCAAATACAGGCTATTTTTACTGTGTATAAAACATACAATATGATAATTAATTTAAGTAAATATGCACTACTTCTACGTCAAGACAAGGTGATGTAGCTGTTGTGGAAAAACTAATAAAGAATAGCAGTCACAGCAGCAATCGTTCTCCCTTCTGCCATGTTGGGCTGCCCATCTTGGGAACTCGGGTATCAAAATGATCTCAGTAAGACTTTACAATAAGGTTCATTAGTTAAACATTATGTAATGTATTAACTAACATTGAAATAACCATGAGCAATACATTTGTTAATGTATTTACTAATCTCCATTAACGTTAGTTAATGAAAATACAGTTGTTCATTGTTTGTTCATGTTAGTTCACAGTGCATTAACTAATGTTAACAAGATTTTCATAATGTATTAATAAATGTTGAAATTAACATTAACAAAGATTAATAAGTGCAGTTCATTATTAGTTCATGTTACAGTTTTTCTCCCTTGGTTTGGCTCATTTCTTGAAACAGAAATTACATTCTCAAAACAACATGGACAAACCTCCAAACCACTTGGCAATTGTTCACAACAGAATTGATTTTCTCATTCATTTCATCAAATTGCAAATGTCTAAGTACATGTCTCAATGTCTCAGTACATATTTGCAAATAATTAAGTACAGGTAGCCTACATTTAGCACAATTTCCAAGTGAATAGATCTTGTTGATCTAAACTGATTGTTGATTCTCAGTCTAATGGTTGTTCGCTCCAAAACGTGTCAGCGTCATTTCATTGTATAAGTCATCACGTGCACAATAGTCTGTTCAATTGTCAAAATTAGTTAAGAACATAATACCATGAATATGAATCCTTGAAACAATTGATAAATTTATTGACTGTCAGGTGAAACTAGAACTTGACTAACATGTAACATGTAAGTCAGTTTCTGGTTGTCCATCATTATAACAATGATTTTTACAATTAAGCAGTGGTTCCCCAACTTGTTTGGCTTCAGTACCCACTTTACCTTATTTGTGTATCCAGGTAATCCAGGTATGAAAGTATTTGACTTATCTGACTTAAACATTTTGCCTAAAAACTGCAGCTTACTGTATGATGCAATTATCATTATAATCCTTATTTTGAAGAATATAACATAAAAAAAGAAAAAGGGTCAAAGAGCTGCAATTAGTGCCTCCCATGTAAATCTATCAAATACTGTGGGTTTTACTGTAACATTTCAGTAAGTCTAGTCATTGATGATGTTCTGTCAAATCCCCACTGTAGTACCTCTGCATAGGGGTACATGTACCCCAGGTTTGGGACCACTGGAGTAGTGGCCAGTAGTGTATTGAACTTGTGGAGAACATAAAACATTCCTATGTAATTGTCTGTAATGTAGAGTTTGACTCTTCTGTATGACTGATTTGATGTTTTCTTTTTTTACGCTATTGTAGAGAATAATGGCACAGGAAGGAAACGAGCGACCAGTGAAGAACTGTTAGTTGTGAAACTCCAGCTTTATTTACAGCACTGTAGGCTGCATATAATTTTCATTATTTTTTGTTAGTGTGTATATATTATGCTGTATACATTTTCTTTTTACTTTGATGTATGGAAGTTACTTTATGTGTGTGAATGATAATGATTACAATTTCCTTGGCAGTATGAGTGCAATGTGTGATGTCAAACCTTGGAGGCTACTCTTACCCTAAAATCCTATTTCTTTTTTTCAGTTTTATACACAATTGTATTCTGTTAGCTGGACAAAAAAACAGTACAGTAACCATTGTCAAAGAAGGACTGGGCTAAGACTGAAAGGTGGACATGAGAGATATTTCAATGGTCCTCTGCCATAGTGACAAAACATCTAAATGTTTTGACTTGCAGTGCTTACACAATGCCAAAGGGACGAAGCATTTTGGGGGCACTGACTGTTTATATGGGAAAGGAATTTAGTTTTGAAGCATGAGTGAACAGTTTTGGGAGAGATATGAACTTTTGCAAGTGAGCTATAGTGTTGTGCTGAACTGTAAGACTGTTTTGCCAAATGATCTTAGAGTTTTGAGAATATAATTTCTGTTTCAAGAAATGAGCCAAACCAATGGAGAAAAACTGTAACTAATGTAGTTAACTAATGTTAACTAATGAACCTTATTGTAAAGTGTTACCATTATCGCTGTGCTTCCCAGTGGTAAATATGACTTGAGGGTGTTTATGTTCAGTTTTTAACTAAGAAACTCATATTTATTATAATTCTGCTAGCATGCGAAGACAGCATACATTTTCATATGCCCTCCTCTAGAGCAAGACATCAGCGAATAGTTTTACATCATTGCACAACAGGCCTCACCCACTGACGTTCAGTTGCTTAACAGCTGACATTAGCCTACAACAGATACAAGCATCACATCATGTCTAAATCAAGTAGAACCAATTATAATCACTTATGCTGTCTACACAGGATACAGTATTCAGATGCACATTCACTTTCTAAGGTACCATGCACTTGAGTATGCCTACATGAGGACACATGGAAGAGTAAATAGAAGAGTAAAGAAACGTTCACTTTGATGTGTCCTGTTTAAATATTTCTTTAGAGACTTCAGAAGGTTCTCAGTGTCAGGAACAAGTGGATGTCATGGCACGTTGTTGATGAAAGACAGTGAGGACTCAATTGCAGGAAATATAAGGGTTTATTTATGAATAAAAAAATAAACTGAACACAAACCAATACACCCCAAAGGGGAAAAACATAACTAAACATAACTTAACTCAGACTTGGCTTGAAACTGACATGAGGGAACATCAAACACACAAATGTAACACAGCATGCAAGACAACGATCCAGCAAAAGACAGAAAACACAAGGAGAATACATAAGGAGCAAACAAGCAGAGGTGTCAAGTAACGAAGTACAAATACTTCGTTACCTTACTTAAGTAGAAATTTCGGGTATCTATACTTTACTGGAGTAATTATTTTTCAGCCGACTTTTTACTTCTACTCCTTACATTTTCACGTAATTATCTGCACTTTCTACTCCTAACATTTTAAAAATAGCCTCGTTACTCCTATTTCATTTCGGCTTGAAAAAAAAAACAAAAAAAAAAAACTATCCAGATAAATGGCGCCATCCGGATAGAGTGAATTTGATTGTGGTTGGATGAGAAGTACAAACATATACCATTCTGACACCCTATTGGTTTGTACGCGATCCATCGCACCTGCACATGTCACAAATCAGGTCACATTCCAGCAAGGAGGACAGTGTTGGGGTCATTACTCAAAAAAGATTATTTCTTAAAAGTTATTATTTCTCCACTACTGGCTCATTTAGTCTATCAAACAGGTGCTTTCTCTTCGTCCTCCGCAAATTAAGCTAGGTAGTTCAGTAGAGAGACGTTTGAATAAATTAGCGTATACAAACTCGATTCCAAAAAAGTATAAAAAAGGAATGCAATAATTTACAAATCTCATAAACTTATATTTTATTCACAATAGAATATAGATAACATATCAAATGTTGAAAGTGAGACATTTTGAAAAGTCACGCCAAATATTGGCTCATTTTGGATTTCATGAGAGCTACACATTCCAAAAAAGTTGGGACAAGTAGCAATAAGAGGCCGGAAAAGTAAAATGTACATATAAGGAACAGCTGGAGGACCAACTTGCAACTTATTAGGTCAACTGGCAACATGATTGGGTATAAAAAGAGCCTCTCAGAGTGGCAGTGTCTCTTAGAAGTCAAGATGGGCAGAGGATCACCAATTCCCCCAATGCTAGGGCGAAAAATAGTGGAGCAATATCAGAAAGGAGTTTCTCAGAGAAAAATTGCAAAGAGTTTGAAGTTATCATCATCTACAGTGCATAATATCATCCAAAGATTCAGAGAGTCTGGAACAATCTCTGTGCGTAAGGGTCAAGGCCGGAATACTATACTGGATGCCCGTGATCTTCGGGCCCTTAGACGGCACTGCATCACATACAGGAATGCTACTGTAATGGAAATCACAACATGGGCTCAGGAATACTTCCAGAAAACATTGCTGGTGAACACAATCCACCGTGCCATTCGCCGTTGCCGGCTAAAACTCTATAGGTCAAAAAAGAAGCCATATCTAAACATGATCCAGAAGTGCAGGCATTTTCTCTGGGACAAGGCTCATTTAAAATGGACTGTGGCAAAGTGGAAAACTGTTCTGTGGTCAGACGAATCAAAATTTGAAGTTCTTTTTGGAAAACTGGGACACCATGTCATCCGGACTAAAGAGGACAAGGACAAGCCAAGTTGTTATCAGCGCTCAGTTCAGAAGCCTGCATCTCTGCATCTCATCTCGATGGTATGGGGTTGCATGAGTGTTTGTGGCATGGGCAGCTTACACATCTGGAAAGGCACCATCAATGCTGAAAGGTATATCCAAGTTCTAGAACAACATATGCTCCCATCCAGACGTCGTCTCTTTCAGGGAAGACCTTGCATTTTCCAACATGACAATGCCAGACCACATACTGCATCAATTACAACATCATGGCTGCGTAGAAGAAGTATCCGGATACTGAAATGGCCAGCCTGCAGTCCAGATCTTTCACCCATAGAAAACATTTGGCGCATTATAAAGAGGAAGATGCAACAAAGAAGACCTAAGACAGTTGAGCAACTAGAAGCCTGTATTAGACAAGAATGGGACAACATTCCTATTCCTAAACTTGAGCAACTTGTCTCCTCAGTCTCCAGATGTTTGCAGACTGTTATACTTGTCCCAACTCTTTTGAGATGTGTTGATGCCATGGAATTTAAAATCAACTTATTTTTCCCTTAAAATGATACATTTTCTCAGTTTAAACATTTGATATGTCATCTATGTTGTATTCTGAATAAAATATTGAAATTTGAAACTTCCACATCATTGCATTCTGTTTTTATTCACAATTTGTACAGTGCTCCAACTTTTTTGGAATCGGGTTCATACACCGGTTTTTAAACTTTCTTTTTTTTTTTTTTTAGCGCGACCCTTTTTATTTATGTGACCTATAGGCCTATACAACCATGTAGCTAAACAAGCCAAAACAAATTATTTTAAAACGAAACTGAAGGTAAACCTGCGTTGCTCTCATGGTGTTATACCTCTCTCTTTCGGTGAAGTGGAGCAGTGCTCTTGCTGAACGGCACGGATTGCACTACGGACCATTGTACCTTTTATATGTTTTTTTTTTTTTTTTTTAAACTGTATTTTATTTTTTATAACGAACAAACTGCAATGTCACATTTCCAGTGCTTTGTTGTGTGCGCTTGAGGCGCGGGTGCAATCAAACAGCTGTCTTTGCAGGGGACTAGCCTCATCGTCATGGCAACGGTTCGTGGCCAGGTCAGATTACATCAGAGTTTGTTGCCGTTTGTTGGATGCTCAGATGACCAAACAAACGCAGATTAAACATCTTCAGTCTGAAAAACAGACTCCGATCAACGTCAACAGGGGTATCACACCTATCCAACAAACTCCAACAGACGAGTTTGTTGGCGTTTGTCGGTGCGGTGTGAACTGAAACAGCTGAAAACTACCTGCATTTGGCGGGTTGGCGGGTGTTAATGTCAAGCCCTGATTGTTACTAAGCCTGCCCTGGGTACACCAAAACTACCCGCATTTTTCTTGTCCGTTGCCCTCACAGATTCCTGCAGTTAAGCTTGGATGTACATTTACATTCCAATAAAGGTCAGTGATGGCATTCCTCTAAAGTTTGACTTTTTGCACCATTACAATACTTATAGGCAACTAGTCATCATATCTTCCGCTCCATGAAACACATGTTAATGCTCAGTAGGCTAGTACACATATATGGTGCTTTAATGTATTTGCATTGTACTAAAATGCGTTCATTTTCAATGGGCATATATGTGGCTGAAACGGGTAGCCTAGTGCATCCCAAATTTTTTAACATTAACATTTTAATATAACATTATAGTCATTATGGCCTTTAGAAAAATGATTTTTGAGGAGGTAGAGTACACAATAGGCCCCTGAGGCGCAGCCTAAGCTTTTGTCCTTAATGGCATTTTTTCCCCCCACATTACTTTTACTTTTATACTTTAAGTAGTTTTTAAACCAGTACTTTTACACTTTTACTTGAGTTAAAAAGTTTGAGTTGATACTTCAACTTCTACAGAAGTATTTTTAAACCCTAGTATCTATACTTCTACTTGAGTAATGAATGTGAATACTTTTGACACCAGTGCAAACAAGGCAGGTAATCAGGGAGGACAGGTGGGGCAAATGAAACAATAATCAGGTTACAAGATGGGCGGGGTCAAGACAATTGACAGGAGAGTACATGGCACAAGGAAACACATGACAAGCCATGTGTTCACACCAACATAACAAACACAATTATGACATGGAAGCATTTGGCAAGAAACAAACACAAAAACAAGACAACACAACACAGGAGTGTCAGAGCTCTGTCACAAAACCAAGAAATTACACTAGACAGAAGTGACAGAACCCTGACACTAACCCCTCTCAATCAGGGAGGGGCGGGTGGGTGAATCCAAAGGGGCTCAGGCAGACCAGAAGTCATGGCAGAAAGCCGGGGCGGGACCAGGAGGGACAGACCAGGCAGGCTCCGGTGGATCTGGAATCCTGGCTGAGAGCCAGGTTGGGACCAGAGGGACAGACCAGGCAGGGTTTGGGGAATCTGGAATCCTGGCTGAGAACCAGGGCATTGGTGGAGGGATGGACCAGAAAGGCTCCAGCCGGTCAAAAACCCCATCAGAATACCAGGGCAGGACGGGAGGGACATACCAGGCAGGCTCAGGCAGACTCTGGCAGGTCTAGAGTCTTGACTAAGGGGCAGGGCAGTGCCGGAGGGATGGACCAGATGGGCTACAGGCCAGTCAGAAACCCCGTCAAAAGACCAGGGCGGGATGAGAGGGACATGCCATGCAGGCTCCGGAGGATCTAAAGTCTTGATTGAGGGCCAAGGCAATGCAAGCAGCACAGACAAAACCAGCAAGGGTGGATCCAGCATCAAGGATGAAACAGGCAAGGCAGTCAGCAAGGGCGATTCAGGCAGAACATGGTGCAGCGACAGAAAAAAACAAAACAAGGCTCTGGGAAGGAGCCGGTAGACCAGGAATCTTGGGCAGCGCCAGCAGGGCCAACATCTTGGGCGGTGCAGGCAAGCCCAACTGCTTAGGCGGAGCCAGCAGGGCAAACAGCTTGGGCGGTGCAGGCAGGACCAACAATCTGGGCGGTGCAGGCAGAGCAAACAGCTTTGGTGAAGCCGGCAAGGGCAAACAGCTTGGGCGGTGCAGGCAGGGCCAATAGCTTGGGCGGTGCAGGCAGAGCAAAACGTTTGGGCGGAAATGGCAGGGCAAACAGCTTTGGGTGGTGCAGGCGGGGCCAACAGCTTGGGTGGTGCAGGTGAGGCAAACAGCTTGGGCGGTGCAGGCAGGGCCAACAGCTTGGGTGGTGCAGGCAGGGCCAACAGCTTGGGTGGTGCAGGCAGGGCCAACAGCTTGGGCGGTGCAGGCAGGGCCAACAGCTTGGGCGGTGGTGCAGGCAGGGCCAACAGTTTGGACAGAGCTGGCTTGGGAACGGCCTCCATGATGGCAGCTGGTTGCTCAGGGATGACCTCCAAGTCAGCAGCGAGCTGCTCTGGGATGACCTCCGGGCCGGTGGCATCGAGCTTACTGCCTCATGCTGCAGTGTCTTCAGCCACCACTGGGTGCACTGCAGACACTTCGGCCACCTCTGGAGTTGATTCCGTGTCCTTGTTGAGCCCCAGACCCTCTGCAGCACCACTGAACTTCCGTAACAAACTCCTTCAGGTCAGCTCCCTGCTGACGGAGAGAGCTCAAAGACTTGAATCGGAGCATGGGATCGAAGAGGGGGCTGGAGAGTGCCAAAAACCCTCTTTCCTCTGAGTCCTCATCATGGCTGGATCGTTCTGTCATGGTATATTGTTGATGAAAGACAGCAAGGACTCAATTTCAGGAAATATAAGGGTTTATTTAGAAATAAAAAAAAATAAACTGGACATAAACCAAAACACTCCAAAGGAGAAAAAACATAACTAAACATAACTTAACTCAGACTTGGATTGAAACTGACATGAGGGAACATCAAACACACAAATGTAACACAGCATGCAAGACAACGATCCAGCAAAGGACAGAAAACACAAGGAGAATACATAAGGAGCAAACAAGGCAGGTAATCAGGGAGGACAGGTGGGGCAAATGAAACAATAATCAGGTAACAAGATGGGCGAGGTCAAGACAATTGACAGGAGAGCACATGGCACAAGGAAACACATGACAAGCCATGTGTTCACACCAACATAACAAACACAAGTACAATGTGAAAGCCTTTGGCAAGAAACAAACACAAAGACAAGACAATACAGGGAGTGTCAGAGCTCTGTCACAAAAACCAAGAAATTAAACTAGACAGAAGTGACAGAACCCTGACAGTGGAAGGATTATTTTGAATGGCGTCATAGATTGTGTCAATCTGAATTTGAATTTGATTGAATTTGACTGCAGATTGTTCTGTAAATGAGGCACAATATAATGGAAAGTTCGCAAAGAAATGTCTTGGGTTACTTGACTGTAACCCTGTTCCCTTAAAAAGCGGGAACGAGAAGCTGCATTTCATTAACCCTAATGAGAATGTTCTTTGTTCGACCGGTTGTGAAGCATGTGTGGGACATACGCCAAGAATTTGGCTTAAATAACATCTGACGATGACGTAATTGGAATCTGCGCTGGTGAGAGGCTATAAAAACGTGAAACAGACACGCATTCAAGTTATTAACTTTGTCTGAAGATACGTCTAGACACGTCCACAGTGGGGCAATAAGGCATAGCATCTCGTTCCTGCTTTTTCGGGGAACAGGGTTACTGTCAAGTAACCCGAGATGTTTTTTGTGAACTTTCTATTATACAGTGCTTCATTTTCAAAACAATCTGGAGTCAAATTCTCTGTATAAACATTTCAGAAGCACCCTCAGTGATTTGATTCCGGAACTGGACCTGATGTGGATGACCTGAAGTCGCAAAGGAGCCATAGCTGCATCTATGCATTTCGTGTACGTGCAGGGTGACAAGGCTAGGCCAAATTGAAGAACCCGATATTGGTAAGCTATGCCCCCAAAAGCGAACCTCTGGAACTTCATGTGTTGTGGCAGAATTTCTATATGAAAGTATGCGTCCTTAAGTCAAAAAGTACCGGCTGTTATAGCCTGATTCTTTGTCTGAGAATCTAACATGTTCTATGACTTTGTCCAGAAGAGCTTGCAGTAGGAAGGTGCACTAGTTTTGACACTTCATTTTGATGGGGGATGTTAGATATTCGCTGTTCTGAAGTGGATCCATGGCAAAGGCAGTGGAGATTGAACAGCGGTACCCTGAGTGTGCCTGAAAGGAACTTCTGAACATTGTTGAAACTTTTCACGCCCCATCCCAAGTTGACACACTCCTACTATCCTGGGCGCACAAGCCTCAGGACTTCTTCTTGGCGGAGATGATAGATCTTAGATCCGTCCACCTCTTAGGCTGCTGAGTGTGGCGAGCTGGTCCCCAATTTTTACGAGGGGGCACACGACTTGCCACACTCTGCTTCTGTGCCTCTCTCCACTGAGGAACCAGACCAGGTAGCCAGCAGCCCCATCCCTTGAACACAGCAGGGGAGAAACTTATCAAAAGCTTCCGCATGCCCCTTTGCCTCCCAGAACCTGTTGACCACTGTATTGATGGATTTGCTAAACAGTCCAGAAGGCAACACTGGGGCATTAAGAAGGAATACCTTGTCCCTGTCCTTGATGCCTGTGAGGTTGAGCCACAGGTGCATCTCCATGGCGACCATAGCTGACATAGAACGGCCGATGGCACGAGCCATTTTCTTAATCACCCAGAGAGACAGATCTGTGGCCCAGCGAAGTTCTGAAAATGACTCCTCGTCGATACCCCAGCTCGTGCTCAGATCTTTTAGCAGATCAGCCTGGTACGCCTGCAGTATAGTGTGCAGGGCAGCACCAGCCTGACCCACTGCCTGAAAAACCTATCCCATCAGCGTGGATGTTATTCTACACGGCTTGGTGGGGAGCACTGGCTTTATGGAGTGATGATGCACTTCCAGGGGAAATATAAAACTTTATTTACATTATAAGTGAACCTTGGAATGGTCCAAATATGCAAATCTATACTAGATTTTTGGTGATTAGGTTTTATTCACAGTCAGTAGACTGAGGAAACTGGGCACTCTCAAATTTGACTTTAGTGAATTTGAATTTAGTGCACTTAAATAGCATGATAAAAACTAGTATTCAAACATTTAAAATATTTGCAGCCTTTTACAAACTGACTATCAGTTGTGCAAATATAATAAAGTATAATAATAATAATAATAATAATAATAATAATAAAAGAAAATCTCTTTTCTGTTATACAGCACCATTATAAGATGACATGATGTTTTTTGACTCCTCTGCTGTCCTTTCTTGGGTCATTATGCAACAGCAAGAGCCAGACTGAGTGAGTGTGGTGAAGACGTGAAGACAGACAGTAGCACATCCTCCTCCAGTCCTGAGTCACACAGGTATAGAGCCATTATAATCACACAACACTACAAACATCACCATGGAAAAAAATAATAAGAGTAGATAGAATCATGAGGCTTGTGGATCCAACAGTAAGCACTATCAAAACTTACCATCAAATATGTTACTGTTAGATTATTTGTTGAACTTCTCAGGAAGTGGAATATGAGATTTGAATTGCATTCTCACTCAAACAGAGCTTTCATATTTCCAGCTGTATGATAGTACAATACAAACATTGACAGACACTGCTGTGAAATGACACTAGTGATAATAATTTCACTGAACTTCATAACCCTAATTATGAATCTCTATGTGTGAGTCAGTGTGAGTAAAAGCTACACCAGCAATATTTGCATGGTGCTTATGAGCCCCTGTGGGTTTATGGTGACAAGTTGAACCAGCAAATGAAAACAACACCCTGTTTTCACTGATAAATTGTATTTAATAAGTAGTGAACAGATTTCATCATTAGAATTAACGGTAATTCTCTTATAACCAACTCAAAATTACAAAGTATGTGTTGAATATTTTAATCACAACATTGCACTGATCATATTATAGTTCAGTATATAAATAAAATCTCAACATACAGTTCAATATTTCACTGTAAAAGCATGAGCACATAAAAACAGAATATTTTAGGAAGTTTTTTTTTGTAAATATGATTTCAAACACTGAGATTGTTTTCACACAATGAACACATCTAATATTTAATACTGTGGCAAGCAGAGGAGCTCCTCCATGGGAATTGAGACCGGTCTGTGCCGTGCAGGTGACGCTAATTAACACTCGTTCCATTCCCATGGCTCTCGGCCCCACTCTACGTTTTCTGATCCAAAAAATAGTTAAACCAGTTTGGACAACCTCATTTTCCAATATTGTCTTGATGTTTTTTTTGTTGTTGTTGTTGTTGTTGTTTTAAATAGGTTTCAGAAACTTTTATATAGCCTAGCATTAAATTATCTTGGATTGATCTGTTAAGATGTATTTACCTATGCTTTAGTGCAACCTCCTGCTTCTTTTATTTTGGTAACACTTTGGTATGGGGAACACATATTCATATTAACTATGACTTTTGCCTCAATAAACTCTTAATTTACTGCTTATTAATAGTTAGTAAAGTAGTTGCTGTAGCATTTTAGTTTAGGTATGGGGTAGGATTTAGGGATTTAGAATGTTCATGCAAAATAAGGTAATATGTGCTAAGTACTAATATATATATATAATATATAATATGGTAAGAACCATACCAAAGTCCCTTTAAGATAAGTCATTTCACTTGACGACCATCTTTAAAACGCCTCTCGGGCATGCAAGTGCAGCTCCTATCTCTTTGAATGGGGAAACATCAAATTCTCCATAGCTGCTTGCCAAGCTTTCGATTAAATTTCATATTTGAAATCACCAATGAAATCTGACAAAAACTACCTCATAAATTTTGTTTCTAAATGCTGAAATCATGACAAAAAACTGTATTTTTCAGGCTGGATCAAGCTAATGTGCATGTGCACTCCTAAAGTGTGCGTCTCTTGTGTCTAATTTCGGAGGCACGCATCTGACTGTTTCTATAGGAACCGGAGCTTCTAACGGTCACTGCAGTGATGCAATGACTTTATCAAATGGTGATTGGCTCTAATTTAGAAGGCGGGACATTTTCCGCCATATTGTGCGTTGCACTTTCTCCCATTCAAAACAATACGAGTGACACATTTTGTGTTATTCTATAGTCTTTGACCATACCGCCAATCCAAACTGTATGCTAACTGTCAATCATCTTTGACGATAATGGTCCTGACAGATCACGTCAGCATTAGTAGTAATATATCAATCAGTATTATCAGTAGCTTATCGCATTGCTTAGGAGCTAATTACCCTCCTCCATCCCCAGTTCCTCCTCTTGTCCAGTTATTAGCAGTAGCAAGTCAGTGCTTGCTCTGCAGCAGCAATTATCAACAGCAGCAGCATATAACTTTCATAACGAATGGGAAATAAAGTTGTGATCACGTTGTGTCCCATGTGTTTGTCACTCCAGCAGAGCTGATCTAGTTTGCTTTTTCCACAGGGTTACCAAGACAAACTAAAACTAGAGAGAGACTAAACATTTCACAGCAGGCATGGTTGTAGCAAGAAAATCTAAAGTTGGATGAGTAAAAGAAAATCTCACTGGACAGGGAGAGTTTGCTTTGAAATGTGAAGACTGAAGGCTGAGAGATTCCGTCTCTGTTAGTATGGGATGGAAAGAGGAAGGGACTCGTGAGAATTGTGGTTGATCTTGCACTGACAGCATTTCAACTCCTTGAAAACCAGACTGGGATCAGACAGCACTGAAACTACACCCTGGGCCTGAGAGCAGCAGAGAGGAGTGCAGAAGGAAGAGATCAATGAAGTGGAGGGATGGAGAGAGAGTAATCAAGGTTGAGACATCAGGGAGGGAGAAGAGCGTTCAGATCTACAGAGATGATGGGGCTGCGGTGGGCTTTTGGGGAAACCAGTGGGAATACATTCATGCACATCAGCTCCTCTCTCTCCCTCTATAATCATGTCTCATTTACACAATCTTGGCTGGAATGTCTACAGACAGTTTTGGGCTTGGGCCAAGTCTCAGTCCATTAACTGATGCTAAAACAAGAAGGATATGGGAAGCATGAGAGAGAGAGAGAGAGAGAGAAGAGAGAATTCTGAAATGCTTCTCCAATCTAAATTAGTACTGAATTATATGATTTTTTGTTTGTTTGTGGTTTTTTTTTAGTATACTTAAAACATACTTTTTAGACAGCTTCATAATGCATTCTTGAACTGAAAATGCCATTCCAAAAGATAGGCAGCAGGATTAAACTGCCTTCTATTATACTTTTTGTTGTGGATAATTCTAAGAGCAAAATCTCAGAATGTACAGCAATAAGTTCAATGAAAATAAATCATCCAAGATGACAGATGAAGCAAGGGAAGTATCTATTATAAATACAAGCAAGCGAACAAACAAATAAATCAAACAGTTGAATACATTAAAAAGTAGTAAACTATATTTTCTTTTATTCAATATTAAGGTATTAAAGGTGCAATATATAAGATGTGTGCAGTAAAATATCCAAAAACCACTAGGCCAGTGTTATATATTTTGTTCACTTGAGTACTTACAATATACCAAATGTTTGCAACTATTTGTAAATCATGAGAAAATTGCAATTTTAGCCAAGGCTCCGGGACGTGTGAGGAGTCGCCTGTCAATGGCGTCATACCTGCGTTACCCTCGGTTTTTAATAGTCAA
This sequence comes from Megalobrama amblycephala, assembly GCF_018812025.1. NCBI lineage: Eukaryota > Metazoa > Chordata > Actinopteri > Cypriniformes > Xenocyprididae > Megalobrama > Megalobrama amblycephala. The sequence goes on along the minus strand of NC_063067.1, from coordinate 34,189,286 downwards.
GGGAACAACTGTTCTGTTATATTTATAGACAGAAAACTAATTATTGTTATATAGCTCAACACGTTTCGTCTTATTGTTTAAATCTAATTTTCTTGATTTTTTTGCGAGTAGCATGCTTTACCATGCCTCAGAGAAAAACACTCTCGGAAAAGCGGAAGCGGCGCCGGCGACTGTGTCATAATAAAAGTCCCGCTGCTCGTGAGGCGTGTGTTGATCAATCGCTCCAGCTCCTCGTTCAGCTCCACAACACTCGCTCCTGCTCTGCTTCATACTACAGTACATTAATAATCACATCCATGAACATGATTTCTTCCCGAGTCCAATCCTTATTCTTTTGCACCATCCGTTGAGGTGAAGACCACATGTCCCAAGATTCCGCGCTCAAACTTGTCGTTATCAATGTACGCCTTTGTTTTGAATAGGCCTCTAGCGACCTCTAGCGGACAGAAATCTTACATATTGCACCTTTAATATTATATATGAAATACATTAGTTTTTATACAGCAAGAATTGATCAAATGATCAAAATTGACAGTGGAAATATTTATAGTCTTACAACAGATACCTATATGCTGTTCTTTTGAATCATGTGACACTGAAGACTGGAGTTAATGGCTACTGATAATTCAGCTTTGCCATTACAGGAATAAATTACACTTGAAAATATATTGATATAGAAAATATTTATTTAAAATGGTAATAATATTTCACTTTTTACTGTATTATTATCAATTAAATGCAGCCATGGTTTAAAATAAAATACAGACCCCAAACTTTTGAACAGTATTGTACATCAGGTTATTCTTCACTATTTGATCATCATCACAACTAAGATTCCTCACTATAAATATTGCTTATCTGACTGTGAGAGATATAACTGGTAATGCTGATATTGTTCTCATAGTGTGAGTTCAGTTCTAATTTTGGTTCATGAACCTCTCTCCATAGATTATGTATCCATGCAGGAAAAAGGAATGAATAATCACTTGATCTCTGGTATAAATATTACATGACCAGCCATGTTAGATGATGTATTTATGTTAATTATGTTTTTTTTTTTTTTTTTTTTTTTTTTTTTGTTGTCTTGCAGCCACTGAATTTACAGGGAGAAGGTTGAGGTTGCTGGAATTTAATTTAATTTTCTGCAGAGTAATATCTCAAATCTTAATAAAGCAGCAGAGCTAGTGCCAGTGAGAGTATTTGAGCATCATTTGTGAGGCAGAAGAGTGTTTCTGTAAAGACTCTCAGTCTGACACCTGATCTGCCAAAGACATTCACCGACTTTAGTGAAGACCTCCTGAGCTACAAGTGTTAAATGTGAAGAGATGAAATAGTGTTTGAGAAACTAAGCATCTCTGTATAATTGAGTGTGGAAAGTAATACAAATTTATTTCTCATTTAAAAACTGGATTAAATGAAATTAAAATGGGGTTTAGTCCATATTTAAAAACACTGAGGTAATCTAGGGGTTTCAACATTGACCATTTCATGTGACACTGAAGACTGGAATAATGACTGTTGAAAATTCAGCTTTGCCGACACAGGAATAAATTACATTTTAAAATCTTTTCCATCTTTTTTTTTTTTTTTTTTTTTTTATGTGCAGGCAAGTAATAGTAAGCAAAAATGGTTGTGGTATACAATAAACAAATGTCTACTGGACTTTAAAAAGCCCATACTGTATGTATGAATGTTTATATTTGCATACAAAGTGCATTTTGTTGATGTTGGAGTACACTACAGTAGCATGGTCATACAGTGGATAATCTCAACGCAAACACACACGGACTGAAAAGATAGTATGTGTTTGTGTTACCTCAACAAATATTTTCTCTAATACATCTGTGCAAACTGCTCTTTCTGAACACCAAATTACTTTAATTTTGTAATAAAAGTAAGTAAAGTCCATAAGCCATATGGTGACTGAATCGTGCGTCATTAATCATAGTGGCCGTCAATGTGTCTGTGATGTGTAAACATGACATAAATGTCACTGTGTGATCTGAATGATGAAGTTACTGGTGTGTATAACCTTCCATTTGGGAGCGATAACACATTTTACAGTTGTTACTTCTTAGAACCAAAAGACAGCTTGAATCATGAATGATGGATGACTTGTTTGAGTTGTCAACATCCAAGTATACATATTTAATAAAAAATATTTCTAGACAAAACTCTTTTACACAATATCTGATTGAAATATAAAACATTGTACAAAAGAGAATATATATATTTTTTTTAAATTTAGTGTTTGCATTGCATCAAATGCCACTCATTCCACATGAACTCCAGCAAAGAGAAGCAAATTTGATCATGCCGATGTACTTCAGTATAATTATATTTGTTCACCCTATAGAATAACAATGAACATTTTGTTCAACTGAAAATTATCAACCGATTGAAAAAAGAAAGTAATTGGTTCTTTCAGATGCTGTGCAGATGGTTTTATGAGGTAAATCTACAAGGACGGCTATAGAAAATGATTTAATATGCCTTTGCTAATTTGTATTACTACATTCACACAGAAATATAGTGGCTCAGTAGCGTGAGTCTGTCTTTGAAAGAGATGCTTCAGAGAAGAACACACTATGAAAACACATACAATTAAATGTGAGGTCATGTTTTGAGGGACAGAAATTGTTTAACTTTATCCTTGGCATGTAATAAAAAGACAGCCTGATTGACCAAAGTTTAGTATTCACTGAGTAACAAAAATGTTCAGTGTTTTTACTGTATTTTTGATTAAATGCAGCCTTGGTGAACATACTGTTCTTTCAAAAACAGGAACATTGGTTTCTTCGCACTTTTTATTAAAAAAAAAACTTTTTATTAAATATATATTCAATATTTTGTATGCATGTTCTGAAGTTGTGCTGGGAGTGTAAAACTAATGTATGCGTTCCACATTTCAATTGTATCATTTGTCATGATGCAATGAAACTGTCATGATCACCTGCTGGAGTGCCCTTGACAGCCACCAGAGGGCACTCAACCCCAGACATTCTCATTATCACGGACTTCATATCCCATCATCCTTTGCTCTGGACTAATCACTGTTCATTGCACACAGCTGTTTTCACTCATCTTGTTAGTTTCTGCATATTTTATACCTGGTTTGTTTCTGTCAGTTTCATCGAGGATTTGTTTGTTGTTATGTTGCACGCTTGCTGTTTTTGTTTTCATGGTTTATGGACTGGTTGTGCTTTTGACCCTTTGCCTGGCTGTGACAACAATCCTGGAATTTCCTATTAAACTGCACTTGGATCTTAACTAAAGTCTCAGAGCTTCTGTGACAGAAACATACCAAACCGTGCGGACGTCATTTTTGGCCAAGTGGTCACACCAATCTTTCACCAATCTTATTCCCAGTTATAATTTCAATAAATAACTATATAGCAGGTATTACCTATATTATTAAATGTTATTTTATGGGGTTTAGTGAAAATGGCCAGATGGAAGGAGCTGTCCTGTGCAACCAAGGAGGGTATTGTTGAAAGGGCTAAATCTGGTCAGTCAGTTTTGGGTATTGCTCATGTGCTGGATGTGAATGGTCACAATGTCCACAGAACTATTTCAAATCACAGTGAGACCACTGCCATGTGAATGTAAAGTGCTGTGGCTGGTCAAGGAAGATTTGTGAGCATTTTGACAAGAGGATGAAAATCAACTGAATGTGGGACCATCTCAAAACAGCTTCAAAACATCTAAAAAATCTGAAGGATACTGATCCAAATAATTTGTAGTTCCTTTAGAAGGATATAGTAACACTTGAGTCATTACCATCCAAAAAAAAAAAAAAAAAAAATCATACAATGACTTTAGTCTTTACTAGAGAGTTATCATGTTTTTCACATTAGAATACTGATATAAATTAGTAATTTTGTCATACTTGATTAATTACTAGTCTGTTACCATGATTTTACTTTAGAATTATACTTTATGCATTATTCACATTAATTATGAACCTGTATATAGTAGTTCTTAGTAGTTCTCTGGGAGATATGAAAAAATAGTATTTACTGATTAGCTAATAATAATCTACCACATTTGACTATGCACCATTGCTTACTAAGTCATTATTCAGAGTGTCTTGTTAGGTAATAATAGTTACTGGAGTGTTAATATTGCCTTACTCATTTGTTCCTGTGTAGTTATTCATTAATGATAGAACAGTATTCTACAAGTGTTACATTTTATCTACTGCAAAAACACCTTGTATTAGCCAAAGAACACGAGGCTGGGAATTTGGAATATTGGAGCCGTGTTCTGTGGTTCCACAAGTCAAAATTTAACAACCTAGCATTGGATGGTGTCAGGTATGTTCATAGGAGACAACTGGAGTGATTTAATATCAAATGCATGTGTGGCACCATTAAGCATGGCAGGGGAAACATAATGAGATTGGGGGCGCATGTCTGCAGCAGGTGTTGGAAGCACATACTGGCACTTTGAAAATGGACCAATACTTGGGAATCTTGCTGAACACAATGTAGCCAAGTATGGTGGATCTGTTTGCATATCAAATGTGTATTTTTCAACATGACATACAATCCTAAACACACTGCACATGCAACAAAGTTGTGTGCAATGAAAGTGTTCATGCTCAGCATTTTGAAGACTTTAAGTGGCCTCCTCAGTCTCTGAACTTAAAGCCATTGAAAACCTTTGGGAAATTATAAACCTGAATTGTGATAAGGCTTCCAGTGAAGCTCAACTTTGGGAAGAACATAAGCATGTTTCATGGTCAATCAAAAACAAGGGAGAACCAACCAAATAATGAATGCTTTATTTAATGCAAGCTTTATATGCTATTTTATTTAATATGCTGGTGTTTGCCTTTCTTGCCAAATAATTTTGTCAATTTAAAGGTGCAGTATATTGACAGCTAGTGGTTTAAATGGGTACTGCACTCCAAATTCAAACCCAACAGGAATGAGTGCAACTGACAAACGGAAGGACGCAATTGACAAGCTGATTTTTCCGCATTTTAATATGCCTCTGGTCATAGAGCTTTTAGAATCTGCCATCTAGTTTGTTTGCTGGCTTCTGTGTTTTCCTAAAACTGGCAACCCGGGATGTCGAAATACAATTGGGTAAAATTGGGAGATCAGACGGGATCACAAAAACCAAAACAAAAACAGACATTCCGACATGCACATTTCAAAGTATGACTGGCTGTAGCATTGTTTTTCAGAGAAACAAGTATGTGAACTTAGCATGTTTCCTAAATCTTCTGTAAACATATTATGGCATTTTTGTGCTTTAGTACAGTCAAAATAAATAAATAAATGAATAAATAGATGGAGCACCTTTAATACCTTAACCAATTATAGTGTATTTTTCCCAATACAACATACTTCTCATATTTTGATTGTGTAATAGAACCTGAAATGTCATTAAAAGAAAATATCACACTGTTAAAAATAAATGTAAATTTACAGGTAATGGTCTGTATTTTTTTACAGATTTTTCCCGTTTTGTCATTATACACTGAAATGCATGTTGTTTTACAGAGGAGATATTTGCTATATATATGTGACTTACAGGGAATTGCATATATTTTAGTATTACATTAAATTTCTGTTTTTTAAAAGAAATGTTCTGTATTTTTACAGAAAAATGTGTAAATTTACATAAAATGTTGATTAATATTTGAGCTGTACTACAAAACCATATAAGTCACACGGGCGGCAGATCCTTTTCCTATATTTGTCTTCCTAGCAAAGCAGACACACTAGCCAACAATATGTTATCAATACATTAACATTTTTCAAATCCGTTAAAGGATTGTTACGCTGCAATAATTAGGTCGGCCGGAAAAACTTTCCTATAACACTAGATTACCTTACATCAGAATAAGAATGGCATTACGCTAATATCTGCCTCTGCTTATCCTGAGGTTTGCCGGGTGCTGGATCCAGGCCGTATCAGATAGATGGAGAACCTGTGTCTGGATGACTAAACGTAGCCCAGGAGACAATGGGCCTACAGATCCAGTTTGGCTGCATCTAAATTCAGTATTTAATCCTACCGTAAATATATTAAATCTATTTTTATCTCTATAATAAAAATGTATAATTCAGATTTTGTCTCCAATCCATTTACATATATTATATATATCTTCCAAGTTTTTTCCCTCCTAGGATATGCATTGCTAAGGACTTTATTTGGACAACTTTAAAGGCGATTTTCTCAATATTTTGATTTTTTTGCACCCTCAGATTCCAGATTTTCAAATTGTTGTGTCTCGATTGTTTATTTTACCAAATATTGCCCTGTCCTAACAAACCATACATTAATGAAAAGATTATTTATTCAGCTTTTAGATGACGTATATATCTCAATTTCAATAAATTGACCCTTATGACTGGTTTTGTGGTCCATGGTCACATATGTGTGTGTGTGTGTGTGTGTGTGTGTGTGTGTGTGTGTGTGTGTGTGTGTGCAAATATTGCAAATATTGCATATATATATATATATATATATATATATATATATATATATATATATATATATATATATATATATATATACACATTTATATTGTTTATAGTATTATAATTTAACTGCCGTTGAAAGCAAAACTGCAGTATCTTTCAATTTTCCATCTGTTTTAAACCAAGAAAGATTAGTGTCTTGTGTTTATATCTTCGTAATGGTGCAGTAACTCTGAGCCTAAATCAGGCCAATGTGAGGGACCACATTAATCAGCGCATCTCCAAACACGAGTACAGACTAAATGAACTGGGTAAATTGTCAATACTGAATCATAAGATACATTGGATAGTTGGATATAAAAATTCCTCAAAGAAGGTTGAGGATTTGCATTGTCTCAGGAAAACATATGCTGGCATGTTTGAATTAATGTAATAGCCAACTAATTTTTATTTCTTTATGAGATGTGGAAAGACTGGAGATCTACAGTTGGTGGAAAATGTACTATTCTTAATTAGAATCATTCAGAAACATGGCTTTTCCTATCACTGCTATCACACTTTTCATTCCAGCCAGATGATCAAAGTAGCTTCGCAAACTTTCACCTGGATGACCTGCAGCCACCCATCTTTTGTGTTATAATCAATCAGTTAAACTTCACAGACTACAGTGCTGGAACTCAGATAATGTTTCGCCAAAACTAAGCAAAACAAATTGCTTGACTGGCATCATTAGTGGAATGGCAATCATTATAACTATGGACGACACAAATACTGAATTCCCTTAAAATTTGGTTGGCTGCAGTGTGAAGAAAAAAAATGTATAGTCAATGTAAACATCAACTTTAAAGTCAAGATAATTTTTTAGTAAATACAAATGTGCCAAATGGATGTATATTATAGAAATCTCTGGCACTGGGCTGAACAAATGTGCGAGCATAAAAGTATACAGAAATTGTATTTTAATGTATATGCTATATACTAAGCAAACAGCTAGTGCTCACTTCACAATGTCTGCTTTCAAAGTAATTAATTTATAGATTGATTGTAGTTGTGAGTGGTTCAAGTCAGTTAGGGCAAATGTTGTCACATCAATGGCCTAATTATTAAACTTTAATAACAAGATAGTTAGTGACTGACGTTTCTGTAACTGAGCTGATCCTAGTTCAGTAGAATTGTAAATCTCTAATCAAAAGCCTGGTGGCTTCAGAAATTTGCTGTGCCATCTAACACATTTTGTGTCATGCTGGGTAAAGCCAGCTTGTGTAAAGCTTCTGCTTTGATTGAATATATAATCAAAAAGTTTCTCTTGTCCCAGTCTCTGCCAGAGGTTCAGATAATACCCAGCAGGCCCTGAGAGGATTACTATGCATAGAAAAGGACAAGAGAATGGAGAGAACAAACAACTTAATTAAAACTGTGTGGGAAAAAATCAAACAAGCATAAAAATAAACTCTTCAGCTTTCAAATATCAATCAGTATTGTTGAGAATGCAGCACAAAACCTTTTTTTTTTTTTTTTTGTAGTAGTAAAAGGACAACATTTTAAAACCAAACACCACAGATGTTTTGTGAAAGTAACGTTAAAGGTGCTGTATGTTTTTTGTTTTTTTTTTGTTTTGTTTTTTTTTGACTGTACTAAAGCATAAAAGTACCATAATATGTTTGCAGATATTTAGGAAATAAGTTCACAAACTTCTCAGAATAACAATTCTACAGCCAGTTATTCTACTTTGAAATGTGTATTTCATGTCGGAATGTCTGTCTTTGCTTTGATCTCTGTGATCCCGCCCACTGCCAGTTTACCCAATAATATTTTGAGTTGGTGAAAAACAAAGAGTATTTTAGCCATGGAAGCCAGAAAATAAACTGTGTCGTCAGAAATCACAGATTCTACCCAACCTAAAAAGATTCGCCATCCATCTAAAAAGCTCTATGACCAGAGGCATATTAAAATACAAAAAAAAAAAAACACCTTCCATTGTCAATTGCACTAGTGTGTCCTCAATCTGGCAACCCGCATGAGTGTGGAGTCTGAGGAGGAGGGAGAAACAACAATATTTTGAATTTGGGCTGCAGTACCCATTTCAACCACTAGCTGTCAATAGTACATACTGCACCTTTAACCTAATTAATTTAAACTAAATTAATTGGTTGTAAATTTAAACAAAATACAGCCATCACAAAATACAATTTGATTATGCAGATGTTAAAGTTCAAATTCTTTAAAATTAATTGTATACCATTTTATCTTGGTATAATTAAATCATCTGCTATAATAACACATGACGACAATAAGAGCTAAATAAAAAATCATTCCACTTCAACCAGTCAACCAGTTTATGAGATTCTTTACAGCCGAGGTAAAATAGGGACGATGAACACTTTCTTATGATTTATAATGATTTATAACATCTTATACATCATTAGAGGCATAAATACTACTGGATATTTCAGATAGACTATTATCTATTATAAAATTATTCAGGCATTACAGATAGGAAGTTTTACACAAACTATCATTCAAAGATTTAAGGTCTTAACATTCAAAGGGTAAGGTCGGTTTAAGGAAACCATGATATTTATTTAGGATTATTTGATGAGAAGAAAGTAAAAAAAAAAAAAAAAAAAAAACATTTTAAATGGTCAATATAATGCATCCTCGCTGAAAAAAAGTATTAATTTCTTTACAAAACTTACACACAAAACAGGGTAGTAAACTGTATTAAGACATGTTCCAAATTGTTTTTAATAAGGTTGAAAAAATAGAAAACCAAACATAAAATGTGAAAACTAACAGTTTCTACAAATTTTGTGTGAATTTTTTGAAGGTAAGGCGCCTACTTTTAGTGATAATTTGCGATGATAAAGTGAGAGTCACTCCTGTAAATACATACATATTAACTGAGATTTCATAACAATTACCCAGAGACTGTACACAAGCCGTCAACCTGTGGCATCTTTATTACAGGCACAACACATCCAGTGACTTCAAAAACAAACAGCCTGGAAAGGGAAGTGAATCGAATTAGCCCCTGCCTGTACGTAATTAATGATTTACATATCTAAACAGAACAAGTGCATGATTGCACAATTTTACATGTCTCTCATTTGGCAAGAAGCTGCTGGGAATCACAACTTTCTCTCTGCCAAGCACATTAAAGTGTTTGTGTCTGACTGCTTCTGCATTTTTGCCAAATGCTCTGCATTAACTCACACACCTGTATGTGAGTGCTTACGCACACCGAGTCCTGTCTGTCAGCTTGCTGAAGGCTGAAACAAAGTACTACAACGGAGTATAAAGGCACTGTGTTTTGCATTCAAAGTGATGACCTCCATTGGAACAATTACCAATGGAGAAAAACTATAGCCATTTTAAATTGGTATCTAAAGCAGAATAGCTTGAGAGACGCAGTCAAGATCATCAGGACTACTGGACCTTCATCCAAACAATCCAGAATTAGAAACACATGAAGTACTCTAATACTTGGGGCTCTAAATGCTTGTGATACAGCGAGGTTCTGCAGGCACACTGGATTCAAATAATTCACATGCATTGTTATTGTAATAAAACAGAATTTGTTTTCCAACAGGGCATCAGCTCAGTGCCAGAGCCATTTAGGTGCAGATGACAATAAAGTGGACGACGGGCTGTAAATTAAAGCACTTGTAACTGCACAGCTATGTTATAAAAGATTTCCTTCTGAATTGTTTTACTTTATGCAATTGGAATTTGAATTAGTTGATGGTAGTGTGGTTTGACAGTCCCCTAATGTGTTGTATCCTCTGTAAACAGTGGGTCTTAATAATTTATATGATTTGTTCTGATGTGCTCAAAAAATGCTTTCAAAATTTTTGAGATTTACAACAGGTACGCATATACACTTGTTTGCTTTTATTCTTTTATTCTTGTTCAAATATTGATGTATCTGGATTATTATACTGTAAGTGAGTGTATTCCCTTTCTAACCAATTATCTATTTATATTCACATCTACAGTGTGTGTGTGTGTGTGTGTGTGTGTGTGTGTGTGTATATATATATATATATATATATATATATATATATATATATATACTCACCTAAAGGATTATTAGGAACACTTGTTCAATTTCTCATTAATGCAATTATCTAATCAACCAATCACATGGCAGTTGCTTCAATGCATTTAGGGGTGTGGTCCTGGTCAAGACAATCTCCTGAACTCCAAACTGAATGTCAGAATGGGAAAGAAAGGTGATTTAAGCAATTTTGAGCGTATTTCACAATCTGCTCAGTTACTGGGATTTTCACGCACAACCATTTCTAGGGTTTACAAAGAATTGTGTGAAAAGGGAAAAACATCCAGTATGCGGCAGTCCTGTGGGCGAAAATGCCTTGTTGATGCTAGAGGTCAGAGGAGAATGGGCCGACTGATTCAAGCTGATAGAAGAGCAACTTTGACTGAAATAACCACTCGTTACAACCGAGGTATGCAGCAAAGCATTTGTGAAGCCACAACACACACAACCTTGAGGCGGATGGGCTACAACAGCAGAAGACCCCACCGGATACCACTCATCTCCACTACAAATAGGAAAAAGAGGCTACAATTTGCACAAGCTCACCAAAATTGGACAGTTGAAGACTGGAAAAATGTTGCCTGGTCTGATGAGTCTGGATTTCTGTTGAGACATTCAGATGGTAGAGTCAGAATTTGGCGTAAACAGAATGAGAACATGGATCCATCATGCCTTGTTACCACTGTGCAGGCTGGTGGTGGTGGTGTAATATTGTGGGGGATGTTTTCTTGGCACACTTTAGGCCCCTTAGTGCCAATTGGGCATCGTTTAAATGCCACGGCCTACCTGAGCATTGTTTCTGACCATGTCCATCCCTTTATGACTACCATGTACCCATCCCCTGATGGCTACTTCCAGCAGGATAATGCACCATGTCACAAAGCTCGAATCATTTCAAATTGGTTTCTTGAACATGACAATGAGTTCACTGTACTAAAATGGCCCCCACAGTCACCAGATCTCAACCCAATAGAGCATCTTTGGGATGTGGTGGAACGGGAGCTTCGTGCACTGGATGTGCATCCCACAAATCTCTATCAACTGCAAGATGCTATCCTATCAATATGGGGCAACATTTCTAAAGAATGCTTTCAGCACCTTGTTGAATCAATGCCACGTAGAATTAAGGCAGTTCTGAAGGCGAAAGGGGGTCAAACACAGTATTAGTATGGTGTTCCTAATAATCCTTTAGGTGAGTGTATATATGAGCAATATCACACTCGTAGCCGTGTGATATGGCTGTATATCAGCACCGCTCAGAGGCCGCAGGCCGAGTGCCGTAGGTAATCACAGCGTGCTGATATACAGCCATATCGCACGGCTACGAGTGTGATATTGCGTTTATACAACAGTTCGACGGCACGAGTGTGTAAATAAATAAGAACAACAACGGAGTGTCTTTAAAACCCTCTTTTGTGCAGCTCTACTTCCTTCCGCCACGGATTCAAATCTCAGGTTGTCAGTTGGACCAAGCCTCCGTTACTAACTCTAAAACGTCACTTCAGAACTAGTAACGAAGGAACGTTGAGTCGCTTCATTGAAACACATTGAATTTTGTACAGTATTAGAGAGAGAGAGAGAGAGAGAGAGAGTAGGCTATTACCTGTGTCTGGTATATTGCATTACATTCATTCTTCAAGTCGATGTCCATAATATTATATCCTTTATACAAGTCCGTTTGAATGTCCGCTGAGGAAAGCGATCTTTGTCTTTTTTACAGCTTTGGGAATCCATTACACCACAGCGCTAAGACAACTTCCTTTTGCAGAAGTTCCTTTCAATTTAAAAGTCTCTTGTGCTTCACTGACTCATTCTCCTGTAAAGTGTTGCCGCCATCTAATGGCGTATTAATGTAATGTTCACTCAATCCATATTACTTAATGGACATATTTATATAAAATAATATTTATTGAACAACAAATAAGCACAATTGTACAGTTCAGTCAAACATAAAGCACTAGTTATTAAAAAAAAAATAGGTCACCATTTACGCTGGTATGTGGGTTTTACAAATATTTAACGAATGAAAAGGATTTTAAAGAGCTTGTGACAAAACCTCCTAACTCCATTGGATCCTCAAACTGTCAATCAAGCCTCATTAATCCGCCTCACCTCGTGAATGAAGTGCGCACGCAGTTTGGACATCTCCTCTGTGCAATGCAAAGGTAAATAAAGATCTGATGTTTGAAAAAAATTGTAAAGTGTTTTCTTTACTCAAAAAACCATATGTTTATAAAGTTTAATGTTTTACGTATTTGAAGAGCGGAGAAGAGTCTGATATGTCCCGTCTAGTTGTAGCCAATATGCTATATAAGGATGTAACGTAACGTTTATTATTATCAAATTTATTATAGCACAATTCGACTTGCTCTGGAACAAATAATAGATTAATAAGACCAAAGATTGCCCGATCTATGTACTCAAATTGAATTATGTCTCATGTTTAACCACTATAAGAGCCAGCGGCAAATCCCAGAGGCACTGGCCGAGATGAAGCTGTTCTCGGCGGTTACAGAAGCACTGAACGGCCGCTGACGCACTTGAGCTTGCATCTCCGAAAACGTCAAAACAAATTGTAAAATAGGCGCTGTTATTAAATATGAGTCACATATTTCAGGTCTAAACAACAACATTCTCGCCTAAAAAACTATTAAAACTACAGTTCGTGGTACAAGAAGTAGTATTTGTAAAAAATTACGGTTGATTTGATCGGCCGCCATGACGGTCACTTCAAGCGGAGTGATACAAATGGTGAAAAGGCAGTAGGAGTGCTGTTATCACTGAAATATCGCATCAGATTCGAGAACCAGACAGAACTGTTGTTTCTGTCAATATGGGGTGTTGTGTGTACATTAATGAGGAAAAAAATGAACTTAAATGATTTTGGCAAATGGCTGCAATATAACAAAGAGTGAAAAATTTAAGGGGGTCTGAATACTTTCCGTACCCACTGTAAACATTATATATATATATATATATATATATATATCTATCTATCTCAGGGCTCTGAACCGGTTCAAGGAACGAAAATGAAAACCGGAAACGAATGAAATTTTGACCGGAACGTAACCAGAAACGGAAACTAAATCAAATTTAATCGTTCTGAACAGAAATGCTCATTTAAAATGGCTATTAACCGGTTAATAACGTTATTTTATCGTTCCATTTAATATTTTGATTTGGCAGTCAACCAATCACGAATTTAAATAGTACAGCCTATGCAAACGTGATGCTGATGCATCCAACGTGAGTGAAATGCCCGCGCTAACGCCCAGCTGTCAAGTCATCATAGGTTAGGTAAGTAACAATGGCAATGCCCTGGAATTAGTTTTTCCGATGATATATGTCACCAACCATCAAGTATTATTCCTACATTTAAGTGAAAATTAATGTCAAGTAATATGCAGCTTGTTGTGCGTTTTGAAACCAGCGAAAATTGCAGGAATCAGGATAGTACAATTTTCAACACATCACGCATCTGCAGCTTCTGTGAATGGAGAAAAATAGGCCTACCTACATAACACATATAAAATAAAAGGCAATATTTAGGCCTATAGGCTAAAAATTATGTCTACAGATTAACAAAACGAAAGTGGTTCATTGTGGCGCAGTCCAAAGATCTAGAAAAGGAAACAGACATTCTGCTTGTTTTCGTTATTTGAGTGTCTTTTGTAAATGTATAAATTATGTCTTGCTTTTACCTGTATGACCATAAATTATGGAAACAGTTTACTGTCTTATAGAAGGAAAACAAATCCAGTGGTCGCGCCGGCGCACACAAATTCTTGCATTGCTTACTTGATACCGCAGCCTGTTAAATATTAAAATAAAATACAATCTACACTGCTCAATTCAATTCTGTAATACGATCTGCCGTTTACCACCCATGACCACCGCCTCACTGTGCTGTTATATGTGAAGGATGATGTTTTACGTCGATAATGCGAGTGAAGTACAAAGCTCATATAATAAATAATAGTTTAGCATTCGTCTCGAAAATGAAAACAGTTGGATTTGTGCCGAATGAGAAAGGTAGGCTACAGATTCACTTTAAATTCATTTGTTTTGCATCTTATTTAGTTTTATAAATAAACCTGTTTCTCGCCTTGAATATAGCAATAAAGCTGGAATGGCGTTAAAAAGAAGAGATTTTTTTTATTTTTTATTATTCGTTTTGGCTTGACGTTTATATATCCTGAATAGTCCAACTGTTAATTTTAGAGGTTTTGTTGTGGAGTATAGGCTAAGTGGATAGGTAAAATAATATAGGACAGTTTTGTTCATAATTTATGTTTACAAACATTATAAACAAAGCTATGTAGGCTGGCTATTTGTGAACATTTTACTTCATTTACCGATAACTTTATTATCATTATTTCTGAATGTAATAATAAAATGCGACGTATAGACCTATGCGACTTATCTTTTTTCCTCTCAGGAGTAGCGTTGGTATTTTTAACCATATATGAAGAGTTTGGTTCCAAAACGTGATAAACGCCATTTTCAAAAAAAAAAAAAAAAAATAAAAATCAGTATTGTATATGGTCGGTATTAAAAAGTCATTTATTAATTTTGCGCAAAATATCCGTGATATTCTTCGTGTTATTCTGTCATGTTTTCTCCCCAAAACGCGACAAATGCCAGTCTCCCTCTCCTGCAGAATGCGATATATCTGCTCAACCAATCACAGCGCTCTATTCCACCCACTGTAAACATTGAAGGCTTTTTTAAAAAGCCGTTTTTAATACCAGTGTACTCAGCAAATGTGTTTATTTAACCGTGCGGTGGCGCCAGATACTCTTTAATCGGTAATGACAAATAATTTATAACATTAACAAGATGACCCGTTGAATTCATTTTGGGAGCGACGGCTGAATGTATTTTTAGTAAAATGCCTGTATATAAGATAAATATTGGCAAAGTTTAGACTCTGTCATATATGTGTTATATATATATATATATATATATATATATATATATATATAGTTTAGCAGGTTTAGCAGTGGTTCTCAATCAGGGGGGCCGAGAACCACTAGGGGGCCTTAATTTGATTTAAAATGATAAATGATTTAAAAGAAGAAGAAGAGTGGAACGATTAAATTCTTTTTTTTTTTGTTTTTAAGCGCTGATTATATATATATATATATATATATATATATATAATATAATTTATCGTGTGATAAATCACGCAGCCCTTTATAGTTATATGTATAGTTTAGCAGGTTTAGCAGTGGTTCTCAATCAGGGGGGCCGAGAACCACTAGGGGGCCTTAATTTGATTTAAAATGATAAATGATTTAAAAGAAGAAGAAGAAGAAAAACAAGCTTTAAAATAACATTTGAAGAACCAGGATTCCCACGGTCTTGGAAAAAGTTTATAAGAGGAAAACCTTTAAATGTAGAATTTCTAGATGTGGAAAATTAATGTAAATTATTTTTATTTTTTAGAATTAATGTACATTTTTATAGCTAAGCCAAGCTCTAAAATATGGTATCGGTTACATAAAAAATATATATATTTTAAAAATATGTATATCCATATCCAGTAAATCAAAAACAACTGGAATAGTTGCTGGCCTTTGAATATTTTGTGCACAATGGGGTTGGCGTCAAAACCCCCAAACAAGTATAACTATATAATTAAATTAAATTAAATTAAATTAAATTATATAATTTACTATATAAATAAACATATAATTATATGACCAGATTCTGATCAGATTGCATCTTTTTTTTTCTTTGACGTAATGATTAATGAATTAATTCAAGGCCAAACACATCACACTCTTAGTCATACAAGCCCTTTCATTCCCTTCTGTTAAGAGTCACAGTGTTGGCATCTGCCTTCATGTGATGTGACACTGCCCACAGTTTGTTCTGTCTGTTCAGTCTCCTTCTAAGTTCAGTCTAAGGATGATTCAGTGCCTGAGCAGATGTTAAGTGACTTGCCTTTTTTGGCAAAATGACTTCCCAGTGCTTGGTAATTAAGTTAAAGTGTTTCCACCAGGGTGAACATTACTGTTAAAACTTTCAGAGTCATTATAGATTCTTCTAAATGTTCAACATCATGCAACAGCTTCATTTCTGATGATCTGGGGAACAAAGCCAAAGACGAAGCAATAAGCGGGTGCCTTCAGTCTCTCAGATCTTAAAGGATATTGTTTTATTCAAGAGATATGATTGAAATATTTAGGCTGAATACTGTGTTTGATCTGAGATAGTATTATGTGCCACAAGCAATTCCGACGTTCCTTTTTAGCTTTGATCACAGCTAATGAATTGTTGTGCAGAGGAGCTCACGATTCAAATGCAACAATACACTTACTCATAGAAGCCTTTTACACCAAGAAGCAATCGAGCAAAACTAATAATGCCAATTGTAATGACCGTCCACCTTGTATTGAAAGACACTTAGAGACAGTTCAGATAAAAGCATCTGCATGATGAAAAAGTGACCACAGAGAGAAAAGAAAGTCTCTTTCATATCTTAATTAAGAGGTTGGAAATCTTTGTCAACCTGTGCCTCTAATTAAGACAAAGACAATGAGGTGATTGTAGACAGAGAAAGGGGTCAGCCATAAAAGGTTTAATTAAATTAAATTTCATACAGCACTTTGTTTGCATAAAGACTATCATGAGGTGCTCTGAAGCACTTTTTTCCTACATCATAAATAAATTAATTACATCTAGACCTGCTGGAGGTTCATGGGTGGGATTTTCAAGTCTCTCTTCAATGCATCCCTACAATCAGTCAAAGGATTTTCTATTCAATGGTGAATTTCCCAGGTAACCTGTGCATTTGGCATAATGTGACATTTATAGATCTTCAAGTATACTTAAGAGGGGCAGGCATACGTGCATGAATGTGTTTTTGAGCATTTCGAAAACAAAGTGTTGACCTCAGTGACCACGAGGCGTTTAGGCTCTATAGCATCACTGAAGCAGCACTGAAGTCCATGGCAGAGATCGCACAAGAAGAAGGTGATATCAGCCGCTGTGCGCTCTTGCTTGTACAGTTTGCACTGGATTAAAGTGAAAAAATAGTTGAAGCAAAAATATGCATCCTGACACCATTTAGTCACCCTTATGTTCTAAACCTGTTTGAAATTTTGAAGAATGTCTTTGACCTTCATTTTAACATTTAGTTATATAAACGCTACTGTTTAAAAGTTTGGAGTTGGTAAGATTTTTAAATCGAATCAGTGATTCAGATCTCCAATGAATCGGCTAAACTGCTGAAATCACGTGACTTTGGTGCTCCGATTCACTGATTCGATTCGTAAAGCTCTGAAGCAGTGTTTTGAAATCATCCCATCACTATATTGTTGAAAAGTTGTTATTTTGTTTTTTTGGCGCACAAAAATATTCTCGTCGCTTACTACTGAACTTGCATGAACTGTTTTAAATATGTTTTTAGTACCTTTATGGATCTTGAGAGAGGAAACGTCATTGCTGTGAATGCAGGCCTCACTGAGCCATCGGATTTCATCAAAAATATCTTAATTTGTGTTCTGAAGATGAACGAAGGTCTTACGGGTGTGGAACGACATGAGGGTGAGTAATAAATGGCAGGATTTTCAATTTTGGGTGAACTAACCCTTTAACAGCTTGTGCCAGCGCAAACCCTCTATTGGCATCAAAAAAAAAAATACTGTCAGGATTTACTAAAGACACGCAGTGCAAAATTAGCCCCAAAAAGGCGTGGACTAAGTTGTTTTTGCTGCTGACCTTATTGCATATGCATTTGTAGGAGTTTCCCTTTCAGATGCAAAATTTATGGAAGGTGAATTTTTAAATGATTTACGCAACGTGATTTACTAATGTTTGCGCTAGTCAATTTACTGGCATTTGCACCATTATATAACTCCCCAAAAAAGCAGGTCTTAACCCATTTTGTGACATGGCTGCAATTGTTGCATCTGCAGGAGACACCGCAGAGAACAGAGATCGCATGGTAGAAGGGAGAAAATATTTTCCACTCATATTAATTTCTTTGAAATGCCAGAGGAGGACGTTATCCAAACATATCATTTGCCAAGCCCCATATATATATCTATGTGTGTGTGTGTGTGTGTGTGTGTGTACGTGTACATCAGCTCTGCTTATTTGTGACCCAACGCTGATTTGACTGCGTCTGTGTTCTTTAATATGCACATCAGCAGTAGATCATGCACAAAACTTGCCACTTCCATTGGCGCATTTGTGGAATTCAAATCTGGCCCTAAAGGTTACAATTAACAATAGAGCCCAAACTATAAAATTCAGTTGCTATTTATTTTTAGATATAATAATCATAAAAAAAAAAACATAACCCATAAGGCACTAAAGGCAGGTTTTGCATTAACTTACAAAACTTAACATTAATTTTCTACTCCAATTCATTTTTGAAATATAATCATTTACACAGTGGCTGTCATAACTTGTTTCCATGACGGATTTATTTAAACATACATTAAATCATCAAGACATTGCTACCAGGAATGCTCCTCTCTAGAGTTCATTTCTCCAGTGAACTAACATGCTGTGGAGTGTAAATGACTTGCCTGAGGTAAATGTAATGCTATGTGATATATTATTCTCAAGCTGTTTTATTGATATCTTCCCACAGTTAAAACACTGGTTGAGAGATTACATGTAAACAATCGATTACATTACATGCTATCGGTCGATTGATCATCTATTCTTCTTCTTCTGATTTATAATACTTTAATGGTGTCATTGTGTCTTATCTGAAAACTCCTGTGCCCATTCTTTGTTACTGAATGGAAAACAAGTGCATTGTTCAAAGTTTCTACTTTTGTATTTTCACAGATTACTGCATACAGGTGTCGAACAACATGGGGTGAGTAAATGATGACAGAATTTTAATTTTGGGGTGAATATGCCTTTAAGATCTACTGCTTTGTCCAGTGCAAGCATCATTTCACATTATTAGCCTGCCAGGCCTTGAATAAACTATGAGAGCAGCTTGACGTTCAGAATATTCTGCCTAATTCAACTGACAGAAATTCACTCATGTAGTGGGACTGATGGCCTCAAGTCAGGTTTTAAAAGAATTCCCTGAACTGACAAAACTGAAATTAAACTGTCTTTAATGCAGATTAACATCATATTGAAATGGCATATCTGCATGAAAAACAGTCTTAATAAAAGTGCCATGACCTTGACAACTGATCATAGCTCAAGGGATTCTCTTGAAATCCGTGGTGGTTTAATGTTTTAGTTAAGAGAGCAGACCACACATGTTGTTAAGTGAGCGTACACTGCATTCAGGGATGTCAAAACTGAAAGCCATTTTGAATCTCACAGAAAAGCCATTTATTGAATACCTCCTGTCAGCTGCTGTCTATATTCCCAAGCACAGAGTAAAAGACCTTTTCTCTTTTCCCCCTCTATGTGGGCCTGATTATACATGAAATACAGATGTATAATGTAATGTAATCAGTCACACACTATGCTCTCTAATATGCCTGCTACTGTCTAGTGATTTTGCAAGCCCTGCTAATTTGCTGGAAACAATTTCATTGCATCAGTTTTAATAAGGGTAAGGGGCTAATAGCATAAATCTACATATATATGATATATATATATATATATATATATATATATATATATATATATATATATATATATATATATATATATTTATATATGACTATAATGTGTAGAACCTGAAATGAACCTGAGATTGATAAAAATGCAAATTAGAGGCTTTTGCATCTGAACTCTTCATATATATATATATATATATATATATATATGAGCCAATGAAGTTCACTTTGAGTCACTGGCCCAATGACCATGTACCAATGAATTCAATGCATTCAACCTGAAATCTGCACAAACTAGAGAGAGAGAGAGAAAAAGACTATAGTGTAGGATGTGAGATCAAATTTAATCAAGCCTTGGGTGGCAAACTATACTAATGTTCTGATTATTGTGAATCTCATAGTAAATGGAGGCCAGTCATACAGTGATTTAATTCTAATAAAATCATTTTACACAGGAAAAAAGGCAAGTAAATCACACAAGACCCACATCAAAAACCTCTAATGCTCAGGATGAATTGACATCAGCCACAAAGCATCAATAGCCAAACAGCATTTACACTGAATTTAGGGCATGGCAAGGCAGTGCTAAAGCTGTTATGCAGCTTCATATTCATTCCTCCTTGTAATGTACCGTCTTTAGTCCAATGAGAGAGGATGAATTCATTACAGCTCCTGTATCGATCTGACAGGCCTCAACTGAGTCAACTGGAAGACAACTCTCTCCAAATGCCCATAAACACATCTTTTACCTCAAAGCACATCCAGGGAATTCATTGAAAATTGAAGGATGAACAGACAGACGGACGCAAGGATGTGCACGGATAGAAGGACGAACCCATGGATGGATGGATGGATGGATGGACAGGCAGATGGACAAACAGATGAATGGAACAACAGATGGATGGATGTAAGTGAATAAATAGAAAACCCATGGATGGATGGATTACAGACAGATGGATGGACAGATAGATGGATTGACAGGCAGATGGACAAACAGTTGAATGGATGTAAGTACACAAATAGACAGAAAACCCATGGATAGATGGATGGACCGACGGACAGGTGGTCAGACAAACAGATAGACAAACAGATAGATTAGTGGATGGATGGATGGATGGATGGATGGATGGATGGATGGATGGATGGATGGATGGATGCATGAATGGATGAATGGATGGACAAACAGATGAATGGACCAACAGATGGATGGATGTAAGTGCACAAATAGAAAACCCATGGATGGATGGATTACAGACAGATGGATGGACGGATAGATGGATTGACAGGCAGATGGACAAACAGTTGAATGGATGTAAGTACACAAATAGACAGAAAACCCATGGATGGATGGATGGACCGACGGACAGGTGGTCAGACAAACAGATAGATAAGTGGATGGATGGATGGATGGATGGATGGATGGATGGATGGATGGATGAATGGATGGACAAACAGATGAATGGACCAACAGATGGATGGATGTAAGTGCACAAATAAAAAAACCATGGATGGATGGATTACGGACAGATGGACAGATAGATGGATGGATGTAAGTAGAACAGAGGATACATGGATGGATGGATGGATGTAAGTAGAACAGAAGATACATGGATGGATGGATGGATGTAAGTAGAACAGAAGATACATGCATGGATGGATGGATGTAAGTAGAACAGAAGATACATGCATGGATGGATGGATGGATGGATGGATGGATGGATGGATGGATGGATGGGTGGATGGATGGATGGATGGATGGATGGATGGATGGATGGATGGATGGGTGGATGGATGGATGGATGGATGGATGGGTGGATGGATGGATGGATTGATTGACGGGCAGGTGGACAAAAAAGATGAATGGACAAACAGATGTGTGTATGTAAGCTTACAGAGACAGACAGACAGACAGACAGACAAGATGGATGGATGGATGGACGAACAGATGAATGGATCTAAGTACACAAATAGAAAACCCATGGATGGATGGATGGATGGATGGGTGGATGGATGGATGGATGGATGGATGGATGGATAAACAGGTGCATGCACACAGATGGACAGATAAAGATGGATGGATGGATGGATGGATGGATGGATGGATAAACAGGTGCCTGCACACAGATGGACAGATAAAGATGAATGATGGATGGATGGATGGATGGATGGATGGATGGATGGATGGATGGATGGATGGATGGATAAACAGTTGCATGCACACAGATGGACAGATAAAGATGGATGGATGGATGGATGGATGGATGGATGGATGGATGGATGGATGGATTGATTGATGGGCAGGTGGACAAAAAAGATGAATGGACAAACAGATGTGTGTATGTAAGCTTACAGAGACAGACAGACAGACAGACAAGATGGATGGATGGATGGATGGACAAACAGATGAATGGATCTAAGTACACAAATAGAAAACCCATGGATGGATGGATGGGTGGATGGATGGATGGATGGATGGATGGATGGATGGATGGATGGATGGATAAACAGGTGCCTGCACACAGATGGACAGATAAAGATGGATGGATGGATGGATGGATGGATGGATGGATGGATGGATGGATGGATGGATGGATGGATAAACAGGTGCATGCACACAGATGCACAGATAAAGATGAATGGATGGATGGATGGATGGATGGATGGATGGATGGATGGATGGATAAACAGGTGCATGCACACAGATGGACAGATACAAATGAATGGAAAAACAAATGGGCCAATGGATGGATGGATGGATGGATGGATGGATGGATGGACGGACTGACGGACAGGTGGTCGGACAAACGGGTAGATGGACTGACAGATGCATGGGTGGAGGGACAGGCAGATGGACAAACAGATCAGTGGACAGGGATGAACGGATGGATGGACAAGATAACAGTTTAAACTTCATATAAATTCCCTCTATCTCTTACACCATGGAACTCATGAAATAACCAGCCATCCATTTACTTCCTCAACAGTCAAAAACCAGTCAAGCATCTGACACTTCAATCTGTTCTAACTGAAGAGAAGCTAGTCAATGTCATCAGACAATCTAGACACAAACAAAATTGCTCAAAAATTAAAGGCTTTCCAGGAACGACCGCATTTACAAAGCGGATCCACTCAGCATTTAGACCAGCACAAGACAAAGTGATTAGAATGATGCATATACAGTTAATCCTGCCACCGGATCGATGCTTCTGATTGGCTGAGATTGGTGAAACGCTGGTCTAGCAGGAATGCGCTTCTCTTAAAAGAGGGAAAGAACAGCACTGCAGAAGTAAACCGCTTACATCCACATTCCTACACACAAACACATGACTGATTCACACAACAGAACATGCAAGAGGGAGATAAAACAATACATTGTGAGAGTGAACAGAGAGAACATGCCACAACCTTCACAGCTGAAATCATCAACGGCACTCGTCCAAGCCAAAGCAATAATACATCAGACTCATAATCATACACTTTCCTTCAGTGAGGGAGGAACAGTAAACACATTTGTGGCCTCCACGCATGCTGGCAGATGGAGAAGGTGGGTGAGCTGGGTCTGAGTGGGTGATGGCCTAAAGACTGAGCGCAGAACAGGAAACTGAGGCCCGATGATTAGTCTCCGGTATTTCACTATGCACAATGATTCAACATCATTACAGGACAACCGGACGCAATCAGCTGCATCCGAAACCAAAATAATGCTTAAAGGGACAGTTCACCCAAAAATGAAAATTCTGCCATCATTTACTCATCAATTCTTTCTTATGCAGCACAAAAATAAAATGATATTAATGTTGGCAACCAAACTATTTTGGTGAGCATTGACTTCCATTGTATTTACCAAAACATTTTTAAAAAGTCATACAGGTTTGGAATGACGCGACAGTGAGTAAATGATGACAGAATTATACATTTGGATTTTCTTTTCAGTTTATGATTATCTACTTCTTGAAATAATAATTTGTTTTAGATCATTAGATGTGACCGCATGGAATGCAGACTCTAACCAGATTTCTTAAAAGGTGTCTTCAAACAGAAACGCAGCCTGTTAATGCACTGACTGTCTGAGCAATGAAGCAGCAAGACAGCTGCCTTTGGTTTTGGACGCAGCCCAGTTGTCTGAAACCAAATGGAATTAAAATGGCTACATATGTGACCTTGCTACGAAATCCAAAGGATTGTGGGTACATATGCCTGTTTATGAAATGCTATTGGCGTACAACTAGGTGATGAAACCATCAATAATAATTTCTAAAATACTGAATTATGGCATCTACAGTACTAAATTGTGAAGGAATGAAGCAACAAAGACCTTACTTCCAGATGGTCCATGAATGAGAAAATGGGATAAACAAGAAAACACTGATTTGGGGTAAAAGAGAGAAAAAAGTGCCATGATTAGTAAGATATAGATTCATGACCCACAATTTTAGCTACATTCGTGAAACTCCAGAACCAAAGCACTTGCATTTTGTAATGCAACACAGGAATGGAGAGCGAAAGGGTGAGGATGGGGGATGAGTGGGTGAATTGAGAGAAAACATGTAAACAAACAGAATGACTGAGGATGGAGGGTGAAAATTAATTTCACATCTCTCGGCCCACAAGTTGTCGATAGTGATCAAAGCCTGCTGGGTGAAATGATTGTGCATTGGGGGTCTCAGCTGTATACCGAGGAGGTAAACTGTGGTCTGCCCTCACCTCAATTACTTTAAAGGATAGTTCACCAAAAATGTCATTTATTCACCCTCATGTAAAAAAAAAAAAAAAAAAAAAAAAAGATATTTTAAAGAAGTCAATGGGGTCCGAAACAACATTGGACTTCATAGACTATTATTATATGGAGCAAATATATACTGAGACATTCTTCAAAATATTGTCAGTGTTTTACGGAATAAACAAAGTCATAACGCTTCGGACACAATTTTCATTTTTGGGTGTCAAATGATGTTTCCAATCTGGTTTCCCAGTCAAAAAGGTTCTGCCCTAAAACTATGCCATTGGTTGAGCCGGTGTAGGAAAATAAAATAAAAAAGAAAAGTTCCCTTTTAATGGCCACTTTGTGTACTGAATTGTCCACTCCTGCAAATAAACACTTCAGTCACTGTGCTGAAGGTCATGACCCGGTGATCTGCTGTCAGGATGCAGAGTTTTTTCCTTATGGGTCTCAAATAAACATCCATGACAGTGCAGTGTACTGCATTACCAAAACCACGGATTACAATTCCTCATTTTATCATTAAATAATATAGTTCCATCCTCTTTGACCTGTCAGCTTACCTGATAATGACATACATGACCAGGCAGTTTCCAACCAGCCCCACCACGCAGACGATCATGTAGACCACTGCTATAGTGATCTTGACACCCCTTGGGAAGAAGCTGTCAGTCTCGTTGAAGGAGCTGAGGTTGTTCTGGAACAGGGATTCGTTGTACAGACGGAAGTGTCTGGGGTCAGCAAAGCCGGTGGAATCATTTTGGAAGTCCATGAGTGCAGCTATTGCACACACACACACACACACACACACACACACACACAAACAACAACAACAACAACACAAAAATGCTGAGTGAAGCACACTCTCAATACTATCTCACATGAAAACAGGCATACAAGGAGACTGTTATTCTACTGGTTTTAGCTTGGTAAATTATGTGATACTCATTTTTTGGTCAGATCTACTAAGTTGTTAAAAAAAAATCCAATTCACCCAGACTTGAAGTAACCAGTGACTTGAATACATGTGATTAACTGAATTTAAATTAATGTTCATATTGTTTTGTGGTAAAAAGTAATATATAAATAAAACAGTTTTTTTGCATTTCTTCTCTTCTCTAGTTTGCGTCCTAATCTAGTTCCTACGATATTGTTGGCTCTTTAACGAATTGCTTTTGTTCCACTTTTTTAAGTGTTTTTTATCGATAAAGGTGTCTCCTAAATGGATGTAAATGTTCACAAAAATATGTAGTTAAGCAATATAGTTTTAAAATATTAATATTTGAAAAACTTTGTAAGTCTGGTGTAACCAATATGCAGGCAGCCATTTTGATTTTGTCACGTGACATGAAAACAAACCACTAGCTTCTCAAGTTTTATGAAAATAGAGATTCTGACCATATTAAAAAATGTTTCGTTAGTTCAAATTGAGACAAAAACTTATTGATATTTATGACTTGTAAAACATTTATTTTACCTTAAAAACATGTTTGGAAAAATGTGTACTTGATAATATAATATATAAAATACAATAATAATAATATCAAGAACTTGGAATGTGTGTTTTATTTTTTTTTTTTTATTTTTTTATTTTTTTTAAGATTTCGCGTTTATATCACAGACAGCATTATTCGTCATTGACCCAAATGTATTTAGCTACAGTAGATGAGGTAGAGGTGATACGCGAGGCGCAAAGCGAACCATCTACTGTACTGTCAACAGTTTGCGCATGAAATACATCACACAGTTTGGCTACACAGAAAACAACCCATCCATGCGAAATTCCTGGTAACGTCCACACCGGACCAGACAAAAGTATACAATAATTTCTGTCACATCGCTTCAGGAGGATTCAAATAGAGCAGCACATACCGCTGTTTGAAGAAATCCCGTGTGATCGCTTATGCGTCCGACTCCTGTTTCCGCTATTCTTTCTGTTTTAGGCAGTCTCAGAGCTCTGTTTCCAAAAGCCAAAGATATTCACATCACTCTGTATCTCAGGAAAAAGAGAAACATTTTTTTTATTTTTTCTGAGCGAGCGCAGTGGGAGGGGGAGGTGCGCTAAAGCACTTGGTTGTTGTTGCGAATCTTCAGCAGCGACTCACATCTCCACTAGGTATCTTTCAGTCTCTCTCTCTCTCTCTCTCTCTCTCTCTCTCTCTCTCCTGGCACGCGCTAACCCAAACGCTGATTACGCAGGGGTGGCGCGCGCATGCAGGTGTCAGTGGCACGCGCGCGCGCGCGCGTCTGAACAGGTGTCTGTGGTGGAAAGTCAGTCAGTATGTTTTACTTTTGCATGACATTTATATTATGTACTTATGAAATAATATAAAACATGCAAAAACGTTTAATTGGTAAACTCAGCTTTAATGTTGCTGTTAAACGTACCACCTACTATAAAAATATACTTTAAAAGAGTCTGGATATTGTAAAAATATTTTTAGAAAAATATAATTTACTTCACAAATTGGTTAAAAATATTATGTTTAACGAGGCAATACATATGTTTTATGGCAAACTACTGTAAACGTTGGATTCTCATACTGAAATGATATAAAACATTTTATTTCAGATAGTTCAAAAGGCAACATTTCTCAGTTTAAATTGTACTAAATCAACTAAAACTAAATATATATATATATATATATATATATATATATATATATATATATATATATATATACAGACATATATAAAAAATACAATGGAAACAGAAAATATAAAAATAAAATCTAATTCAAAATATTAACAAAAACTATATGGAATGAATAACCTTAGAATTTATAAGCAGTTCCTTTTTGAAATTTTATTTCTTATTTTTATCAGTTATGTACATTTGAGTGTTTTATGTTGCATTTTTTTATTGCTCAGTTCATGTTTACTGCATTATTTAGTGCACTTAGTTTTACCCTTGTCTTTTAACAAACAAATTTTAATAGCACAATTTTTACCATAAATTTAACTTAAACAATGCAAGACTACTGAAAATGATGCAGTAAAGACAAAATGGTAATTAAAATAATGAAAAGATTAAAGGCGAACAGATAAAAGGCAGCACCTAAACTAAACACTTTCATAGAAATGTATATTTAAATAAATTTTCCCCGGTTTCACAGACAAGGCTTAGGCCTATTCCCAGACTAAAATGCATGTTTGAGCTGTTTTATCTGAAAGCAACTTGCATTAACATATCTTAAAATATGTTATTGCCATTGGTTTGTCTCAAGATAGACACCAGTAATGTTTTTTTTTTTTTTTAGGGCACTGGTTGTCTTGGTTGTTTTTAATAAAGTGATGAAAATGTCCTGGCATTTATTTAAAAAAATTTTTTTTTTTTTTTTTTTTTTTTTTTTTAGGCCTAATTGCTTAATCTAAACCCTGTCTGTGAAACCAGGCCTTTACCTAAAATCTTGCTGACAAATAATATCAATTAAAAAGTTATAGGTCAACTACCCATGTTTCACTGATCTCAAGCTCTCATATTCAAGCATCGTTTGTGATAATTGCAACAGATTTCAATTGCAAAGTGCAACAGTTTTAATGGGTAAGTCATTAATGCCTTTCGAATTATTCACGGGATGCGGCTGATTTTGCATGCATATTTCTTTCCTCAGCCGTGTGACAGAAAACTGAGAAGCGCACAAATGCTTTCTCAGCTGAATGTCAGTGATGCATGTTGGATGTGCAGCCCTTAAATTGTTCAGCTCTGAAAACTTTAATGTGAGTTTGAAGGGGAGTGTTGGCTACAGGGGGAGCTCATGCTCAGGTATCAACGCACCGGTGATAAATTACAGCATTGTTACTTTGACAACATGTGACACTCATCGGTCACATAAGCCTTGGTTGATTCTTGTTTTGTATGCCTAAAGGAACTATGCGTCGGAGGCTCAGAGTACTTGGTGCATTAATGTGGTCTCATTAACATTTTGCTCCATGAATTTTTTGCTCTCCTAAGCAGTTTCCTGCACTGTGGAACTAGTTGAGTTCACGGAATATGCAAAGCGTTACATATTAATAGAAATCAATGTCTGAGAGAGCAACCTGCTCAGGGAAATGTTATAATTTAACATGCTTTATTCCCACACTGCTGGTGGAGACCTGTTTACAGTATAGCCGTCAGACTGGTCACTGTCCTTGGTGCTGAAACCTACAAAAGTAAAACAGACAAGCTCTCAGTTCTTCATAGAACACAGCAGAAAACATGAAGGATAAAGCCACAACTATAGACCATATATATATATAGAGGAGACAAGGGCAAGTTGTCACATAGAGCTCAGTAGCTATAACATTTTGAGGCAAATATTTAATCTATATTGAAAATTGTCTTACACTATAATTGTCTTACAATATTTTTGTTAATTCTGTCCTATATCGTCCAATATGATCACTTTTTTTTTGTATCTGTCATGAAAACAAGTGAAAAACACAAGTAAACCCATTCTTTTCATATTATATATATATATATATATAGCTAGTATGTTAACTAGTTATAGTGTAACTAGAGTAGAAGGTGTGACAACTAGCCCCGGTTTGTAAAAACCATTTAAACTGTAATCTTATTGCAATGCTACACACATTATTTGAATCTCAGCTGATTAAACCTGTTAGATGTGAAATATCCTGCTGTGCTTTTATAAGCCAGGAAATTAGCAGCATGTTCTGCTTGGATTCATTTGATCACTCGTATCATCTTATATGTAGCAAATCTGTTTGCATTATAAATGTCACTGTGAATAATAATGTGAAAATGTTGCACCATACAAATATTAATGAAATCCTTCTTTCATGGTGTTGTAAAATCTGGCAGGATTAGACCAATGCTGATGTCATTTCTGATGTCATGTACTATTATATATCCATTTTCCCCTCTCTTGTGTACACATAGGCAACAGGCCCAGATTTGAATCATGTCCGATAAAGGTTCACTTAATAGTTTTCAGATAAGATAAATTTAGTTTTATGCACAGCTTTTACAACATCCCAATCAATAAATGAATTTATCCACCCATTCTCTAGGTCAGTAAACGTTGTTTACTATATTAAAAATCTATATCTAGCATGTACTTGATAGTGTGCTGGTTTGCTACTTATAGTTTATATTCAACAGTTTTTTGGTTGATTTTATTTCCTATGCACCTGTCATTTACTCAGGTGTGCTGAGTTTGTGCTGATTGATTAAAAAATACAGTAAAAAAAAAAAAAAAAAAAACTTTGTGAAATATTGTTACAATTTAAAATGACTGTTTTCTGTTTCTTACTGTGATGGCAATGCATTAATTTTCTCAGCAGCCATTACTCCAGTTATCAGTGTCATTTATTTGAAATAGAAATCTTTAGGAACATTGTCATTACTGTCCTTATCCTTTCTGAATATAATGTTTGTAGATATTAAGCAGACCAGTCTAATGACTGGTAGTTGACATGTAAATAAAATAAAATTTTTATTCATTAATAGTTGCTTGAAATTGTAGATTTAATTGTATAAAGACTTTTGAATACCTATTGACAGGTTCACCCCATTCTTAAAGAGTATATGATAACATTTGACATTGGGTTTTGGGGAGGAATCTGAAATCTCAGATAGAGAGAAAAGAATTACAGGCTATATGGGGTGAAGAGGAGGTGATGGAGCATTGAGGAGCTGAAATGAGAGGTAAAAAGAGGAAACCTGTGGGGAGAGGATGACTGATAACAATAATGGCTACGAGTGACATGGTGAGA
Source organism: Megalobrama amblycephala (assembly GCF_018812025.1). Classification (NCBI taxonomy): domain Eukaryota; kingdom Metazoa; phylum Chordata; class Actinopteri; order Cypriniformes; family Xenocyprididae; genus Megalobrama; species Megalobrama amblycephala. Next base: position 34,158,800 of record NC_063067.1, on the reverse strand, counting down.
ACAGAAAATGACCGATAATAGATGAGAAGAAACAACGGAGTTTAAGTGCTATAACATAGTGCTAAAACAGGATGCAAAGACATTGAAAGATGGAAGAAGGGAATACAGCGAGGGACTGCTGAGAGATTGATGGTGCATGGGTGTGATGCCTCATTCAAACGACTCAAAAGCTTTTCAAAAGCTTTTGAAACTGTGGAAGGAAGAGTGTTTCTCTGAGATGTGCCACAGTATTCTTGGTTACCACCATTATATATATATATATATATAAAAAAAAATATATGAGTGTGCATTGGAGAAATAGGAGGAAGAGATATTGTTTGTTTGTTTTTTTCAGCAAGACTTAAAACAAGTCAACATGAAACTGTGGTCACAACACATTTCACTCAAAGTGATGTTTGTACAAGTGAAAGTATTAACAGTTATATTCGTGTCATGTGAGATCAACGGCGCTGCCAATGTCTTTACAAAACTTGATTTTGCAGCATTGAGTATTGTAGCCAATCACAGGGATTTCTGTTAAAAATAACGGCCAATCAGAGATGTACTTACCGGTAGTGAGAATCCGCTCATTAACTCTCAAAATGCTGAATGAGTTCATATTTAGCGCAAGTGTAAGTTCTGCACGTGTACAAATCTTCTCATTATAACAAACAAAGAGGAGACATGACGTAAATAAATGATTCATTGTGCAGTTTGACAGATTCATTGAATGAAACACGAGTTTTTGCACTCAATGAGTTCATGCTGAACTGACCGGTTTCTATTTTTCTGCGATGTTGCGGCCCCACATGAAAAAATACTGTAGTAATTTATAGTAATAGCATAGTTTTTTTTAAAACCATACCATAGTAAAGTACTTGAATTAATTTATTATGGTAATTCTATAGTTGCTGTGGTAATATAACAACTATAGTAATATAACCCTCTGGAGTCTGAGGCTGATTTGGGGCTCTGGAGTAGTTTTGACATGCCCTGACATTTGTGCTTTTTCAGTTGTTTATCAACATAGTAATGACAAAAATCTCATTACACTGTATTCAGTTAATAGTTATTTCATCACTTATAAAGAAACTAGGTAGTTTATAAATACTACAATAATATGTGGTATTTTCATACTTTATTAATAATCAATTTATCATTTCTAAATTAAGTATTACATTATTTATAAACCAGAAGGAGTTGTCAAATGTGTAAGTAAATGATTAATAAACATTTAAACATTCATTTATACATCTATTATTTAGTTTGTATTTGAGAGAATTATGTATATTAATTCAGGTAGTTATAAAACATGTTTTTTTATCATCTAAAGAATATGCTTTGTAATAAATAAATAATCTTCTGCAGTCAATGTTTTAAAGTTAGTACTGAAATAAGCATTTATTAACACACTGCCTCAAAAATAAGATGCATAAATGTACATAAATATTTTATTAATCTAAACATTTTTTCACAAACTCCTAAATTACTGACTTTTGGGAACTGTATATTTTAGTGTATTTATAAATGGCTACTAATGTCTATTAATGTTTTATAAATGTTTTTTTACTAATGCTACAACAATGTATTGACCCAAAAATTTTACTGTATTCAGCAGAAACTAGGCTACAATAATATGTGGGGAACAAATGTGTACATGTTTGTATTTGAGAGAATTATGTATATGCATGTTTTTTTATGAATAAATAAATAAATAAAGTCACTGAAATAAGGCCTCAAAACACATACTAAACATTTTTTCACAAGACTTTTGGGAACTGTATATTTTAGTCTAGGGTTTTTGCTACAACAATGTATTGATTTCTAAGACACTTTTTGTTTACACAGGCCGTATGCAAAGAGGTGTGAATCTTCATGAATAATGCTGTGATTCACACCTGAGGAGATTAAGATCCTGCCCCTAATGAGCCGCATAATGAGCCATTCAGTCAGGAATGTGACGTTGTGAACTAAGGAAAAATGCAATAACAAAAGGACTATATCATTTGTTTGAAGTTTATTTAAAATATAACTAAATATATAAATGACATTTAAAAACACATTTGAATTCACAGTTATACCTGGAAATAAATCCTGTTCAAAGATTTATGTGAACATCACATACATGGCATTTTGTGTTTCTGCACTGGAGAAGAAAAAAAAATAAAGCTTCTGTCTGCTTCCAGTCAGTGATCTCAGCATCATATGCATGCAGTCCAGTGTGGGCCAATATCTGTTCACTATGATTCTCAAATCTGTGAGATAAAAGAAAAAACCCTCTGTGAGCATGCTGATAACAGCTATTGTATTATGTCCACTCTAAACACAAAACATGGTTTTTGTGATCTCATGCATGCACGTATTATTGCACATCATTTGAAGAAAATTTTGTATAGGCCTATTATATTTTTAATTACAGTACCGGTCAAAAGATTTGACACGTTACTATTTTTAATGATTTTGAAATAAGTCTCGCATCAGTCTAGCATTTTTTGATCAAAAATACATAAAAAAACAGCAATACTGTGAAATATTATTATCATTTAAAATGACTTTACCCAATACTGTACTACGTTTTCTACAACTATAGGGTATATTATACTACAATACAGTTTACTGTAGTAAAAACTAAAGTACAGTACAGTATTTATTAAAGTTTATCAGTTCACTATACTTAACACTACAGTATGCTGCAGCATTCATTAACAAAGTGTTGTAAATACTATAATATATACAGTACAATTTACTATAATATAGTTCAAAAACACTATGGTATTTCCTATAAATTTCTCTAGTATTTTCAAACAAAAACACAAAGTGTGACAATAATCTCAGGTATTGTTTATGTGCTTATTTAATGTTAAATGCATGTAATGTAACTTTGAATATCATTTAGTGCTCCCAGCTTTGTAGTCATATTAAAAACAATAATGGATAATTCACCTCAGATCTTGAAATGTAATAAATGTATGCAAGAATGTTCAAACTGTGAACAAACAAGAGTATTCTATGACAAAGACGGTTTTAGTAAAACAGTATGTATTTTTGATAATGTTTAAATGGTGTAATACTTGTTGATTTTATTATGTAGGCTATCCATTTCCTTGTGAGTGCCATCAAAATTAATCTCTTGCCACAAGAGCCCACCCACACTGTGTTCTGATTGGCTATGGTTTTTGATTGATTGACTTTTACAATCTTTGTTGGATAAAAAAAAAAAAAAAAAAAAAATGTTTTTCCTAATCATATTAAAAATAACATTTAAACTGGATAATATTCAGACTTGCTGGAAAAAGTTGTGTGAAGAAAGTGGACCTGTCCGAGGGAGTAAGATTGGATGATGTCATCAGGGTCTGCCATACCTTGGCTTTTGGTGAATTGACGCCACTGGGCACAAATGATGGCTACTGATTTTCATATTATGGCTACTGATACATGGTGAGCATTAAAATGCTATAGCCTACTATTTAGTCTAAATAAATTTAAAAATGAAATTAAAAAAAAAAAAAATAAAAAATCACTAACAAAAATCAGTCATTTCAAATGCTACAAGTGAATCCAGGCATCACAAGGCTTACCACATATAACACTGTTATTAAATTAATATGGTTTTAAAAATTAACTTTGGACCCACTTTATATTAAGTGGCCTTACTTACATTTAAATGAATCATTTAATACAATGTACTTATTGTGTAAATACATGTTATTACATTCTACTTCTATTTTAAAAACACCTGCATGTAATTACATCTGTAATTAATTTCTGTAATTACATTTATAATTACACTGTTGACCCATCCCTTAACCCTTACCCCTACCCTTAAACCTACCCATACCACCAAAGCTTTCCCTAACCTTACCTGTATCCCACCCCAAAAGCTGCAAAAGTGTTTTGCAATTCAATATGAACCCAATAAGTACATTGCACTTGTTTTTTGATGTTAGTACATAGTAGTTAAGGCCACTTAATATAAAGTGGGACCTTAACTTTAAATGAGTGTTAATGTAATCTAAATGTAACACCCGTGTCATAACCTAACCAGTATGCATTTTTAATAATGTTAAAATGGTGTAGCCTAATATTTATGAATTTGATTATGTAAGCTACTTATACATTTCGATTGCAGATCACTTGCAGAGAGACTCCGCCCACTCACTCTTCTGATTGGCTGTGCTTTTAGATTGATTTTTTGTCATGTCGTGTCATTGTCTCATTCTGGTGTGGACAGACAAATTGCTTGTCGCTGGAATCTCATCGCAGTTAGTCTGGTTATATCAAGGTGTAAAAAATAATAAATGCGGATAAATTAAAAAAAAAATCTCTAATATCAATTTTGACTAAATCAATAAATCATATTTTTTGTCATGAATAATTTAGATTACACCTTTTTAAGGTTACCTCACAAAACATTTTCCAGTAAAGACTTCTGTTTGCATTGTCTGAGTGGTTTCCACATCACAGGTACTTGGAGGTTAAGATGTGAAAAATAATTTAAGAGTATGATGATGTCAGATGTAAGGTAAAGCAATTTTAGAGGCAGAGCAAGTAACATTACATTTTGATGAAGGAGTTCAAAGGCATATTTTGTCTTTTGGAATAACATGCACCAATAAATTGTTCATAATAACAGCAGGAACATGCATTAGTAAAAGTAAAATTGCCGTAAGGAGTCTTACTGTATCAACGCTCCCCAAATCCTTCACTGCAAAAAGGTAATTGTTAAAGGAACAGAAGGATGTCATTTGGGATGGAGATGTGGGCGGTTACGTCAGCAGATTCTTGTTATTAGGGAGGAAAAGAGGTGGGATGGTATTATGGAGGGTCTGCAGGGACATGAAGTGGTCAAATGAAGACTGTGATATATAAATCCTCCTTCAGCCCTCCTTTTCTTCAACCCTCCATCCTCAAATACAGAAACGCTTAATCTCAACCTTCAAACCATCCAGCCTTGCTCAGTCTCTCTCCCTCCTTCTACTGTTCCAACAATGCATTCACAGAAATCTTTAAACAGCAACAAAACAATCTCTTTAGTTTATTCAGATCTATTAAACGATACGCTTTCCGGATTCACTTCACGGATGACTACCTAATTACCAAAGCTTTTATATCTCCTTTATCTCATTTATTCAGCAAGTGCTAAGAGATTATGCTACTGATAGGAGAATAATTGAAGGCTCAGATGTGAAATGCATAATATATGTTTATTTTTCATTCACATGAGCAGATGAGTGTGCCACTCATAATGTCATTTATTCCTAAAGAGTTCTTTAAATGAGCACTATGGATGTCAAAGCCAGTAGCATTCCACATTCTTGACACCTGCCTATCAACGTCATTGTCGTACATGGATTTGTCAGCAGTCTGTCATGTTGTCATTGGCCACTAAGCATGTCTATAAATGTCCTACAATATGCTCTAACGATTTGTGGGGAAGTGTTACATCCTGTAGGAAACCACACGAACATAAAATGCACACATAAGACCTATTGATCAAAGCCAAAAGAACATCATAAAAGAACTAGGACAATGGAGCTACGTGACATTGATTGAGGAAGACAGGAGGAGTGTGAAGACTGTATTTTTTCAGGAACTGCACACTTAATTGCACAGATGGAGCTCAGAGAATGTCAGCACAGGATCAATTCCATTTAAATTCAATTAGACGTAACAGACAAAAGAAGTGGAAGTACAGAGCAATAGAAAGAGATGGAGGGACAAATCATTACAAGTATATTACGACTCTATTCCCCTTCAAACTATGTGCTTATTGATTTTATCCTCACTTGAAGTTCTAAACTAGTTTTCTTATTGACTATATAATGCTAGACTCACTAGTTTGTAATTTTGAGTCACATTAAACAAGTTGATTCACATTGACATGAATTCATATTTGAAATGAAACATTTAATATTAAAAGTGATGAGCAGTTTCCCAGAATATCAGTACTGGTAATTGCAAATGAGGCAATATTCAAAAACATCACAATTAAAGCAATCTGACAGAATGTATTAAAGAAGTAAAACTTTGGATGACTAGTAATTTTCTTCTATTACATTCAGATAAGACTGAAGTATTACTTATTGGACCAAAAACCTGTACACAGAATCTCTCAGACTACAATCTGCATTTAGAGGGATGTACTGTTACTCCATCCTCGACAGTTAAAGACCTGGGTGTTATATTAGACAGCAACTTGTCCTTTGAAAATCATATTTCATATGTTACAAAAACAGCCTTCTTCCACCTCAGAAACATTGCTAAGATACGGAATATGTTATCTATTTCTGATGCAGAAAAGTTAGTTCATGCTTTCATGACGTCTCGACTAGATTACTGTAATGCATTATTAGCTGGTTGTCCTGCTTCCTCAATAAACAAGCTACAATTAGTACAAAATGCAGCTGCTAGAGTTCTTACCAGGTCAAGAAAATATGATCATGCAACACCAATTTTATCATCTCTTCACTGGTTACCTATTAAGTTCCGTATCGATTATAAAGTATTGCTAATGACCTATAAGGCTCTAAATGGTTTAGCTCCTGTGTACTTAACCGATCTTCTATCGCCCTACAATCCTTCACGCTCTTTAAGATCACAAAACTCTGGACTTCTGGTTGTACCTAGGATATCTAAGTCCACTAAAGGAGGGAGAGCATTTGCACATTTGGCTAGATTAAATAGAGATTAATCTAGATTAAAGACGCATCTCTTTAGCCAAGCATTCACATAATGCATCTCATATCAGATCAATTGCACATGACTATCTTTGCTTAATGTTATGAACAACAGCTACACTAATTATTCTCCATTTGCTTTTCTGTTTTGCCTCGGGACACCTGTCCCGAGGTGACTAGAGAGGACTTCAGCTTCAGTTTGGATCCAGCCTCTTAAGAAGACCTCAGATGACCAACACCTATGAAGAGACGGTGCCAACTCCTGCGAGGACTTCAGAAGACGCAATCATCTGGATCAACATGCACATTACACAATTTCTATATCCTAATTATTGTTAATGTAATTAATTTTTCAGGAGCTCATTGCTTCTACGTTCAGTTAAACTGCTAACAGTGATTGTAAATTAATTGCCTAAATTATTACATTATTTGCTATCTGCATTCTTTAAATTGTAATGTTGACATGCATTCTCTGTAAAGCTGCTTTGAAATGATATGTATCGTGAAAAGCGCTATACAAATAAATGTGAATTGAATTGAATTGAAAGCAGTTTATGAATCAAATAAATAGTATTGAGTATCTTACATTTTCAGACACAATATTGCCAGTTGTCTATTTTTGCTCTGACAAAACAACTTCAAAAGAAGCCACAGTTAGACAAAGAAGCAATGTTTCAGTTCTGAATGAATTAATGTTTTTGAACAAGTCTGTTGAGTGAATAATTTAATGACTCACGTTCATTCCTGATTGAACAAATCGCTTGAGCAAATGATTCAATGAATCATAAAAACAGTGTCTGGATTTGAATATGCATACTTCCCTACTATATAGTACAAAAAAACAGTATGTGAAGAGTGTAGTATGTCCAAGTTGACAGTATTCACAAAATACCCGAATGTCTCCCCTATTTTCGGGGAGCTGATGGACACTTTACTATCCCATGAAGCCATGAGAGAGGATTTTTGAATGGCAGTAAAGTGATGGTGGTAGGTCACATGACAATGACAATGTGACTAACGCAGTACATCTGGATTCAAAAGTATACTCAGAGAGTACACTGCCCTCCAAAAGTTAGGAAATGCCCTAGAAAAATGGGGTTTGGGACAATATTGGCATGAATCCTTTTTAATTTGTGATAATTTTGCACTGATAAGGGACAACACAAACTACAAAAACATATTTTATTACATAAACAGTTTATGCTTAGAAAAAACATCTCAGGTTACGCATGTAACCATGGTTCCCTGAGAACAGGGAACGAGACTCTGCGCTTGGCGCTATGGGGAACCGTCACTCGTGACAGGTGTTCGAAATGCCAAGAATCACAACACTCCAATCCTATTGGCCGGTGACAGCCTATGACGTCGAATGGCACGAACCGTGATGTATAAAGGGAGCGCCTGAGGAAGCAGTCAACACCTTCTTGTCTTTGAGGGACTGTTCAGCAGGCATCCCGAAGAATGGCAGGGAAGCGCAGAGTCTCGTTCCCTGTTCTCAGGGAACCATGGTTACATGCGTAACCTGAGACGTTCCTTTTCGAAAGGGAACTTCAACTCTGCGCTTGGCGCTATGGGGAACAAAATACCCACTCCGCCATGCTAGAGGAGAGTGCATGCCCAAAATGTCTGGACAAATGTTCGGCAGTTCCAGGGAAAAACCGGGAGCAACTCTCCAAGGCTGTCAGTGACAGCATTCCCTATGGCCAACAGCCCAAGCTGATCCTAAAAGAGACCTTCCATGAAAGGCCTGCCAAGGCTGCTCAAAGCATCTGGGACCAACAACCTGTAGAAAGTGGTCCCATAAAGGGAATGTGGCCAGGAGACCATAAGGAATCCCGGCCAGTCACTAGAGGGGATAAAATCACCCCCGACGCCACCAAGGAGGCCGTACTAATCTAGCGAAAGCCAAACATAGCCTGGGCCAACCTTGTCTGATATACAGAATCTCCAAGCGCAAACTCCAGAAGAGGAGAGCAGGTAAGAGCGACTGCGAAAGGGCAGTAAGCAACTCAAATCCACACGCAGAGATGGGCATCCTGTGGAGCGGAACTCAGCTGAGCGCCATAAACCCTTGTATTGAGGGGAGTAAGACCACTCATCCTAGGATCCACTCAGCTTCTGATTAAAGCGCTGAGGAGGCTGTGCGCTAGAAAAACCCTGGTACAGGGGAGCACAAACCAGCCTGAGGCCAGTCTGAACGGGAGACTTCACAGAAGTCTACAACCAATGACCAGCTTAGGGAGCTAAGCACAATTACGCAGTCAACCCAAAGGGAAGTACGAAGCTCAACCTAACGGACAGACCATACTGCAGGCACATAGCCATGGAGGCCGACCAGAAGGGGCCTACAACATAACTAAGAGTTCTTACAATGAACTAATATCACAACATGAACCCAACACACATGGTGGTATTCAGGATGGCCCATAAGGCCATTCGACTGAAAACATAGCATGCTGAGCGCATGACCAACCAAGTAATTAGGTTGCTGTGAGTGCCCACAAAACAGCCCATCCAACACAATCCGACGAGCAGTGTACTCGGTAAAGCACCATTCTACTCTTTAAGCAAGAGGAGTACAACGTATGCCATCACACGCTAAAGAAAGCCCCATGGGCCTATAACCTCAGCAGACACGTGCCATCAGCTCGTGGCGGTGTTATCGAGGTTCAGGCTAGACAGACCGACTACAAAGAGAGGTCATTAGCCAGCCCGAGCCCCGGCCAGCCAGCGACACAAGACCCTTTTACTGAACAGTAAAAAGCCAGCATGCTCCCGAAGGAGGCCTTTAAAGCCTACCTGTCACACGCGGTGTCAGCTAGCGGCCACTAAAGTTCTAGGAGCAAAATAGAACCGAGTAACAGACAGGGCTATTAAGCTCGATAGCTATTAAGCTCGACTAGAGCTAAAGGGAAACCAAGCTCAAGGAAGCAAATGCATAAAACCAGACAAACAGTTGGTTTTACTACACAAGCTCACCTCGAGAGGCAAGCCATTCAGAAATGTACTCAGTAAAAACACCTTTTACTCTCTAAGCGAGAGGAGTACAAAGCCAAACTCCAGCGTGATACCTAGGAGGCCTGCGAAGGCCTACGACTCGTAAAACACGCGGCGTCAGCTAGTGGCAATCACGACTCATCCATTGTGATGAGTCATACAGAAACCCACACAAAGCTGTGCCAACATGCAGACTGAAAGGAGGCCCTGATGGGGGCCACAACCTCCATGAACACATGGCAACAACCAGTGGTAGCTTCATGAGGCCAGCCAGCAGGCCAAGTACTCGAGAAACCCTTAGTTAGGAGAAGTACACACTACGCCACAGAACTCAATGAGAGGCCTGAGCTAGGGCCTATTCATACGGAGGTGGGCGTGGCCGATGGCGGCATGAGTCAAAGACACGACTCAACCATGGAATGAGTCTAGATATAACCAACCCAGCTGGGCCAACACAGAGGCTACAAAGGAGGCCTGGCAAGGCCTACTACTTTCAGCACCATGTGGCACCAGCCCGTGGTCATAACAGGGCCCAAGCTCAAAGGGGACCAGCTCTAGACCCTACACGATAACTGTGGGGAACTAGCTATACAACCTGAGCTTAAGCCTACACATTCCAACAGGCAATGTACCTAGTACACATAAATATGTTATCACGGTCTAAGGAAGGCCTACAAGGCCTACCACCTCAAACAACGTGAGCATAAGCCTGAGGCAATGATAAAAACACATGAGCAAACTCGTGATCGTAAACCAACAGCGCCCAAAAAACAAGCTGTATTAAGAGAGAGGCTACAATAAAGAGCCAACAATCTAACAGCAAATGTAAAACAGCCTCTGTGGTCATGATCGACTGGGAGCTAGCAGAGATCATACTATTCTAACCAGAATAAGACTCTCTACACTCAACCTGAGTGTGCAATCCAACAGGTGATGCATTCAGTGAAACACAAACCCTAACCGGGGAGTACAACAAAACACCACGTTCATAGATAGAGGCTAATCACAGCCTGCTATCACAGAAACAGGCATTAACCTGTGGCAGCACTAGAGTAAGCTCACATATGTATGTAGGGCTAAAGCTTAGAACCCCAAAGCAAATGTGAATGCTTTGTAATGCATGCCATCCAAACAGGATAAATGTTTCACAGAACAGATCTGAGATCTGTAATGAACCCTTCGAGAACGAAAGCTAAAATATTTAGCATTGTAACCTCGAGCTTGAATATCATACAAGGGGCTCATGTGAAGACATTATAAGCATGACAAAGGTTCTAAAGTGGGGCCTAACGATACTGCATAACTTATCTACTCGAAAATAAGGGCCTACCACCTGCGAAGACAGCACCAGGAAGGCTAATAACAGCCTATAACCTTAGCTGTTAAACATAGCAAGCACCTACATACAGAAATGAAGGGGGGAAATGGGCATACGACCAACAACTCCCTCAAGAGGAGGCCAGAACTAGGAACTATACAACCACGTGGGGATAGTGACAATACAGCGGCCTGTGAGTATCACTAGAGAGCCTAGCATTTCAGTTATTGGCCCAAATTAACCCCTTCTACACTGACTATATGCTCAGGGAAACTATACAGGAAAAACAAGGTCTACATTTTCACAGAAAAATAAATAGACCTCGCTTACCTCCTGCGGCTCGTAGAACGAAGGTTCCTCCTCCTTTTGTCAGTATAAAGGAGGATAAATCCAAAGTCCTTTAAGCCTAACGCGCTCCCAGGGCAGCTGCAGCCTGTCTGAAGCGCGCTCCATAACCTCCAGTAACTCCAGATACGCCAGGCAGGGTGGCCTATGAGGGGCCGCTGGCTTACCCACTTCCTCCTCCTAGGCCATCTCCTGCTCTCTGGGGCTTGCAGCCAGCAGAGCACTCGCTCCTGGATCCGATGACGTCAGAAATAGGACGTCATCGTCATCCAGGAGCGCGTCCTCATCAGTCGCCTCGGCCTGAGAGAGATTTACACCCCTCTCAAATTCCTTAGCGAGCTCCACCTGAAAGCCCCATGATTTCAGCCACCGCTCTGCCTCAGCACGAGCAGGGCCGGAACCACCAGGCAACGGCGGTGATGCCTCTTCCCTCGAGAAGAGGGCCAAACAAGAACGGAGCGTCTTCATGGGCAGACGCTCACAGTTGACACAGACAGCACCCTCAAGCACTGTCCGTGCGTGCTCTTTGCCCAGACACATAACGCACAGGTTGTGTGTGTCCTCAGGTGTAAGAAACCTGGGACAAGGATCAGCACACTTCCTGAAACATTTTTCAGACATAATACAGATATTTCCTTACCGGAGTAGTGAAACAGGCACAAACAAAACAGTTCTGAAAAGATGAGAAGACGTTGACTGCTTCCTCAGTCACTCCCTTTATAGGTCACGGTTCGCGCCATTCAACGTCATAGGCTGTCGCCGGCCAATAGGATTGGAGTGTTGTGATTCTTGGCATTTCAAACACCTGTCACGCATGACGGTTCCCCATAGCGCCAAGCGCAGAGTTAAAGTTCCCTTTCGAAATATCAAAATATCCACCATTAGCAGTTATCTGACCTAAACTGGGTTCTAATTGGTTCATTGTATTCTAAACTTAATTGGCAATCAATTGTTGAAGCTATTAAGGTGTGCTGACCCAAAAATCTTTTACAAACCTGGGCCAAGTTTAAACCAGTAACCAGCATCACAGCTGGCAAAGGAGCATGTCTGACTTTGACATGTATATATTGCCATTGTTATGTAATCAAAATGAAAATTATTATTGCTGGTCTTCAGTGATAATGTCAAGTTACTTTAATGTATTTGCACCAAAAAATGATCAAGATTTATGCTGATATCGTCCAAAACCACACTTTGCCAGAGGTGTTCTGTTGACTGAATGATTCAGCATCTCACTCATAAAGAAAAAGTCACAATCCCCACCACTAAAAAAATAAAGTCTTTCTGAAACATGCAAATATAGACATGCAGAGTGATATAAAAAAAGAAATAACTCATGAGGAATAAATGTTATTTTATACACATACAATATGTGCAGTTCAAGTATACATAAGCATAAAATCAGACTAATTCCTAGATATCCATTTAAGAATCAGGTGTACATTTCTGCCATGGTCAAAGTGTATTTTGTGGACAGTGATTTGGATTGTATTAATAATTCAGTGATGCATTCAGGTCGTTTCCAAATGCGATATTTCTTCTACCACACCGGTCAGACGGGTTAAGCAGACGCAAGCAAATGTTTCTCTCTTCCATTTCAGCTAATTACAAACACTCCTACGCAAAGATGGCAACACATTCAGAAACATACATACACACACTCTTTTCTTTAAACTAATGACAAGCAAGATAAACAAATCAAAGAGTCTGCCAGCGGGTGGCCTTTCGTAAACAAAGCAGGACTGACTCTAAACTAACGAGTCCCACCTCACCACCAATGCTCTGTTAGCAGCCCTGAGCCTCAATTAGCACTGATCCTGTATATATACACACACAAACACCTCATAGTTTGCAATTATAATACACACAAACCACATGTCCCTCATGTACCACAGGGTCACATTACTTTACACAATTATCCATTCAGGTTCTTTAGAGTAATATTTATTATGTCCTGCTCATGTAACGAATGAGATAGAATGAGATGAAAAGCAATAAACTCCATCTCTTATTCGGTAATATGCTGAAATTAGATTTTGTTACAGAACATTGTCTGTTATGAACGTTATGTCCAAACAGATATGTATTTTGAAATCAGCTGATTAACTGTTTCTATCAAAATAATAATAAAATTGTTGTATGTATCATCATATTCAATCAGATCATCTTCAGACCATGCCATCAAAAAGTTATGAAATAACGTGCAAACGAATATGATGAAGAGCACACCTAAATGGACATGTGGCTATATCTCTGCAACGCTTTAGCATATTCTGACCAAACTTAGTGTGTGTTATGACAACCATGTCCTGAGGGTATCTGTACAGTTTCGGCACGGTGCCACCTGGTGGTCAGGAGATATGAAAAATGGCTGAAAAGTTTGATAAAATATCACAAAACTGGTTTCTGTTTTTTCCATGTCGGCCCTGAAGCTACTCTAAAGTTCTGGGGCAGTGCCACCTTGCAGTCAAAAATTATAATGAAATTTCAAAAAGTGCTAATAGTAATGATAATGCAAAACTTGATAGATAGATTCCATAAGTCATGGCAAGAACAACGATGCCATAGAGAGTCAAACTAGCTGTCCAACATTTTTAATTTCCTTGAAAACCTACTTTTTAGAATTGGTCTGTTGGTCAGATTCAATTCAGATCATCTTCAGACCATGCTGGCCAAAAATGATGGATTTTGTGTTGATATTCCAAACTGTTTTCATTTAATGCATCAACAAATTTAATGTCGAGATGCCCAGAACATCTCTGAGGCTGTCTCTCTGCAAGGCTTTGGTTTATTGACACCAAACTTTGTGGGCTTTATCGTACACAAGATGCGACACAAGTGTTTTTTGCTAGTTTCAGCCTGACAGTTATCGTTTTCACGTCCAGCGTCCTACGTTGTTTAAATAGCAAATGCACTCGCACCCGTCTGTTCTCCCATGGGTGTGCTGGTCTGAAAACGAGGAGTGTTCAGGATATTTTGAGGCAACTGAAAACGATTGCGCTATTGACCAACAAAAACCTGGTCTAAAGTCAATGGCACAGTATTATTATTATTTTTTGTTTGTTGTTATTTAAAGGGCACGTTAGTAATATGCACATATAGGCGGTTGCACAGCGCGCGCACACTCTGCTTATTACACACACAGGGATGAGCATGCAATGTAAAAATTACAATGAAAAGGATTACAATGTAAAAGATTATTATTGTGTACATAAATAATAAAAATGCCTACATGTCATAATGGATAGTCATTGCATGTATCAGAATTACCTATTTGGAGTAATGACGAATGAAATTGGCTAATTATTTGGCCAATCATGGCAAAACACACGCATTACTCATTAAGAGGACTAGGTACAACCCTTTTAGACCATGCACCGTTGTTAAAATAGCAAAAGTGGATTCAGATACACCCTTATGCACCTGCGCCATGCACTTCAGACCATGTGCTTAGATTATTAAAATAGGGCCCTGTATGTGTCATTGTCACCCCACACTGACCACACCACATCAGTTTGATCACAGAACCACCTATTGGTCAAAAGTGATAAGAAATTAAATCATATTACATGTGATTCTATTTATTTTTCAGCCATTTTACTCATTATTGTAGTTGGTCTGATGCGCCAAGCCATGCTTGTATAACTTATCATGCCTTTTTTTGTGTTTGGCCTCTTAAAGGCGTGTGTAAACTGTGCGTGTTCGGACACTTGGGAGGTTGTGAGTCGTTGCACACGTTACGAGTGAGTTAACCTGATAATCACGTCAAAGCAGCTGGTACATGGCACAACTATAGCTGGCTGCAATCGTGAGCTTTCATGCTAAACACGGAGACTGGAGCTTTCAACATTGCTGTTATAGCTTCGAATAAAAAAAAAGAGATAAAAAGACGAGTGGCGTGTGCATATGATTTAGTGAAAAGCAGAGAATAACACAGCCATTCTTTTCAACAAGAAACAACTAGTGTGTGTGTGTGTGTGTGTGTAAATGTAAGTGCACGCTCTAGGGTTGCAGCCACTGGGCTATAATAATATTCATAGAGCTAGTCTATATGGCATGGTTGTGTATGATTTGGCAATAGGCTGTTACAATCAGGCTGACTCCCCAATAATTGGGAGGTGCTCGTAACGTGCTCGGCCCGGCTCGTAATTCCTTTCACACAATGTGCATGACAAGCATACACGATTTCCACGCAATTTCTCCAGAGAGAAAAAAACAAATCGCCTGCAAGCTGGTACAACAGCAAAAATCGCAGTTAAGTTAAAACAACAAACTTAGGACATAAATTTAGCAAACAATAGTTTTTGTATATTGCCATTTTTTAATTAACTGTTTGGTTTGAAAATTGTTTAACAGTTTATGAAAAACCTACGGTGGCCCAGTAGTGCACAACACAACGAAATTAAAAAAGCAAACATAAGTTCACAACACAACGGAAACAAGCCACAACACAACGAAATAAAGCCACAACACAACGGAATAAGCCACAACACAACGGAATTAAACCACAACACAACGGAATAAGCCACAACACAACGGAATTAAACCACAACACAACGGAATAAGCCACAACACAACGGAAATGCTCCCGACCACTTGGGGGCTCTCAGAGCTAGGTAATATTACTATTCCTTGCCACTGTTCTATAAAGTCGACAGTTTTACAAAGATATCAATACCATGATTAGTTTTAAGTATGTAAGCATTGTATATCGACATGGTATATTAATTAAAAATCAACTACGTTCACAATAGCTTCATATTTATACTTGTGAATGATTTGACGCGATACCACGGCGCATGATAAAGGGAACATCCACCAATTCCACCAAGTGGTTAAAACGTATAATTTGTATTCATTAAAATTACTTTTAACATTTAAAAACAGACATGTTCAAATTCCAAAGGTTGTTAGTTCCTGTTGGTGAGACTGACAAGCTTTGGAATTTGAACATGTCTGTTTTTAAATGTTAAAAGTAATTTTAATGAATACAAATTATACGTTTTAACCACTTAGTGGGATTGGCAGACGTTCCCTTCATCATGCGCCGTGGTAGCGCGTCAAATCATTCACAAGTATAGGCCTAAATATGAAGCTATTTTGCACGTAGGTGATATTGAATTAATATTTCATGTCGATATGCAGTGGTTACATACTGTTTAAACTAATCGTGGTATTGATATTACTGCCGACTCTATAGAACAGTGGCAAGGAAAACTAACTTTACCGAGCTCTGAGAGCCCCCTAGTGGTCGGGAGCATTTCCGTTGTGTTGTGGCTTATTCCGTTGTGTTGTGGCTTGATTCCGTTGTGTTGTGGCTTTATTCCGTTGTGTTGTGGCTTTATTCCGTTGTGTTGTGGCTCGATTTCGTTGTGTTGTGGCTTTATTCCGTTGTGTTGTGGCTCGATTCTGTTGTGTTGTGTCTCGATTTCGTTGTGTTGTGAACTTATGTTTGCTTTTTTAATTTCGTTGTGTTGTGCACTACTGGGCCACCGTAAAAAAAACACCCTACACTGTAAACAAAACAAAAAAATTGGATAATGTACTGGCAGAAAATTACCAGGACATTATCCAGTAATTTTACGGACATTTCCATTAAACCTAAAACACAACTCAATGAAGTTCAAAATTCAAAATATTAAAAAAATACAGAAAATTCACTCACATTAATACTATATTATGCCCTGTTTTAAAAAAAATATATATTTTGAAAAAAAAAAAAAAAAAAATACAAATATTTTGTGGAATATGGCTTTAGTAAAAATATTTCATATTTCGATCAAAGGAATTCCTCTCAAATTACTAAATAAACAACAGGTCAATAAACAGCGGGTGCTTAGTGTGACAACATACCCCATAATGTAACATCCATGTACTATAGATCCTCATGATCTACATACCAACTTCTAGTCCTGGAAAAGTTTGAAGGCTTTTTAGCATTACAAGAATGTTGCATCATGTCTGGAGAGAGTCACATAAACAGTGTGATTAGAAGAATGGACCATTTGGCCGGTACATCAGCAGATGGACACATGTAAGAGAGAGAAAGGAGGACACAAAGGAGGCCTCTCGCTTCTGATGGACTAAATCCAGCCTGTGGGTGAGCATTGGGTGTGTTTCATGTGCTTACAACTCACGATGATACAGACACACATCCAGAATCACAAACCCACACACACTCCCGCACAGATCTCCAGCACGTCACTCCTGTAGGCAGGTCAGCGCCTGTCCATCTGTCTGACCTATTGGAGAGCAGTGGAGAGGAGAGAGACTGTAGAGACAGGCAATTACACAGACGCAGAGCTTGACGGACAGCTGTGAAGGTCAGAATGGCAATCTGCAACACAAATGTGCAAAAAACACACTTATATAGACTAAGGCTCGATGGTGTTATCTCAATCTAGACAGAACGCTACCACTACAGAATGGCAGGTGAGATCAATGCCATATACATTTTTTTTTTTTTTTAATAAATCAATACTTTTAATTGATCAAAATCTAATAAATGTGGTTCCTGTGACCTTTATCACAGAATCCTGTAAAAAATAAGCAGCAGAACTGTTTTCAACATTGATAATCGGTAACTGATACGATGGGTGATGACATCACTGTTTTCTGCAGAGCTGTTTTATAGCTGAATTGAACTTGATTCATAATAATAAGAAATGTTTCTTGAGCATCAAATCATCATATCAGAATGATTTCTGAAGGATCATGTGACACTGAAGACTGGAGTAATGATGCTGAAAATTCAGCTTTGGAATAAATATTTGTATTTTATAATATTTTAAAATGTATTCCTTTAAAATATATATATATATATATTTTTTTCAGTTTATTTATGTGTCTCGTTAAACTCTGTCATTGGCGTTGGGGGAGATGGTTTTGGGGGGCATGAATGGGTGTCCCATATTTGTCCCCTAGGTACAACTGTGGTTTCAATTTAAGAAGGCTAATGCTCGGATGAACAGCAGCATATGTTTGTGCATCTGCGTGGGTGTGAGAAAATGTATTTTTTTGTGTATATGGATCGATTGAGGAACAATGTTGAGCATTACAAAGAGACCTGCATTTTTGCGATTAATAACTATGATTTTCATCCACAGTGTAATTCCTCTGATGAGGCGATCAGAAGGCAGAGCGTGTTAGCTTTGAGAATGTGTAAAATTGCTCTTTGAATAATTTTGCAGAAATGTGTCAGAAGTCATCAGTTTCATTCACTGAATGCTGACAGAAGAAGAAATTACTCAAAGGTCTCAGGCATTTGAAAGCTGAAAGAAATGCTCAACATTAGAGCGAACAGATAAGAGGAGATAAAAACCGACAGTTTCTGTCTTTCTGAAAATGCTCAGATGTTATTTCACTTGACATTCAACAAGAAAGATGAATGGTCACCTATACGTTTACTTGTCATTTAGCTTAAACATTTGTCTTCTTACATGTAAAGATCCAGGCACTTCAATGAAAATCCAGTATATAAAGGAAAAATCAGCAGTGGCATTTGCACAAAACAGAAAGCACTGACACGGCAAGAAGTTGTAAAAAGGCAAAACGTAAAGTATAAATCAATATATCTCAACTTCATACTCACTAACGGAATTTAAAGGGTTTTTAAATACTTTGCAGGTACTTCTAAATGAGCGATGCTTTCGCCACCGATCTTACTTCCATGAAAGCGCCAGCGCAAGTTCTACCAGGAAGATTTAAAAGGATTAGTTCACTCTTTAAGTACATTTTTCCTGATAATTTACTCACCCCCATGTCATCCAAGATATTCATGTCTTTCTTTCTTCAGTCGAAAAGACATTCCAGGATTATTCTCCTTATTGTGGACTTCAATGGACTCCAAACGGTTGAAGGTCAAAATTACAGTTTCAGTGCAGCTTCAAAGAGCTTTAAACGATAACAGATGAGGAATGAGAGTCTTATCTAGAGAAACCAAATCGCTAATTTTCCCTTTTCTACTTACGGAAAAAACAGAACTGGCACCACATTCATTCCGTAAGTAGAATAGTGGAAGGTGTAGGACATATAGCGTAAGCTTTTTGAAGAATACGGAAAGCGGAAGCACGTGAAAGGTGATCAATTTGTGTTTATAAAGCATATACATTTGTATTTTTTTTAGAAAATGGCCGATGGTTTCTCGAGATAAGACTCTTATTCCTCGTCTGGTATCATTTAAAGCTCTTTGAAGCTGCACTGAAACTGTAATTTTGACCTTCAACCGTTTGGTGCCCATTGAAGTCCACTATAAGGAGAAAAATCCTGGAATGTTTTCATCAAAAACCTTAATTTCTGTTCGACTGAAGAATGAAGGACATGAACATCTTGGATGACATGGGGGTGAGTAAATTATCAGGAAATGTTAATTTGAAAGTGAACTAATCCTTTAATGTCACGTCATCCTTTGTAATAATAAGTCTGGCCAATCACTGCTTGTCACCTGGTATAAATGAGCACTGAATTACTTGTTTCACATTTGCAATCTGCATCCCCAGGATTTGGATGAAGTACGGGGCCTACGCCAAATAACTTTTCCGTACAACTAAACATGAAACACTGTAGCTCACTACCATCTGTTTATACTTTATGGAATAAACAACATGTAAACGTTCACCTGCCCTCTGAGTCTTTATGGTAGAAATAATTTTTTTACATATAAGGGAAATATTTAGGACAATTCAGGACATTTGATCAGTGGATTAGGAAAAGTGGGTGTAATTAGATAGATGGAGGAGAGAGGTTAAAAACATGGCTTCATCAGCTGAAAAGATTCTGACCAAGTTATTGCATTTTGATCAATAATTAAGGAACAAACTTTTTTTTTTTTTTTTTTTTGACTGATCATGCATAAAATGAACAGAAATGGACCTGAAATGTTTGTTAAGGAAGCAAATAGGGTCAACACCACGGTGAGTTCATGTAATTGTCTTGATACGAAACTAAAGAAAGCTCTTTTCAATTTGACTTCAATTTCATGTATCTTCCTTACCGTGACCTTTACAGGACGTCATTGCATTCCTTACAAATGATCCATCTCTAATTACTCGTTGTGATGCTTTCATTTACCTCTGAACTTAATGTGACTTGACTTGAAAAAGTGAATGTGGCTGAAATGTTCACAGGTTTTACTGCAGTGACATAAACTACTGACCTTTCAAGTATAGTTCATTCCATGACCCCCACAGCAATGGACCTGCCCACACACCACTGTTAATTCAGCAACCTCTTGAATGTCACCATGCAGCTTTCTGCATTGCAATGAAGGATGTTTCAAGCCCAGAAAATGACTGCTGTTGTCTATGTAAACTACATTTTTTCATTATTCATTGTCTGGAATTGATTAGTGACTAATAGATCCATTGATTAATGGATTTTGTTTTATCATTGAAGTGGAAAATCAACAAGCCAAATCTTTTTTCATCGCTAATTTTAAATGTCACACTAAATGCAAAATGGCTGCTGGAAAAAAAGGGCAACCAAGAAAGATTATGTCCTCCTTGGAAACAACAACAACAACAACAACAACAATAATAATAAAAATGTTAAATTAAACTGCTGTTCAAAGGTTTGGTGTCTGTAAGGTTTTTTAATGATTTTGTCTCTTATGCTCAGTAAAAGCTGCATTTATTTGATGAAAAATACAGTAAAAACGTAAATATTGTGAAATATTATAATAAAATAACTGTTTATATATTTTAACACAATTTATTACTTTAATGACAAAGCCGAATTTTCAGCATTATTACTGCAGTCTTGAGTGTCACGTGATCCTAATAATATGCTGATTTGTTTCTTAAGAAACATTTCTTATTAGTGTCAAAGTTGAAAACAGTTGTGTTGCTTAATGTTTTATTAGAAAAGACAAGCATTTGTTTGAAATGAAAATTTTGCTGAATAAAAGTAGCCTATTAATTTTTAGTATTTATAACAGTATTTTTAGTGGTATATAAAATGTATATATGTATATAAATTAGCAAAATTTGCATTCATAAGAAAATGTATAAACGGAAAATGAGGCTCAGTTTAGTGGGTCTATAAGGTTAAGATTGCAGTGCTGAGACTTAAAGCACAATATAACACGTCTACCAACTGAATGATGTGAAAATGATATAAGAGATGACAGATTGCATTTTTCCTCAGTGTTTGGTCTGCTAAAGAAAGTGAACAACCTGAAAGGTCTATTTAGAAGTGTCAACAGTGTAAAATGTCTGAAATCAGAGCGTAAAGCAGTTTAAATGCATGAGAAAACAGTAGCCATGTGACAGACAGGTACTGAAATATGACAAAACTTTACCAAACTACAAGTAAATGGAGCTAATACTTTACATGGCCTCTAAAAGACAGTAACAAATACACACACACACACACACACACACACACACACACACACACACATCAGTATTTACTACAAACCCAATGCCAAAAAAGTTGGGACACTGTATAAATTGTGAATAAAAGAGGAATGCAATAATTTACAAATCTCATAAACTTATATTTTATTCACAATAGAATATAGATAACATATCAAATGTTGAAAGTGAGACATTTTGAAATGTCTTGCCAAATATTGGCTCATTTTGGATTTCATGAGAGCTACACATTCCAAAAAAGTTGGGACAGGTAGCAATAAGAGGCTGGAAAAGTTAAATGTACATATAAGGAACATCTGGAGGACTAATTTGCTACTTATTAGGTCAAATGGCAACATGATTGGGTATAAAAAGAGCCTCTCAGAGTGGCAGTGTCTCTCAGAAGTCAAGATGGGCAGAGGATCACCAAATCCCCCAATGCTGCAGCCAAAAATAGTGGAGCAATATCAGAAAGGAGTTTCTCAGAGTTATGAAGTTATCATCATTTACAGTGCATAATATCATCCAAAGACTGAGAGAATCTGGAACAATCTCTGTGCGTAAGGGTCAAGGCCGGAAAACCATACTGGATGCCCGTGATCTTCGGGCCCTTAGACGGCACTGCATCACATACAGGAATGCTACTGTAATGGAAATCACAACATGGGCTCAGGAATACTTCCAGAAAACATTGCTGGTGAACACAATCCACCGTGCCATTCGCCGTTGCCGGCTAAAACTCTATAGGTCAAAAAAGAAGCCATATCTAAACATGATCCAGAAGTGCAGGCATTTTCTCTGGGACAAGGCTCATTTAAAATGGACTGTGGCAAAGTGTAAAACTGTTCTGTGGTCAGCCGAATCAAAATTTGAAGTTCTTTTTGGAAAACTGGGACGCCATGTCAACCGGACTAAAGAGGACAAGGACAACCCAAGTTGTTATCAGCGCTCAGTTCAGAAGCCTGCATCTCTGATGGTATGGGGTTGCATGAGTGCGTGTGGCATGGGCAGCTTACACATCTGGAAAGGCACCATCAATGCTGAAAGGTATATCCAAGTTCTAGAACAACATATGCTCCCATCCAGACGTCGTCTCTTTCAGGGAAGACCTTGCATTTTCCAACATGACAATGCCAGACCACATACTGCATCAATTACAACATCATGGCTGCGTAGAAGAAGGATCCGGGTACTAAAATGGCCAGCCTGCAGTCCAGATCTTTCACCCATAGAAAACATTTGGTGCATTATAAAGAGGAAGATGCAACAAAGAAGACCAAAGACAGTTGAGCAACTAGAAGCCTGTATTAGACAAGAATGGGACAACATTCCTATTCCTAAACTTGAGCAACTTGTCTCCTCAGTCTCCAGACGTTTGCAGACTGTTATAAAAAGAAGAGGGGATGCCACACAGTGGTAAACATGGCCTTGTCTCAACTTTTTTGAGATGTGTTGAGGCCATGAAATTTAAAATCAACTTTTTTTAAGGGAAATTTTTCCCTTAAAATGATACATTTTCTCAGTTTAAACATTTGATATGTCATCTATGTTGTATTCTGAATAAAATATTGAAATTTGAAACTTCCACATCATTGCATTCTGTTTTTATTCACAATTTGTACAGTGTCCCGACTTTTTTGGAATCGGGTTTGTATATCAGTATTTTAAAATTGCCAATTTTGTTCTGTTTGTTTTCAGGGACATTCAGTCGACAAAATGCCGGCTGAACCTGACCCACACAAACACACCCACAAGCTCCCTTTGCGCAGATTATTGAAGAAATACCATTAAATTGTGCAGTACTGCTCTGGTCTGGGTTTAAGACAGACAAGATCTAATTATATGACAAGGGTCTGTGCAGAAATGTGCCTGCAGCTGTAGTGTTCCTCCATTTACTCACTCCACCTCTGTCCCTCTGTGCTCTCATCCTCCTTCATGCATCCTTTATCGTCATTAGCTGCTCCCAAACTCATATTGTGTTCATTTATCCTGTTCCGACCTTTTTTTTTTAACACCAAACCATTTATCAGCTTTCCAACTGCCCCAACCTCTGAACTAGCTGCATGAGCCTCTTGAAGGTCTGTAAGAGTTTAGTTATTAAATTATTGAAAAGTTTATAGCAGCATTCAGTTTGTATGACAATGTTACCATGAATATCTGAATAGTGTTGAGCATAGTGTAAATGTGATGTGTGTAATTTATGTAAAATACTTCCTCGGTTTATTATGCAGATAGAGCAATAAAAGTTAAAGACAGCTAAAAAGTGTAATACTGTGGCTGTATAATACTGTATAATAAACATTGTAAGGATTATGTTTAGTTTCTTTGTGTTTTAGTTTGATTTTCCCTGCTCCTGTATGGCTGAGTTCTCATTCCTTTTTTGTTTCCATGGTTTCTAATTGAGTTACATACCTGTTTCCTGTTCTGTTGATGATCATTCCTTGTATTTAAGTTATTAGTTTTACTCAGTTCTTTGTCCTATGTTCATGTTATGTTAGAGTGTGTAGCAAATTAGCTCAAAGGGGAAATATTAATTATTAATCATAACTCATAATTAAAATATTTGGATCAGTTAATAGATAATATAATAATATAAAATCAATTAATCTGTTTGTCCACCAAACACTCAGTATTGTAGTGATTTTGGACTAGCCTCACCCGAGGGTTTAGTGGTTTATGGTCTTAAATATTATTATTAATATTTTGTATTAATATTGAGTCAGATCATTCCTTCCAATATTTTCGGGGCACCAGACAAGTCTCATCTTGACAATAAAGAACAATCATGGAAGATTGTTGACTGAATTACAATTATATAAATTGGAGGAAGTTCATCATCTGACCAATCTGAAGAATTTGTGAGATATCGTTAACTTGTAGAGCCTCTTACTGTATTATAAACACAAGGAAGACACAAGTGTAATAAATGGATTTTATTAACAAAAGTATAGACAAGAGTAACTAACAACTACTGAATGGATAAAGTGCAAAAAGATTAATAAATGCAAGTGAATGAGCAGGATGTTACTATGGCAGTTACAAGTTAATCTTATGGAAAGATATAGTTTCTCTAGAAGAAATAAGGTAAACCTTATTCTGATTTCAACAAATAAACAGAGAGATTATTTGTTATTAACTGATATCAGCTATGCAAAATCTAATGCAAATTAGATAATCATATACTGAAAATATACACTAATGCCAAGGTCTCTAGAAAGAGATTCGGTAAGTGATATTTACGTCTGCCTGGTCATGCTGAATCTTCGTGACATCTTCCACTTGTTGAGCTGAGCAGCGTTGCAGTGGGAAGAAAGGAGTCGGAATCCGTTTCACCGCTTTGAACACAAAGTACTTGTCAACAAGGTCCTTTTCCTGGAACAAGAAAGGAAGAAGAAGCCTTGAAGAAGCCATGAAGGTTCTGATGTCTGTGAAGATCCTTATTCTCTGGAACATGCAGACGGAAGGATCTTTAGATTCTGAAGTCAGTGCAGATCTGGGCAGTCTGGAACATGCAGATCTGGAGGATCTCTGATAAGAGGATTTTGAAGTTGGTGCAGAAGATATTTTGAAGATGGGGGGCTAAGCTTGTAGTCGTTGTCTCCGGTGCAGTTTTCAAACTCCCCAATTTAATTCTTGCAGAATTTCCTTGTTTCTCTCTTTAGAGCTTCAGAGTCTTGAGAGAGCAACTTCACAACTCTGTGGAGTTGGACTTAGCTTTAGCACATCTTGGGACTGGAACCTTGAACCGGGACTGGAACAGGAACTGGAACAGGAACTGGAGCCTGGAACTAGAACGGCAAACCCGTACAGTACAGTACAGAACAGTAACCCGACAAACTGGAACAATTCTCTGTCTCAGAAACAAGTCTTTTAACCTGTCCCGAGAAGGAGGGAAATGCAAATTGATTGGCTGATGCTGTCAGAGGTGGCCACTGGATGGCCCCTCTCTTGCATGAGGTTCATTTGCATAGCTTAAAGTTCATGTTTAGAACAATGTCCTTGAGGTTTTTTCTATGCATAATTCACTTTTCAAACCAATTTCAGATCAACCTAGGCATTGTGCTGAAAACATAAATTCCAAACATCATTGGGTTATGTTGAACAACCTATGCAATTTTGCATATACACAAACAACACTCATTAACACTAGAGCTGCTGGGGGTCGCTGTACACCTAAACCGCCATGTGGGTAAATTTTACCTGCGCATGTTACACCTGTTTTTTTATATGACTAAAGAGCATATTATTTCACTGTATTATGTCACTGTCTCCACAAAGAAGGCAGGGCAAGGCAAGGCAATTTTATTTGTATAGCACATTTCATATACAATGGTAATTCAAAGTGCTTTACATAAAGCAGAACCAAATGCATAATAATAAAAATGGAATACATAAGAAATAGAAATAACAGTAAAAACAGAGAATTCCGCTATCTGGATGGAAGAGTTAGGAAGTTTCAGGGAGTTTTTTGTTGTCTGTCAGAGCAGATCTAAATGGTCTATCCATCAGAGCGGATCTAAATGGATCTTCCTCACACGTCAGAACCGCTACCTAACTCTACCTGTTTAGGCACTTTGAACTGATACATAAAGTTTCAATCTCCCCTTTTGCCAAGACACCTCAAACTGAGCCACACAGCCCCAATCCCCCTTCCGGAAATATCTTAACTATGCAACGCAGTTCAAATTTCCCCTTTGGAAAGTGTCCTGACTGTAATCCAGAGATATCTTAACCATGCACCACAGCTCAAATTTCCCCTTTAGAAACTTCCCCTTTGGAAAGTGCCCCAACCAACGTGTTTTGATTTCCGGAATGTGTTGATCATGTTGCCTTTGCAAGTGATTGCAATTCCCCTTAGAACTCCCTTCCACGTACCGCAGAGTCAGATGGTACCCAGCCATCATGGTTTGTCCCCTTATCCAAATTTACCAAATTTTAACCTAATTACAAATGCTTTCTTCCTAATTCTCCCAGCTCTTTCAACCAGACAGAAAGATTTAAAATGCATTAAAAGTCAAAAATAACAAGATGATACATAAAAGATATAAAATGCATTAAAAATGAAATAAAAACAAGAAAAGGAATTAAAATAATAAACAGATAATAAGTATAAAATAAAATGCAAACAGTTCGGATAGCACAGTGCTCAATCAGCAAATGCATAGATAAAAAGATATGTTTTGAGTCTGGATTTGAATGTGGCTACTGTTGGAGCACACCTGATCTCTTCAGGAAGCTGGTTCCAGTTGCGGCTGGCATAACAGCTAAAAGCAGACTCTCCCTGCTTTGAGTGAACCCTTGGTATTTCTAAGTGACTTGATCCTGATGATCTGAGTGATCTGTTAGGTTTATATTCTTTGAGCATATCTGCAATGTATTGAGGTCCTAGGCCATTGAGTGATTTATAAACAAGTAACAGTACTTTAAAATCAATTCTAAATGCAACTGGAAGCCAGTGCAAGGACCTGAGGACTGGTGTGATGTGTTCATATTTTCTGGTTCTGCTCAGAATCCTGGCAGCAGCGTTCTGTACGAGCTGCAGCTGTCTTATGGTCTTTTTGGGAAGGCCAGTGAGGAGCCCATTACAATAATCCACCCTGCTCGTGATGAAAGCATGAACAAGTTTCTCTAAGTCTTGACTGAATTCTTGCAATATTTTTGAGATGGTAATATGCTGATTTAGTTACTGTCTTTACATGGCTATTCCTGACTTGATTTTTAGTTGTTTGACCCCTAGAGTGAAGGAATGTGTTCACTTTGAGAACTTAGAAGTGTCTAGAGTCATGAAATGATTATGTCTAGTCAATAACTATATTTTTTGTCCTGTTGTTTTATGTTCAAGGCTTTTTTTTTTTTTTTTCTTTATGCAGGCTACACTAATCACTCTTCATAACGGTCAAGCTAAACAAGTCTGCACTGACAACAGGAATTAGAAGGAAATAAATATATATATTTGGGTAATATTATAATTAATCATATATTAAGATAACCATTACTAAAATAGCCTATAGACAATAATGAACAATAATAATCCACCACACTGCATATGATGTATGATGCGATGACAAATTCAAGTGTGCAGCTTCACCTTAATTATTTACATCCAAAGTTTAATGATGCTGACTCTCTGTAACTATTGTAGCAATCCTGTCCTGAAGAACAGACTCAGTCTATTTTCTATTTTTTCTCTGAGGCTCTCACCACCATCAGACTCTCCATCACTCATGGCATTTAGGGCTTCTACCTCTTCAGCATCCATAAATCGCCAGGTTTTCCTCATTGTGACTTTATTTATGAAACCGATGACCGCTAATTCAGTGAGTGAAAGGCATTGCCTAGCAATGTACAATGTTTAAACATAAGCGGACACAAAAACGACAGGAATTATATAGCGGGTAAATTTGACCCGTGCTGCGCTTATAGGTATAAATGCCCCGTTTTTTGATCTGGTTTTATCTAAACAATTTTTAACACCAATGGATTGTAAATGACACAATTTTAGTAAAAGTCAATGACTGGGAGACTTGAATGTTTTATTGAAAACCTGTTATGTACAATTGAATCAAAATATCTAGGTAGATGTGCACATCCCAAAATAACTCAAACTGGGCTCAGGTGCAGGACAACAAAAAAACTAATGAAAAAAGAAAAACATGAAGTCCGCACACTGAAAATAACTGCTCCCAGGGGCAGCGCTAGGGGTGGGCTAAGGGGGCTGGAGCCCTGAATGTTTCAGGTTTGAGGTTTCTTAATAGTGCTGTCAAAATATATTTTTTCTAAACATATCTCTCTACTAAAATGTTAAACAGTTCAATACCGCTTTTCTACAGTATCCATACAGCATTTCTGGCAGCGCTTTCTCTCTCTTCTCTTCGACAGCGAGTTCACGCACACCGCAGTTGTACACAGACTCGCCTCCTGTCACTCACTCAGAGCAGCGGCAGGCCTCGAGACTCTCGTTCGGTCCAGGGTTTTTGTTATGATACAACAGCTGATATTTAGCACATTTGTCAGTTAAGCATTCATTCATTATTTCCCATTAATGACCCTGTGCCACCGTTTCATAATAAACCTAGAATTTAAAACGGTCTCTACATTGTATTTTGTCAATGAACTAAAATCAAAACCGTGATACGGCTTTGTGCCTTTATAAAACAGCAAAATACAGTGATTAAGTATACAGTCTGTCTGTGCTGTGTGTTTTAAAGAGAAGTGTGCACATTTGCTCACGAGATCAGCTGATGATCTGGAGGATCATCAAGGATTGGTGGATTATATATAATATAAGGCTCAAGGATCATCAAGGCTCAATGATTTATCTTAGAAATTAGTACAAAAGTGTTGTAATTACCCTATATTGTTGTGTAAAGTAACTAATAAAAAGTTTAATTTATTTTAGAGCACATTTGTTATTCATATGAATAATTATTTAACCTAAAACATTATTATTGTATTGTAATAATTGTTTGGCATCCTAAAACACATTGTAGACTGAGATTCTATATCACAACTAAAAAGATGTTTGAGCCCTCTTTCATGTCCAGGTACAAGTCAATGCTGTTTCTTTGGTCAATTTGCACACTGTACATGGGTTGAAGCTCTTAATTTTGAGCTTCCCCCCCTTTTTGGGGGGTGGGGGGTATGCCCACGGACACCCCTAGAGGAGGTATACCCAACAAACTTTTACAAATTCCAGTGGGAAATAATGTACATTTTTTTTATCAACTTTATTCAAGAACGCTACAACAAAGCTCCTTTTATGTCAGTAAATTAAATTGTCATTGGACAAATATAGATTTGGGCTAAGCCCCGAATGTTTACAATGTCTGGCCCCGCCCCTGACTGCTCCAAGAAACAATTTATTAAATAATGCAACTTTTCGACCAACAGGTCTTCACCAGGCACTGCATTGTATCTGATGAAGTCCTTTTGGTCGAAACGTTGCATTATTTAATAAATTATTTATTGGAGCAGTTATTTTCAGTGTGCGGACATTTATTTTTTTTTTTTTTTTCATGTACATTTGAAAAACAGCCATGGGTAAAATTTACCCCATGGTGGTTCTAGTGTTAAGTATATAGAGTTCTGTTAATAGAAATGGAGAAGAATTGCTCCATTTTGTCCACTGTGTGTCCATTTCTGTTCTTTGTGACTTCGAGCCACATGGCAAAATCTGTCTGGTGAGTCAAAGTTAGTTCACACCTCAGGTCTTAGGACTGAGGGACGGGGGTGAACAATGGGGAGAACTGTGATAGGATTAGCCTGCTCAATGACATGTCATCATTCTTTCTTTGCACAAATGGTCAGGGTGATTCTCTTTGCAGGCTTATCCGCTAGACTATCTATTTCCTTGTTTGCTTCTCTTGGAGGTGTGAGTTTTGGAGTCCTGTACTTTTCATCATGTCCTGTACTTTTCAGCCCTCGTGTCTGCTTGCTGATCACTACAGTATTGATCTCTCAGACAGGATATTTTTCAAGGTCACAGAAAAATTTTATTTAACTAAATCATGAACACATAACTAGTCTAGACAAACACATACACACTATCACACAAACATGGGTAAAATGGAAAGTGCTCCTTTTGCTGGAGCAGGGAGATCGTTCCCTTGAGGACCACAGAAGGGACTTTCTAGGTCTGGCATGCCTCGCCCGCTATTTGTTCTACATATTTTTCCACACCGGTTCAACAAAAGTTTCAAAGTACGTCTACCCATGGATGGTCCTCTGGGAAATTTCACCACTTATGTGTAGTGAGGGCTGGTAAATAACTCTCTGTTCACCATCTGCCTCGCAGATGAGGCCAACACCAGCCACACTGCAGTCCCAGAGCCCAGCCATATGTCTACCATGCCCTTCATGGACCGGCTGTCCGAGCTCACCACAAACCCAGAGCCCATGCCTGCTACAGAGCCTGAACCAGAGCAAATGCCGAAGAAGTCCCTCTTCTTACTGGAGCCCACACTCAACACGTAGTCTGACCAGGTGCATAAGTCGACAACACCATCCATCCCAGTGGGCTTTCTCGTGGTGTACGAGGGCATGGCGTTGAGTCCCGCCCATACTCCTGCAGCTGAGGGTGAGCTGTGCCTGGTTTTGATACATTTGGTTGAGAAATTGTAAAGAATTATCCCCCCAAAGTCTGCTGTCACCATTCGTCCTGCCCAGCTCCAAGTCTCCTTTGTCGGTGATGGTCCCAACCAGTCTTCCTCTCCCGCCTCCTATAAGCCAGCCAATTCCTTGGCTTTGTCTCCACTGGCTCCCTTCAGTCCCTCGGGTCCTTTTCTGGTGCCTCCGCTCTGATGCTTGGATCCGCCTCCTGCTCAACCTTGGTACGTGGATCCCCTGGCTCCACCTCGAGCCGCCGAGCCTGTCACTCCACCTGGTCCAGTCAACCAGTCGGCTCCACCTTGGCTCCGATTCTGCCTTAGTCCTCAGTCCTATCAGCACCGCCTCAGATCTCCGGCACCCTAGCTCCACCTTGGCCACTCTTCACCACAGCTGTGCTTTGGCCTCTTGGTCGTTTTGGTCCCACACCTTCTGGGAGGGGGTGTAATGTAAGGGTTATGATTAGTTTCTTTATGTCTTAGTTTGGTTTTCCTTGTTCCTGTTTGTTCTTATTCCTTGTTTGTTCTCATAGTTTCTAATTGAGTCCT
Source organism: Megalobrama amblycephala (assembly GCF_018812025.1). Taxonomy (NCBI): domain Eukaryota; kingdom Metazoa; phylum Chordata; class Actinopteri; order Cypriniformes; family Xenocyprididae; genus Megalobrama; species Megalobrama amblycephala. The sequence continues at coordinate 34,127,479 of NC_063067.1, read as the reverse complement.
GTGATAACGTTATGTTCGAATATGTAATGTGTTATGGTTTCCTGGTGTTTATTAAAGGGACTCCATCATGTTTCTGCATCATACATATTACAATATATATATACATATATACAAAAAGAAGACAGCAATTGTGTTACAATTAACATGCAGAATTATTTTAATAAGTTTACATGATAGCATATGCAACAAACAGACAATGAGAGAAAACTCACCTTACCTCAGTTTTTTTGAGGTAATGTGTCAATTGATACTCTTTGACTCAACAAATAAAAGACATCAAAGAGAGCTAGCCAGGTGAATGTTCCTTTCTAATCATGAAGAATTGTGAGATAGATTAATAGGAACCAAAGGACTGGTCCAACTAATGAGATCTCACATTTACATAATCACTGAATTAGCATCCTAAATATGCATAACAGGCTCTCAAACATGCTTGCAATAGAAACTGCTTCAAAATATCTCAAATCTCCTTCAAGTGCCTCACTGAGCACTATTTCTACTGGATTTTTATAATCATCTTCATCATAAGTGTAAAAGAGATAATCGTAAAATAAAATAAAAAGATAATGGTAAAAGCATTACCATTATTTATTTATTTATTTATTTATTTATTTTTATTTATTTATTTTTTTTGAAGATCATGATAAACTTTTGAGAAATGTATTTTTCTTTAGAACATCATTTTTCTATTGAATTATTAAATTGAAAAAAGGCATCATTTTGTTACACAACACCTTTTAAGGTGTCTAGTAACAAATGACGCTAGTAAAAGAAGGGACACATCTCTTTTCCATTAGCATTCACACAAACACACACTGAAAATGAGTTTGAATTGAACTGAGTGCCTTGATCAAGACAGATGAAGGTAAACAAATTCTATTTCTTTCCTCTGCATCTCCTTGTGGGACTTGCCGTGGTATTGTACAGCCTATAATTTGGTTGAATAGAGCTGTGGAAAACAGCGGCCCAGAATATTGTGTGCAACAGTTGCTGGCTGATTAAGGTTGCCAGAGGTGTTATATCAGAGGACATCAAAACAGAGTGGGACTCTAATTCTCCACCTGATTAGCTTCCAGTGCTCACAGAGAGAAGATATACAGAGATAAGAGGATATGTAGCTGAGCAAATCACCAAAGGAAATAACACCGCTCTCATTTTGTCGACATATTAGCATGAACAAAACATGGTGTGCTACACCTTTGTGTGTGTTTTGTAAGTGCTTTTAACCTAATTTTATTCCTTGCATGTGCATTAATCTTTTCCTTTAGAGGATTGCCCAAGATCGTATTGTTTCCTTTGTATAGTTTGAATCTCAGTCTCTTGCCTTGCTGTCAAAACACGCATTATCTACATAATAAATTGCACTGCTTGCGGCAGCATTCCGAACAGGCAAAGAATAGAAAGCCTGAGGATTTGCGATACAAAACATAAAAACAAATGCGTGAATATGATAAACTGGGTGTTCTCTAGACATACATTAACTTAAAGTTGGTTTTATTGCTTTCTAGAGGAGATAGTTGACAGATTGCTATCATATCAAGTTACACTGCCTGAAAGGACAAAAAGGGAATTCAAAAGCAAGAGAAATGATGCAACACAGGGTGCTGGTGTAAGAAAAAAATAAGCAGAATCAGGTGTGTTTCTACTAACACAGTTACTCAGTGTTCGATTGCACAGACGCCTTTGCAAGCAAATTTCATATTTCTCCGACAATATCCTTTTTTGGACAGGACTAGTTTTCCTTGAGGAAATGTCAATTTGTCTTTCACAGACATACTTGATTTTAATCCTGTCAGATTTTTTTTTCTTTTTTCTCACACAACCTTAAATATTACAGAGTAGTAAATATTTCAGAGTAAATTACCTTCTGTTTTTCAGTCATCCTTTGAGACATCTCATTCTGTCTAGATAGCAATGTCTGTGAGTGTAGTATATTATTTTTCCACAATGCTCCTCATTTATTTCGATCTTCAATAACTAAAGTAAATGTCTTATTTCACACCTGGTGAACCCTCACTTTTCACTTTTTGCCAACTTTCTTGGTAAATAACTTGATTCTGGCACTGCTGCCATCCTATCTGACATTAAAAGAAAATTAAGTTAATAAGAAGAGTTTGATCACGTCTCAAAATGTCTCATAATGGTGGTTATAGCAGTGTCCTATTCCTTCTCTTAATTTTATACATAGCCTACCGCTGTAATGAAATTATTTAATATACATACCAGTCTTGTTTATGCCTGTTTGAAAAAAAAAAAAAAAAAAAAAAATGTTAATATTGTTTTGATTATTTTTCTAACATGTCACACACATTGCAGTTTTACTCTAAAACAGTGGTTCCCAACCACATTCCTGGAGGCCCACCAACACTGTTCCTTTGTCTGACACACCCATTTTAGATCTTTGAGTCACTACTAATGAGCTGCTAACCTTAATCAGGTGTGTTTGATTGAGGAGATATGCGAAATGTGCAGTGTTGGTGGGCCTCCAGGAATGTAGTTGGGAACCACTGCTCTAAAAAGTTGCTTTTAGAATCATTACAATTGTACCTCAGTATGCTAAACAATGACCAATAATATTTTTGAAATATTTCAATATTTAAAAAAAAAAAAAAAAAAAAAAAAATTATTACAACAAAATTTGAACTCTGTAATGGCACTGAATGATGCGGTCGGATTCAAAATCACAAGCGAGGCATGAATCTTTTGGACTGAATCATTAAATGGAATCATTCATAATGCATTTTTATTTATTTATTTGGCAAATCAGGCATAACTCATACAGTGTTTGTTGTTACCTGCATGAAGCACTAGCACGACATTAAAACCACAATGAAAAGGAAGTAGTGGCAGATTTTTTCTTCCTTACTTCCGGTGTCAGAACGCCAGCTCATTATTGGTCGATGCTGTTCACGTGATCAGCACGATGAATGCGTGTGATGTTGATGCAGGAGCCAGGCCAATAATAAGTTGGTGTTCTGACGTATAACCTGGAAGCGTGGAATGTAAATAGCATAGGATAATGACACAGAAGATAAGATATTGTTGAATAAATTAGTTATTTTTGTTTTGTTTTTGCGCACAAAAAGTTTTCTCTTTGCTTCATAAAAGTAAGGTTGAACCACTGCAGTCACATGAACTGTTTTAACAATGTCTTTAGTACATTTCTAAACCTTGAAAGTGGTGGGTAAATTGCTGTCTATGGAGGAGTCAGACAGCTCTTAGATTTCATCAAAAATATCTTAATTTGTGTTCTGAAGATGAACGAAGAAACGACACGAGGGTGAGTAATTAATGACAGAATTATTGGGTGAACTAACCCTTTAAGTAAGCTATTTTTTGTGAATGTGCGAGACTTCTGAATCATTAGTTGCTATAGGTAGCTAAATAACTAGAAGAATAAAAAAATAAGATGGCAGGCAATTACAGCTCAAAGAGCTAGACATGGAGACCACCTTAATTAGCTGTCCCATAGATCACACACAGACACAGCCTTGAGATAGGCTGCACTAATGACAGCAAAAAGTCTAGAGTTCCTTCAAAGAGATGTTTCACAAACCCACATTACACATTAGCTGTTATACTTCAGACTACAGACATGATGCTGCAAGAGGTTAACATGGAGGACATAAGAAAGAATCTCTGGGAATTCAGGAAACATAAGATATCAACTTAAGAGAATCATTAGATATTATGATAATTATGTACTAATGGTGTTGTTTTTTTAGGAATACCTGCCATATATCAGTGAAAAGAAATGTCCTAACATATCATACCAAAAGTGTTTTCACTGACAACAAAAAGGAGGCAGAACATAAATTAGCTTAAAGTACAAAAAGTAAACCACACCAAATTGTATAAAATATGAAATAAAAGAAAGTCTATAAATCTTTTTTATTATTATTTTCATGCTTGCAACAGGTCAAAATGGTGCAAATGGACAGACTAATAGTCTTTATGCTGAACATCACATAGTGTAAACAGACAGAAAAAATTGGTTTCATTGCATCCATTTGTTGGAGAACTTTTAACAGCAATATGATCTGACTTATCAGGTAATCAGCTAACCTAAATAGTTATTGTTGCTGTTTTCTTTTCAATCAAATGTTAGTGAGAAAAAGAAGAGAGAGAGAGAAAAAAAAAAAAAAAAAAAAAACTTTTGTATGTCCACCTGCTTATGTAGTGGACATTGGTTATATGCTCATCTTTGAAGGCATCTTGAGTAAAACAGGTTCATATTTTACATAGTAAACAATTCATCCACTCAGATATTTCCTACTTCATAATCATGTCATAATTAAAATGAACTTTTAGGGACAGAGGAAGAGCTGGTGGGATTGAGAACCAAGGCAGAGCCAGAGGGAAGGAGAAGTCTGACTGAACCAAAGGGGTGGAGGCAGTGATGTAGGCAGCGTGACGACTGACCAAGGTGGAGCCAGAGGGACGAAGAAGCCCATGGAGCCGTAAGGATAATGGTCCTAGTTGGAGCCGAGGAAGCAAGAAGCCAAGGTGGAGCCAACTGGTCGATGGGCCGAGGTGGACCAAGGTGGAGCTGGAGACTGGAAGGCCCAAAGAGGATCCAAACACCAAAGTATCTGAGGGGCTGAAGGGAGCCAATGGAGGTGGGGTCAAGGAACAGGATAGCTTTTGCACAGGAGGCAGGAGAAGGAGGCTGGGTGGGACCATCATTGACAAAGGAGACTTGGAACTGGACGAAAGCATCAGCAATGAAGGAGACTTGGAACTAGAAGGAACCAGTGGCGACAGGAGACTTTGGGCAATTATATTTTCCAATACATCAATTAATAGTATAGGAGCCTGGCACAGCTCACCATCAGCGGTGGGAGTATGGGTGGGGCTTATCATAAGCCACTAAGCACCTTTGGGGCTCGGGCTCCGAAAAAAAATAAATGACCTCAGTAAAGGGTTCTTTCACGGTCTTCGTGGCGGGCTCGGAGTCTGAGGTGAGCACAGGCTCTTGGTCTGTTGCGGGAGTGGCTTAAGTCTGGCTGGGCTGGTGGTGTCCTCCTCCCCATTGCAAACTGTAAACTATGATCCACACTGGACCAGGTCCCACTCAACATACTGTGCGAAGTTCCCTTAAAGATCTTCCACGAGCAGACATGCTTTAGACTGCTCATTAAGGCTGGTGAGGCATGCCAGATCTAGGAAATCCCTTGTGTTGTCCTCGAGGGAATGATCCTTGTGCTCGAGGCAGAGAAGACAGATGGATGGTACATCCATAACAAACACGTTTAGGTTGGTTCTTCTGTCAGGGGTTGGTGTGCAGCATGCACGAATGAAACGAGGAGTAATCAAATCAAACACTGTTTATTCTGAATCCTTAGGAGATCACAGGAAACATATGAGGATTGGTAAAGCAACAATCCACAAGTGAGAACTGACAAAGAACTGAACTGAAGCCATACACAGCAAACAGAATACACAGTTGATAATAATACATAACCAAGAAAACAAATGAGGACATAATCATAAATGCATAATATATATATATATATATATATATATATATATATATATATATATATATACACATACATACATATATATATACACATACATATACATATATATACATATATATATATATATATATATATATATATATATATATATATATATATATATATATATATGACACACACGTAATATATAATATATGACTGTATACATGTTACAGTCTGGTAGTGTATCAAACACACAACGAGGAAGATAGTTAACTCTTTACTTGAATATCCAACGGGAGAATCCAGAATCCAGGCAGGAACATACAACACTATATCCACAAACAATGAACTAAAGACAAACAGGAACTTATATACACAGATGATCAATTCAAATGACATAAAGCTGTGATGGTTAGTGCGGTGTCCATGGTGACTGATTGTGGCGGGAAATCAGAACAAAAAGGAACACGTGACAGAATGAAAACCAAAATAAACAGAACATGACGTGACTGTGACAGTACATCCCCCTCCGGGGAGGCGCGTCCTTGCGCCGTAAAGCAACATCAAATGGGAGGGCAGGAGGGGGTTCTGGAGGTGGACAATGTAATGGTGAAACAGGCAGATACAGGAGGTGATTCAGGAGGTGGACGTCCGACTGGGAGGAGGCGGAACACAGGAGTCCAGGGTGGCGCAGATGGTGGTGACAGCCAAGTGATGGCCTTGAGCAGGGGCTGCTGGATGTTATTCCAGGCCACAGCCAGGGTAGTGCCCCTTGGCAGTGTTGATGGAGGGAGGAGCCATGGTAGAGCGCTGATGAGGACCGCCATGGGGATGGACGCAGGCAACGACGGCGAGGATGGAGCCCACCGTGCAGCCGACGAGCGGCGGCCCCACAACGGAGCCGTAGTGATGACCTCCCGAGTTCGAGGAGGGGATCTGGAGGTCTGAGGATGCGTTGGAGCAACCGAGGGCAGAGGCGGAGCCTGAGGTAGGGCAGAGCAAGCCATAGTGGAAGAGGTGGAGGACCAGAGAGCAGCGGACGGTCCGAAGTGATGTCTGACCCAGGTGGAGCCGACGTGCCTAGGGAGTCCGGCTTGGCCGAAAGGCCGATGGTCCACTCTGAGGTCAAGGGCGGAAGGAGCGCAGGCGTAGGAGTCAGGACAATGGAACAAGGTAGCTTGAAACCTTCCGAGGCTGGAGGCGGAGTTTCGGACCCAGGAGGAGACAGATCCCGGCAGGCCCAAGATGGTGCCACACTACTGAGAGGAGGTGGTATCGAGGGACTGAAGGGAGACGGAGATGACTGGGTGACACAGATGGCTGAAGACTAGAAAGTAGACTGGAGTCCCATGAAGAAATCCAAAAAGAATGGAGTGTCACTCGTAGATTGGAGAGATGGTGGGAGAGGCACACTGGGCGGGACCAGCTGGACAGGAAACAGTACTGGGGCTAGAAAAATGTCCTTTCCACAACTTGAGTCCAACAGTGTCTCAGCAAACACACTCTCAGTAGCGGGGGGGTGGGCGGGGCTCACTTCCAAACCCTCAAAGTCCACCAACACTCCCTCGGCGATGGATGGCTCAGCTGGCTCACACACCTGGTCAGGTGCACGCTGCTCAGGCTCTGTGGCGATGTGACCCCCGATCGCTCTTGTGTGCGTGGGCGGCTCAGTTGCAGCGGTCTACGTCGTACTACCTGCGGTGGGCTCAGGTCATTTATCCTTGCCGTCTGGGTGGTTCTGGCTGGGCACTGGATGGAGAGTGGGGCTGGCAGAGACTGCAACTGTAAATGCCAGCACCCACTCCACATAGGACGTGAAGCTCCCTCGAGGACCCTTCCCCGGACAGCTGTGTACGTGTTGCGGTGTTGAGTCCGACGTACAGGAACATGCACAGGCAGTGGTCCGGGAAGGTGGTCTGATGGGCGAAATCCAAAAACAGATATAAATGTCTCTTGAGGGAGCTTTCTCCCTGCTCAAGGCACATGAGTTTGACAGGTGGATCCATGGTGCAAGCAGGGGTGAAAAATGGAGCAAAAAACACTGAACACGAAAACAAAAAGAAAACTTTACAAACACGTCGCTTAACTTTTTTAGGTCGGGTTTTCTGTTATAGTCTGGTAGTGTATCAAACACATAACAAGGAAGATAACAGTTAAATAAGTCTTTAGTTGAATATCCAACAGGAGAATACAGAATCCAGGCAGGAACATACACCACAGGCGTATAAATGCTATAACCACAAACGAGACCCGACAATGAACTAAAGACAAACAGGAACTTATATACACATATGATCAACTCAAATGACATACAGCTGTGATGATTAGTGCGGTGTCCATAGTGACTGATTGTGACGGGAAAACAGAACAAAGGAGGTGTTCAGTGCCATCTTCAGTGCTAATGTGTGTTTACCTTTGTCACATGAATTCCATAATGTCTGTGAGATGACAGAAGCTTTACTCAACTTTATTAGAGGGATTAAAGGAGATGATTGGCAACCGAGGCTGAAAGAAATGAAAAAAAAGAAGCCAGAAAATCGGGGTGAAGATTGTGATGTCTTCATCAATTAATCTCAGCTGTCCCAACATGTCATTGCACATGATTTTGTCTTTCCTGATTCACCACTAACAACACTTTATGTCATCACAGGGATAAGAAATGAATTAAGAAACCCTGGAGAATCAAACTAGATTTTCTTTTGTTTTTAGTCATTCACAGAATATGCAGTCAGGAAAGAAAGTAACAGATGAGAATGGAGAGCAAATGAAGTAAGTTTTCTCATATTTTAGTCATTTGTGTTTCCTCTAGAGTTTTCAGATTTAAACAATGAGTGCATTTAAATGAGCAATATCTCACAGATTATCCTTAATAACCAGACAATGTGTAAGGTCATGTAAACACTTGTACTGTGATCAATTATTGGGTAAAAGTCATAAACTTAAAATTTGAGTGGCAGATTTTTTAAGAAGGTACCTTGAAGAAGACCTGTTGCTGAAACTTTAGTCAATAAATAAGATTGCATTAAAAGTTGTGGAGTGAAAGAATTTTTCTTTTACATATAGCAGCCATAATTTGCATCACTATAATTTAATAGTATGTTTACTTAATTGTTCCCTTTTTAAAATTTTACTTATTACCTTTACTGAACCTTTAAACATCATTCTGATGGCTTACAGTTTGTTGTAAAAACACAATATCTCATATAAAAATGATTTTATTGTGAACTGATTTATAATCAAAAATAATGAGTGTTTATTGTACATGTAAAAGTATCAAACTCTGCACAAATTTCTGAAAACATGAGATTTCAATCAAAAGTCAGAGATTTCAATGGTTTAACATCCCGTTATATCAAATTTTACTGTAAAAAAAAATGTAGTTTTCTGAATTTAAAACTATGAATTACCATATAATTTATTGTAAATATATTATTTATGATAAATAAATTTAACAAGATATTCTTTTGAGCTATGATGAAGTGCAACCACATTTTCATTAATAGAAATACTTTCTGAGTTAAGTCATTAATACAGTAAAGGTTCATGCACCAAATTACAGGCAACAAGTATTAGTTGATATCATGTGTCTTTAGAGCACTTGATAATTATATCCTCTCCTCTTGGAATTCAAGTCGAGCCATTAAAGGCTTGAAGAGAATAGAGAAGGTCTAGGCTTTCACTAAGAGTTAGCTTTGCCACTACAGCACTCTGCCAGGAAAGCTAATTACTGACGAGAAGGTAAGACTCTGTAAAAGGACCTTGGGGGAACAAATTGGTCGAAACTAGCAATTTAATGTGGATTTCTCTGGGAGAAAGAACCATTAAAACATTGATTGCTTAAAGTAGAATCTGGCCCACCAGCATGAACATTACAGCAAATATACATCCAAAAAAATTATATATATATATATATATATATATATATATATATATATATATATATATATATATATATATATATATATATATATATATATATATATATATATAATTATTACTGTTTCTCTTTATTATAATAAATAAATAAATAAATAAATACAAACTAACATTGTCTACTTAAAGGGTTAGTTCACCCAAAAATGAAAATTCAGTCATTAATTACTTACCCTCATGTCATTCCACACCCATGAGACCTTTATTCACCTTCAGAACACAAATTAAGATATTATTAATGAAATCCGATGGCTCAGTGAGACCTCCACTGACAGCAAGACGATTAACACTTTCAATGTCCAGAAAACTACTAAAGACATGTAAAAAATAAAAATAAAATAACGACTTATTTAGTGATGGCCGATTTCAAAACACTGCTTCTAAAGCTTCAGAGCTTAATGAATCAGCGTATTGAATCATGATTCAGATCACGTGTCAAACCGCCAAACTGCTGAAATCATGTGATTTTGGCGCTCCGAACTGCGGATTCGACACACTGATTCATAACGCTCCGAAGCTTCCTGAAGCAGTGTTTTGAAATTGGCCATCACTAAATAATTCATTATTTTGTTTTGTTTTTTTGGCACACCAAAAATATTCTCATCACTTTATAATATTAATATTGAACCACTGTACTCTCATGAACTGATTTAAATATGTTTTTAGTACCTTTATGGATCTTGAGAGAGGAAATGTCATTGCTCCCTATGGAGGCCTCACTGAGCCATCGGATGTCAACAAAAATATCTCAATTTGCATTCCGAAGATTAACGAAGGCCTTACGGGTGTGGAACGGCATGAGCGTGAGTAATAAATGAGAGAATCAAATATGCACAAAAATCGGATTTGAACTGACAGTCTGAATGTTGCCTAAGTAGATCTGGGTGTTATCTGCATAGCTGTGATAACCAATTTGGTTATTTCTCATTATTTGGGTCAGTTGGACCATATACAAGTTGAACAGGAGTGGTGCAAGAATTGAGCCTTGTGGCACTCCGCATGTCATAGATGTCTACTTGGACTTATCACTGCTACGTTGTACTTATGTATGTAGTATGAACTTGCATACTCTTATTTTGAATAAGTAATTACTTCACGACCGATACAAAAGTACATTATATAGTATGAATGTGTGTAGCATGTAAGCTGGACATACTACATTAGCAATGTTGCCCTTATCACGTGACCTACTAGCGTCAGTTGTGTTGCTTCACTGACACTGTCATGATTCCTAACCTGTGGCCTCAATGGATAGTAAAGTGTCCATCGTATGCACACTTCAGAATCTCACAGGAGGAAGTAGCTCATCCAGGTACATTTTGCCTACTCTTTTATGAGTACTGTGAATTCTGACATACTTCTTTTGTCACAGACTTTTTTTTTTTTTTTTTTTACCTACTATAGGCCCTATAATAGGGAAGAATGCAATTTTGGATGCAGACATTGTCACCTATATTCACACAGGAACCATTTGAGGACCATTGATTATCATGAAGAAACACTCTGCCAAGCATTTGCAGGAAACATGTGCACTATGTGCATGAGTGAGGAGCACGTGCGTTTAGTTCTCGAGGGAGCTGGATGCTTGTATTGTGAGGATCTCTCGATGAATGCTCCGTTTGTGTCATCCCTGTTCCTACGGATGTGGGACATACGTTTGGGTGGAATGCCATCAACTTGTTGAAGATGCTGGAATTTGCTGGGTAGGATGCATTTGCAAAACTATCTACAGAGACAGGTAAGGAGCTGTGTCTTTTCTGTTCTGTCCTGAGGGATAGTAGTTAGTGTTTGCACGAGCGTGTTTGGCTCTCGAGGGGGTTGAAAGCACACATAGCGATGCATTCATGGTTGTTCTCGCATGATTCTTTCAGAGTTTCAGAATCTGGCATTTGAATTTAGCATGATTAACTCCCAAAGGGGTCAATCTGCGTTGTGTGATGCGCTGTTTTGTTCCACCCAGGCTTTACACTCTCTTAAGGGTTGAGCTGATTAACTGGATGCTCTCCACTTGTGCTGATAAGGTTAATTATCTGACTCTGCTCCTCCCGAACCTTGTTAATAAAACATAATTTCACAAGTTTACATTTACATATAATTAAATAGAGTAAAGTAATGTGTATTTGGCGCACTGTCCGGGGGGAGGGCTCCGAGCTCGGAATATTGGCCCGAACCCAGAGTACTCCCCCAAAAAGCAAAAGACCAAAGGACAGCCGCCAGACTAAAGACCCCCCAAAAGACACAGAGAAGTGGTGGTCAAAGCTTGGTCGCTTGACCAGGAGAGCTCGTGTTGCCTCCGACGGGAGCAGCTCATGGTGCCAGGCAGACGTGCCCAACTGGCCGACAATTGAGGAGTAGCCGAAATTTGGAACGACCGATTGGGAGGGCTCTCATGACATCCGATGGGAGACCAAGACTCACAGTATTGGGTGGGTAAAGCCCTACCGGATGATAAATGAGGAGCAGCATGAGTGAAACCGACTGACTGGCGATCGTACATTGCCAGGTGGAGGGGCCCTACCGGTAGATGGATGGGGAGCGCGCAATTTGGAGTGCCCGATCGGGAGGGCTCTGGCTATGTGGGAGTCTAAGGCTCATGGGATCGGACAGGTGAGCCCTAGCAATCGAAGGATGAGGGGCAGCATGATTCAGAAACAACCTACCGAAGAGGCCCACCCAGCCCCTGACAGGAGCAGCTCCTGGCATAGGGTGAGTGCGTCCTATTGACAAACGGTGGGGTGAAAGAAATTTGGAACACCAGGAGAGCTCTCGCGGCATCCAGTGGGAGGCCAAGGCTCATGGCATCTGACGGGTAAGCCTCGCTGGCAGACAGGCGTAAAGTAAAGTGTAATGCACGTCAGAGTTAGCAAGCGCTTGCCTCAATCTTACTACTGTCGTCTTCCCGATTGGTGGAATTGTTGGGACGGCCTAACGATAGGAGGATGCCAGGGAGGAATTTTGATGTCTCACTAGGTGCACGTGTGGCTACACAGGCAGGCCATGGCCACGCTTAGAAGCCTGGGGCTTGGGTGTGATGTCAGGTGGAGAAGGAGTGGTCCCTGGGGCTGGCAGATTGCAGCGGGGGATCCATAAGGATGTTGGTTTCGTCGTCGGACGGAAAGAGCTGAAGTTGCGACATGATAGCAAAACAGGCAAACCAAGATGCTGATAAACTGTCAAACAAACAGAGTCTGCTGTATATATACCTCTTGTCATTGTTTGAGTTGATTAACTGAATGCTCTAACCTGATTAGGTTAATTATCTGAACCTGCTCCTCCAGAGCTTTGTTAATAAAACACAATTTATTGTTTAAGCTTCTTTTGCTAACTGTGGTACTACAATTTGATTTAATTTATGTAATTCTGATTAATTATGAGCTTTTAAATCGAGTAGTACAGTTTTTAGTAGGCCTTTTGAGTCCGCCTTGGTAAACTGTCTCTGAGGTTGAGTATGGTGGCCCTCCTCTTGACATAAAAACAAGTACTCAGCTCACATTAGCTCCAGCTAGACAGAGACACCAAGAGTGTCAACCCTCTGTGGGCTGCTGTGATGAGCCCCAATTAGGCAGTGACATCAAGTCTTTGTCCCTCTGTTAGGACACCTTGAAAGACTGTCTTTAAGGTTGAGTGTGTTTGGCATTCTCTCATTTTAAAGAGTCATTCTGCTGAGGCCTCCGCTCATCTGAGCTCTGCCTAGACATGATATTGAGTGTTCATCCATCACAAGGCTGCCTTTATAAGTTGTTTATAGGTTTAGTATAGGGAGCTCACATTAGTCATCAAGTGTTCGGCCTTCTGTGTGGCTGCCTTGATAAACTTTCTGTGAGGTTGAGTTTTATTGACAGCCTTTGCTCACCTGAGCTCTGGTTAGACAGCGACAAAGAGTGTTCGGCCCACTGTGAGGCCATAGCTAGACCGTGACCTCAAGTGTTCAACACTCTGTGAGGCCGCCTTAGTAAACTGTCTTTGATTGGACCCATCTTGGGCCATATTTGTATTTCTCTCAGAGATGCTGACTTCGAGTACTTTGAGGACTCTCCTGGAGTCCCCAGGGGTTGAACCAGATCCCCCTAGTACAGTGACAAGTCGAGGGAACTCATTTTTCTCATTGCCTGAAGTCCCTTAAAGGTAATGCCTGTCAGGGACTGGCATTTCGAGGCACTGAGCTCTACCCTGTGCGGGCACTGTTTACTTGCCCCTGTAAGGGTTCTTCCTTGCAAAGGCCTTAGGGAAGTGTCATAGTGACATAGTGTCACTGACAACCCTGTGTTTGACCTGTGTGAGGGATTGGTCTCCAGCATCTGAGCATGGCAGAGTGGGTACTTGTTCCCCATAATATCTTTGGACGCAGAGCAAGTTCCCATTCGAAAGGGAAAGTCTCAGGTTATGCATGTAACCATGGTTCCCTGAGAAGGGAAACGAGACACTGTGTCTCGCTGCCAAGCTTCGAGCATACATGGAACATCTCCTTTAGACAAAGATGATGAAGTATGCTATATCACGCCATCAATTTTGTACATCAATTTATTAGTAAATACCATTTTAAGTAATGCGAACAATTGCAGAATTTGAGCTACCAAAAACATAAATTAATATTATTATAAAATATATTATATTATAAAATAATAGACTTACAAAATGATAGGGAGGGGATTGTTACCACAAACAAAATAGAGAAATTATTGATCAATATTGATAAATATACAAATGGGGAAATTTCCAGAAAGAAGTGAGGCATTTACCAATTCATAGGAGATCTGCTTCTAAAAAAAAAAAAAAAGAAACTTTTTGTTTTGAAGAAAAAAAAAAAAAGATTGGAGAGTGTGTCTGTCACAATCACCAGTGAGAGTGCCCGTCATTGCCACCAGAAGGCACTCCACTCTGGACTACACACATCATTTGGACTCCATTTCCCATCTATCCTCATACCTTGGACTGATCACCCTGCACCTGCTACCCATTATACAATCACTCACTCACACACACACATAAAAGACACTTGCACCCACACCTCTATGCAAAGTCTTGTTTAGCCCTGTCTGACATTTCTGAGCATTTCCCCTGGATTCTGTATTCTTGTGTTTGACCTTGGACTGTTTCTCGTTTCTGATTCTCTGCTGCCTGCCTTGACCCTTGCCTGTTCCTGGATTGTGTAAGTTTGCTGTCCTGCCCTAATCACTGCCTGTCACTGGTTCTGCCACTGACTCATCCTTGCTATTGTTGTGTCTGTGAACTTAACTTCAATAAAAGCTGCAGATGGATCATCACTCCGTTGACCCAATCCTTACAGTGTAAAGGGCGCAGACTGATGTTTTGAGATGCTGTACAATTTATTCCAAGATTTAGGGTTTAGATCAGTTGCCTCAAAATCAGACATAGTGACTAATTTCTGAAGTTGTGGTTGAGTCTTTCTGACCTCAACACAACACGAGGACATGCTGATTGCCGTTCCGTTGTTGCTGTGGAAAGAATTTCGCTTTTCATGGCCTGTTGAAAGTACCTTGATGCTTTTACACTTTTAAATATGCAGTGTTAGTGTCAGTTCTGGCAGGTCACATCAGTCAAGCTCCCATCAGCTGACTCCCAGGTGACTTATAACTGCATTCATATATAAGCTCCTCAGTATTATCAGCAGCTATTGCATTTCTCAGGAGCTAATTAAAAGGTGTTTTTGACAGGCAAAACAGCATCATCTCACTAAGAATTCTGCAATTGGGAATTTAGCGAGAGGGATTCGTTCCCCACATGGATTTCACCTCTTGTTCACGTGAATATGGACACTGATCATAAACCACCTGATTTAGAAATGACTGAGCTAATGTTAGAATCGCTTCTCGCATCGCTGCAATTAGACATGGACTTGATGAAGTTATACTAATGACTCAAGAACAAGTTCAGATGGATCTGCACTCCCCGCATGAAGAAGGATATCAAGAGAAGATCAAGCATCCACGTCACAGCTGGCTATTTCACTCTTAAGCTAAGCTAAGTTCCTTTTAATGCCCATTGTTTTAAAGCTGTCAGGTACTGTATTAGCAACATGCTGTTGCTAAGCCTATCAGTGTTGCTTAGGCTTCCAGTCATTCTCAGTAAAAACGTTTGCAAGCTTTGCGATCGTATTGGCAATGTGCGATACTTATCTGTTGTCAATGGCAACTGGCTCAATCGCTGCGCACGCTGGTCGAGGTGCTTTCGTTTGTATAGCAACTTACACATTGGTTGGATCGCCTGTGTTTAGAGCTATACATCGCAGATTCAAGCAGCTTTGCAGAAGAGACAGGAAAATGATTCATGGTGCAAACAGATTTTCTGCTGTGGTGCAGCACTTAGTAAACCTCAGCTGTACTTAAAGGTATAGTTGCTATTGGAAAAGCGCTCCTTCTTAAAGCTATTAGTTGCTATTAAGAACAAGCTGTTCTTAAGGCTATCTAGTTGCTATGGAAGGCAAATGTATTAAAAAAAAAAATTGCTTGTTACCGAAGCTTCTAGTGTCATTGCCACATACTATAAGCACATACTGTGGTAAGTTTATTCAGTTACATGCTATCTTAAGCTGCTGTCTTAGACTTTATGTTTTATGCTCTTTATGGTATCTGATCATATTGCAACATTCTGTGTTAACTGAGCAACTTTTCTGTGGCTTAAAACTTATCGGAGTATTGTAACATGCTTGTCCTTAAATTCACAGAGGTCTCTTATTCAACACTAACAATGTTGAAGCTTGATGATCCCGTAAGGAGTGTGAAATCATCTTCACTTCCACAGCCAAAGTAATCAGCCCGACTGGAGCAGAAATTGTGTTCATGATAAGAAAGCACTGTGTTTCATTGCTTAGCTGTACGCTGCATCTAACTCAGAGCTATTGCTGCGGGTGTATGCTTACCCGGCCAGACTACCATAGTTTAATACTAGTCTGTGAATTTACAACATGCTTGTTGTATCAGATTTGCTGCTTCTAGTGGTGTAAGCCATCCCATTTATAAATAAATAAATAAATAATTTTGGGTTTTTATAGGCCAAGGCTCATTCAGGTAACTGCATTTTAAGGAAACATGGCATTCAGATTTTCACACTCAGTTTGTGTTCGGGGATATCAGCATATGGTTTTGTTTTGGGGAATTATTGCTGCTCTCCCTGCTCTTATCTATGCTAGGCTGCATGGATGTGCAGGGAGTTCTTGCCCAGAACAGAACCATACTGCCAATACAAACTCTATGCATTATCAATCATATTTGACAATAGTGGTCCTGACAGAAGTCCTTTTAATGTTTGTTGGTTGAAGGGTGAGTAGAGTAATGTCATCTCAATGTACCCAGTTTTTTTAAAAAAACAACAACATATTATTGCGTACATAGAGCGAGCCTTTCACTGACTGTTTACAGCTTAACCGACGGAAGTTACACACATAATTCGTGCAAAGCGCCATGGGGAGTTTTATCTTACACCACATGTGCTTAGCTTTTTTCTTTTCATTCTTTAAACTGCTGTTGTGTTTCTCCAAGGTGTTTTCAACAAACTTTTGTACAACCAGATCCTTTTATTGTGTTCTCACCATTTTTCTAACAACTGTTTTCTGAACTGTGCACTAAGTGGTAGACCAATCACAAGTGACTAGTGCTGGCTGAGAAATCAGAGCAGACTACACTTTCCGGAAGGCAGGTTTAAAAAAAAAAAAAAATCGAAACTAAAACAAAGCATTCAGACAGAGGGAGAAATCAGGTGCTGCAACAATAGAAAGTTGAAACTACTCTAGTAGACCCCCTAAACAAAATTCTAAACCCATAAAATACAATTATATGCCATATAAAATATGATCCTGCCAATCTGTCTGTCTATCTGATTATTTAAACTCGAATGAAATTCACTTGGTTAATTGTTCCTCTGTGAAGTTGTGGTTGTGTGAAGGTGAATCATCTCTGTATGGAGGTTCAGGTCTAATTTTGCCTCTTCTTCAATGTGGGAATCTGTTAGTACTGATGAAAGATGAAGATAAAAAGCTGCTATAAAACTACATATAACTGAAGTTCATATGACAGCTGAATATAGGATATATACTGTATGATGAAGGAGATAATAAACAAACACAGTCCTTCATCAAAAAGTCTTTGAAAATCTGGTAAGAAATACCTACCACAGTGAAGCATGAAGGAAGAGGTGTCATTGTGTGGGGAGATTTTCAGCTGCTGGACTGTTGAGCTACTTCACTCTGAAAAGTCAATTAATGCTTAGCACAGGAAAATATTGCAGAATGGTTTGCTTCCCATAAATATAAAATTGTTATCGAAACAGAAATGATCAGATTCAACAAGACGTTGCTTCTGCCCACACTGCAAAGACAACCAAGAAGTGGTTTGAGAACAAGTCCATCAGGCTCATGTTTTGGCCTTGGTCAGAGTCCAGATTTTAACCCTATAGTGAAAATTTTGTCACACATTAAACAAACTGGGAGACATTTTTATTTATTTATTTATTTATATTTTGTATGTCTATATTGGCTGACATTAATTAAATGAACACTTAAGTTTAATGTACAATGTTCATAATGCAAGGTGTTACGTTGCACGTACTATATACAACAAATTATCCAGACACTACTTGTGTATATATATATATATATATATATATATACTAGTAGGTGCAGGACATGTATATGTGAATTTAAGCAACCCGAAATATCAATTAATTGGAGTGGAAATGACTCTAGTGCTTACATTTCCATAATCAATTGCTCATTATCCCTTTGGTTGAATGCTTGGTCACATCATAGGTTAGGGAATTTGCAATTTTTTTTGTCTAAGATGGTATTATCTATCTTTATGTTTTGATACAGTTTTATAATCTGATGTACTATAGCATGCAATAACATAGAAAAGTTATTTATTATATATTGTATATTTATATATTATATGAAGTATTTGTCCATGAATTTGACTATCACTACTTCTCTCTTAAACCATCAAAGGAGAGCAAGTGTGGATGTCAAGACAAGAGTTGAGTAAATGACAGAATGGGGAACAAAAATCAATTTTTATACTAGAGAGAGAGAGGGAAACTGATCTTAAGTCAATGCCACTTCCACTGTAGGTTCTTAGGTAATCGCAATACAGTAGTTGTTGACCTGTAGAGATGGTTTTGTGGTTTTGTAATGCATCAGTGATCCACACCAATTTCGGTCTCCCAAATAGTGTGCAATGATCACAGCTTTTAAGGTACTTGTGATACTCCAGAATGACATCTGTAAAATGGAACAACACAATTCCAAGTAAAGTGTGACTTTCAGTTCATTGAAATGAATGTTCCTATGAACTTTCAGTTGGACTATGATGTTACACCAGATATGGCCTTTGATGGTTTTGTCTTGAGAGTGCTGTTTTTTAAGGTGGCATAAGTCTGATAAGAAAAGAGGCAGAAAGAGAGAGAGTTTGAGAGATGACTGACACAGGGAGGGATATAGGGTAAGCACTTAAAGATGATTGACACATTTAATTAGGGAAATGACTTTTTCGCACAAAACACTGAACTAACTATACAGTGAAAAATTATATTGGACAGCATAAAAAATTTTTTTTTCTTCATATAGTAAGATATCAATCAAAATGTTTAATTCAAGTCAAATATATTAATTAAAATGACAATCAACCTGGCTACATTAGGTTACACCCTTTTAAGGGTCAGATAAGGTAGAAATATGTTCTTAAAGTTGTAGTGCATAATTCCTTGGTCACTAGTGGACATATCGGTACCATATTCAATTCAGTTCAATTCACATGTATTTGTATAGCACTTTTCACAATACATATACTTTCAAAGCAGCTTTACAGAAAATGCATGGTTCATTCTAAATTACAATTTAGAGTAATCTGTTATCAAATGTAACTGTGTGAAAGTACTGTCCATACATCTAAAATGTACATTTCTAAGATAATACAAATCACACAGTTAGCTAACATCATGTATTCTTTCAAAATGAGCTGTCTGCAGCCGTTATAGAATTTATTGGTAGCTATGAGCCTATATTTAATATTTAATTTTTACATTGACATTATCTTTGCCATCATCTTAATGCTCACTTAAAGTTAATTACACATGACAAAAACAGTGTTAAATGTAATTTATTTTAGCAAATCTCCAAATGAAAATCCATTCATCATACTGTACATTATAATGTTCTAAAGTCTAAATTCACTTGTAACATTAAATTGACTGATTTAAATTTTTTGTGTTTAATTATTTTTATTTAGACAAAATAATATAGCATATTATTTTATACTATTTTATAGATATTATAATATTTTCCATTTAGCAATTATTGGCCATACCATGAAAATAACGATCAGGTTATTGGCATTAGTCTGAATGCCAATTCATATTTCACATTCATTCATACCATAGGGAATTGTTAATGTTTTTTCCCCCAGATTTTCACAAACAGTTATGAATTATGCCATAATCGGCCAAACTTTTCTTTATAAACCTACCTCTTCTAACTCCTCCTAGACCGTTTGTCCAATTTTCACCAAATTTAAATGATCATCTTCAAACTACGCCAGCAAAAAGTTACTAAAAGCTTCTTGATTGACCAAACTGTTCTCATTTAACGCACTGAGGAATTTTATGTCATGATGCCAAACTGATTCTGAGGCTATAACTGCAATGCTTTGGCGTACTGACATTAAACATTGCATGTTTGATTGTTACCTCACACTGGCCACACCACCTCAATTTGGTAACACTGCCACCTATTGGTCAAACGCCATAAGCAATTAATATAGACCAATTTGGTGTTTGCAAACAGCGATGATGTTTTTTGTGGGCGGAGCCTACCTGGTTGCAGAAAATGACAGTTGAGCAGTAGCAGTCTATGGACGCCACGAAATAAAATAATACAAAAAGTTAATTTCGAGTTTATATCTCACAATTCTGACTTTTATTTCTCGCAAATCTGAGTTTATATCTCACATTTCTTACAAAGAAAAACAGAACTGTGAGATCTACTTGTTATTCTGTCTTTTCTGAATTGCAATTTATCCCGCAATTCTGAGTTTTTCCCCTCAGAATTGTGAAATAAACTCACAATTGCGAATTATAAAGTCCGAACTGGGAGTAATAAACATGCAAATGCAAGAAAAAAAAGTCAGAATTGTGAAATAAAAATGTTATAGACTGTTTAAAAGTTTTCTATGTAAAATGTTATAGGTTTAAATATTATTTCATGCTCTAACTGCTATGTATGTATGTCCTCTGATCTGCATATGTGAATATTATGTAGACTTACTGTTTACTTCAAATTCCTGCTTTGATAGTAGACTAATCCTTGCAGGTGTCATCAGTCCAGTCCGTGAAACGTCTCCGTTTAGCTTCAAAGGACGTTTTCAACGATGGTTTTCTTTAAAAATAAAGACTATATTTTTTGCATTCCGATTCCAACATCCAGAGGCACAACAAAACATTTTTCTCTTATTCTGTGGATTTTGCACATTTTCCTCCAATTGCTACCGCTATTTTTCTGCAACCAGTATGCGCGCGCAGCTGCAAGTGGCGTGATTGTGACGTCTGCTCCAAAGGGGTCTATTGCATGTGATAGAATTTATGATTTTTCAGCCATTTTGTATGGAGCCCCACACTTGACATGAATTAGATTTACTAATTTGTTCCCTCGATTTAGTCAATCGGGTGCACGGTTTACTATGTTGTTCCCTCGGTTTATAAATCGTGCAATTTAGCAAATTGAGGGAATGATTAGTAAATCTAGTGCACGATTTATAAATAGAGGGAACAAATTAGCAGATCGTGCACATGATTTAGCCTATTTTTTCCATGCATGTCATGTGCAGGGCTCCATAATTTTGACTAAATCAAAAAATGTCTTTAATTACTCATTGCAGTTGGTCTTATGCTTCCAGCCATGCTTGCACAACTCTTCTTCCTTTTTTGTGTTTGGCCCCATTAATTGCTGCTTGCAGCTATACTTCATTATTGCTTTCTTCATTAATCTGAGCATGCTTGAATTAGATACTGATGCAAATGCTTTCTAGAGTGTCTCTGCTTATGATTGCTGCAGGTATTGTCTGTGTCTATGTCTCTTATGTCTCTTTTGCATTTAAGATGCAAACTAAACATAAAACAATTCATATAAAACAAACTTTACAATCTTTATTTACATCTCTTCACTTGTGCCCTCTGGATTCTTGTCCTTTGTGCTCAGGCAACTCATCTGCTTTATTTGTCCTTTCACATGAATTGAATCAGTTTATGCTCATAAATGATGCATGACGAAGATAAAGACTGACAGGTGGACTTTTTTTTTTTCTTTTTTTTTTCGTACATGCCTGTCCAGAGGGAAAGGTTTTATGGATGTAGACAGCATTTAGAACATGCAGAGCATAATGTACCTGACTGAAGGTCAAGCATTGGAGCACACAACTGTCTGACAAAACATTAAAATACAACAAAACTTGCTTTAATCACCAGCACTTGATTAATGGTTTTGAAGTGATTTGAATAACATGGGTTTCACCAACATTTACATGCATTTGACCTTGAAAACCTAAGGAAAACCTGTTTTGTTTTAACATTTATAAATATTTAACATCTATAAATTATGGTCAATTTACCTTTAGCAACAGGGTAAAACAACATTTTTTATTACAAAACGCTATTATAAAACATTAATGTAAAATCATATCCAAAAGAAAAAATATATAATATAATATAATATAATATAATATAATATAATATAATATAATATAATATAATATAATATAATATAAAGACCATTTGAGTAGACATCATTATAAAAATGAAACTTTTTTTCTCATTTTGAATTTGTTTTTGATTGGTTTCTCCTTCCTGTTCATGTGTGAGTTTCTTTGTTCTTTAAGTCTGTTAATTAGTTCAGTCATCCTCTGTTCTCCTTGTTTGTATCCTAGGTTACTCATTTGATTAGTGTCCTCAGTTCAGCTGTGTCTTGTTAATTAGTCTCGTTTAGTCCTTTGTTCACCTTGTGTATAAGTCCTCAGTTTCTGTGTCTAGCTTTGTTTACGTTGCAAGTTACTTTCCTGGTCATTTTCCTTGTTCCTTGTACACCATTAAATGTTCTTAAAGATATCTCCTTCGTCGTGTGTTTTGAATACTGCAACACCCAAATGTGACACCCATTGGTTTGATATTATCGTTTGCCATTGGTTGTGGTTTGATATGTGGTTGTAAATATATGAGTAAAAACACACAGCCTTAAGCTTTAACCATCATGATGTTACATTCATGGCTAGAGGCAAATGTCTTGGCTCATTCCAGGAATCTGTGAGATAACCTTCTGTCTTAGATATACATCTCAATCCCTCTCTTCATCTGTCTGTCTCTCTCACCTCCCTGGCTGACACTAAGTCACACAGGCACTGCCTCTTCCTGTGTTAATGTGGCTGTCTTGTCATCCTCTGGAGGAATAATGTCACCTCTCGTTTATGTCTTGCCACACATACAAATACATGCACGCACACAAATGTATCGTTACCCTGTGCTTGGCAAGAAGCATGTCTTTATTTCCCCCTTGGAAATAATGCATAATTGCTTTAAAGATCACAAAAGGCACATAGAAATGACTATATTACCTCATACATCCTTTAACAGGTACTCTGGATTTGTATACAGTTACTGTGGAGTTTTTGTGTAATTTGTAAATGGAATACCTGTTTGTTTGACCAATGGCAGGTGAGATTCAATGTTCTTTCGGCATGTTCCCAGGAATGTACTGAGACCAGTATAGACAAATAAGCAAAGCTCATCAAAAGCTATTAGCATTTTTTAAAATGTCATTATAATTTTTAACCACAAGGTGGTGAAACGTTTTGAGTACCTTCAAGGCATGGTGCTGATGATAAATACTGAGTTTCTCCTGACCAGTAGGTGGTGCTGTGCCAAAACACTGCAAGTAGCCTCAGGTCATGCTTGTTATGACACGTACCAAGGTTAGTCTCAGTACGATAATGAGTTGTAGAGATATAGATGCACATCCGTTTTGATGTCCTCTTCGTCAAATTCGTCCTTGTGTTAATCAAGAACGGTTTGGTTTAACTTTTGCCAGCACCGTCTAAAGACAATTTTGGTGAAAATCAGAGAAACCGTCTACACAGCAAAATCCCCAGAGTTAAATCAACTCTGCTTAGAGTACATATGACCCCTCTCTAAATAATATTAAAGTAACACTGAAGCAGAGTTAAAGGTCCCGTTCTTCGTGATCCCATGTTTCAAACTTTAGTTAGTGTGTAATGTTGTTGTTAGAGTATAAATAAAATCTGTAAAATTTTAAAGCTCAAAGTTCAATGCCAAGCGAGATATTTTATTTAACAGAAGTCGCCTACATCGAACGGCCAGTTTGGACTACATCCCTCTACTTCCTTCTTTAATGACGTCACTAAAACAGTTTTTTGACTAACCTCCGCCCACAGGAATACACAAGAGTTGCGCTTGTAGAGTGTGTTTGTCGCCATGTCGTCGAAACGCTGTTATTTTCATCCCGCAGTCCAATCACCGGGTCTGATTCCGGCTCAAATTGATAGGGTAAAATTAAAGACATGTTTACAATAACACTGAGCGCGTGCATCTCCACGTTATGGTAAGAGGCGTAACCTTTCTGGGCAAGGTTCGCTAAGCTGCTGTCGAATTACAACACAGGAACCGCTGGAACAATCAGAACTCGTTACGTATTTCTGAAGGAGGGACTTCATAGAACAAGGAAGTCATCAGCCCGTTTTTATGACAGTGGAAACAGCGGTATACAGATAAGTAAATTATGTGAAAAATACTGTGTTTTTTTACACGTGAAACATGAACACATGTTATATTGCACACTATAAACACAACCAAAGCTTCAAAAAACCACGAAAAACGGGACCTTTAAAGTCAGTTGTAGTTTTTGTTTCTCTCTTTTCTTCAGTGATTCTGCTTGTTAACAGCAGGTGTTCATCACTAATGTTCAATCATCACCTAATGAATTGCTTAATTATCTCCTTAACTTTAACTCTGCTTCATTATTACTTTAACACTATTTAGAGAGGGACCATATGTAATCTGATCAGAGTTGATTTAACTCTGAGGATTTTGCTGTGTAGGACGAGTTCAAAAAAGTAGGTTTTCAGGAAAATTCAAAATGGTGGAAAAAAATGTTCATGATGGAAAATGACATCTTAGGTTAAAAACTTATAGGATAAACGTAGATGCAGCTTCGGACAGTTGATGGCACTAGAGTGAATGAGTTAGAGACTTTATATTTGCTGTGGTTAATATTCAGACTGTCCTGCAAGCCATAGACTCAAGAGTGTAGGAGGAAGAAGAAGATAATCTACTTGATAGATTGAATAGAAACATTCTATGACTCTGACTTCAAAGATCACAACATCAAAGTCCATGAAGGTCAGACCGAGCGTTGTTAAATGGGACGGTTAGCTATGGAGGATTGCTCTTGTTGCCTAGCAGCTGTGACAGCTGTCATTGACGAGCGGGAGTAACTTTTGTACTGGACTTGAAAGTTATATTCAGTTATCTGAAAGCAAAACATGATTAACAACTTGTCTAAATATGTTCACCTTGATCCATTTATGTATAAAATAAAAAGTATAAACTATATACAATCACATCTTATTAAGATGGCAACATTTGAACAGCTTTAAAGTTTTTATTTTTGTTTATTTTTACATTTGTATTATTACATATTTGAGTAAGTTGAAAAACCCAATACTTGCATTTAAAAGTGTAATCCGGCAATTTCTCTCACAAAAATCCTGTTTTTACTGGCACGCAGTGAATTCTGGGGTAGGCTAGGACACAAAGACTGCATCTGTTGTATCCTTCATTGTCCGGGAATCGAAGGACACATTTCAATGGCTGCATTTGAAGGAAACGGGATAGCCTTTGTCACAGCAATCTGCCTTCAAAGGATGCAGCCTCTGAATTGGGACGCAGCTTATGTCAGGCTCACATGAATAGAAGTTTGAATCCAGCCTGCAGGCATCATGCTATGTTTCTCTTGCCTTTTCTATGAAAATTAAAGGCTAAATAAATAGAGTAACTGGAATTTATTAATTTGCATGCATATGAAAATATTTCAGAGTGAGCGATTCCTCATTAAGCTTTGCAATCAAGGTTATAATATTTCCAAAAATCATCTTCAGCTCATCATAACTTCATTCCTAAAGAGCCATTGTGGATGTTAATTTCCATAATGAGCATGAGAATGCAAAACTCAGCATTCATAAATACAGAAAAAAAATGTCAGCCTAAGAGGCTTCATCATCTAAACCCTCACGGCAAACATCTAATAGCCCTTTACTTCTCCTTGTTGGCATATCTTGTTCTTCCTGTCCGTCTGGTAGATATTAATACATCAAATTAGGAAGGGATTATGGGAAACGGCCATTGTTTAATCTTGTAATGCCTCTCCAGAAACAGTGAGGAATTTCGTTGACAGAACAGAAGAGGCTTTCACAAGAATTCTTCTTAAATTTTTCATAGTAAATATAAAATATTTAAGCTCCCATCTGAAGATCTATAATTGATCGTACAGGGAATTCTGTATGTTTATATCCATTTCTTGAGTCTTTTTAAATTAAATTTCTTAGCATGCCCTTAGGGTTTATCTGTGTTTGCTTTGGTTTGTGTTTGGATTTTGTTCATGCTATGGTGTTTTTATTGTTTGATTAATGTTTGCACCTGTGATTCATTTCAGTGATTGGTTTGGTCTGTGTATTTAAGTTCTGTGTTTTCCTCAGTTCATTGTCTGCATTAGATATCGTTGGGTGATGGTTTTGTTCATGTTTTGCCAGGTTTAGTCTCTTGAGTATCTTGTTATTTTTGAGTTTTTTTTGTTTTATTAAAATAATTGCTGTGCATAGATCCAGACTTTTCTCATCATTATCTGCAGCCAACGCTGACAGTTCCCTAAAAAAAGAAATTCAACAGCAGGGACCATGTGTTTCATTAAAAAGTCATAAAAAGCTGTTACAGTGATTTTACATTGGGTAAAGGGTCTTCTTAGGCATGATGCAAGTGAAGAGTTAAATTTATGATTAATATCGTAATAAATGATTTTTTTTTTTTTTTTTTACTGTATGCTGTTTACGGTTGCTAAGCAATGTAGCCCCTTAGTGCATTTATACAGAATGAGTGCTCACAGCAGTGTTTACTTGCTGAACAAATCTTATGAGCAAACAAATTACGAAGTGAACATCCATGTAGATCTGTAGACACACATTTTAATTGAGTATACATGTTTTTTCCTGATTCAAATGGTCTTCGGTCGTGGCGGCGAACACGGTCATCCACACACACAGTACAAAGTGCTGACAATAAATCCAAAATAAATGCAAAGAAACAGATTGTAATAATAACTCATCCTATTTATTTGTGTAATAATAATAAAAAAGTCACTGTAAGGACGGATCATAAAACAAATGTGCTTAGAGCTATTTTATATTTAAATGACTTAAATGATACATATTGAAAAGGTGACAGGTCTATTATTTTGCATTTACACTCTAAGACTTAATGCACTGATCATTTGACAGAGTATCAGATTGTTTGTTCCATCCATTGCTATGGTTATCACTGTCAATCACATTCAATTGTGCATTTAAATACAGTTGTCACTCTAGAAATGTTGTAATGTGTAGTTAGCAGCATGAAAAATATATATTATATACAGAAAATGAGCAAAGATCACTGCTATTATAATCAAGTGGTCAAAAGTGGACAAGCTCAAAATGTTTTAGACCCCATTTATACCCGTTTTTAGCATCATCCATTTGTGATCCGGTCAACCAAAAAGGTTCTTAATACCAGGTGTAAACAGGGCCAAAGTGTCCATCAGATGTGCATCGAAGTAGTAAGTAATCCGGGGACTTTTCACCTACTGTTTTTCAAAGCTACGTATTCGGATATACTACTATGTTGGTGTACTGTTTTTCACATACTATATAGTAGGGATATATTTGATTTTGGATGCAGCAGCATTTTAATCAATAAAGCTGTTTATGGTGTGCAATGAAACTCTTATTAACATTGTGTTTATACTTGGTTATAATGAGAGCATTCACGAACATGCAGAACTCATGCTGAATCTGACTAATTTTAACATCTGATTGGCCATTGCATTCATACGCTCAACAGATATGTCTGCGATTGGCTACAAAGCTCAACTCTGCAAAAACACGTTGTAAATATAAACCTTTGACACTCTTCACAGAGCGCTTTAGACAAACACTCATGGGAGCATTTTAAAGCTGCAAAATGCACTTGTGAGAAGTGAACTGTTAGAAATCCCAGAAGATGCTGTGGGCGGATGACGTACGGAAGCCTGTAAGCTTTAAACACATCTTGTTCTCACTTAAGAGATTCCCACTGCAAGCTCGCAAATACATGACGGCTCAGTGAAAGTAAACATTTGTTGTTTTGTTTAGATTCATTTTAAAGTGATAAAGACCTAAAGAAAGCCTGCAATATTTTTATTGGCATATATTAAACAATCTTACAAAGCATAAATAACATTAAACATGCATACTAATTTTCACAAATACACGTGGTAAAATAAGACGATATAAAATACTATGAAAATAATGTTATAAATAATAAAATGGAATAAAGTTTTAATAGGTTATGACATTTGTTTGTGATGTTATGTTGCATTTACTGTGCATTGGATGCTACTTATAATATGCTGGGACAGCCAGTTGAGCAAAAAGATTGCAGCACATCTCAATTCTCACACAGATGCGTTCTGTGTCCTTGTATCCTTCAGAGTTTGTTCTTTTAAGGTAGCCTGGCAAGACCAGTCTCCACGAGAAAGCATTCTTGGAATTGAGAAACGGCCACTGACTTGTCACCACTGGCATATCAACATAAGCACCTAAAAGAGTCATGAACATATCAGTCAATGAAACCAATTGAATCACTGAATGAATCATCTTACATCTGTGAACAACTACCGTGAGGCTGCATCTGAAATCGCATACTTACCTACTATATAAGCAGAACATGAAAAGAGTAGTATATCTGAATTCACAGTATTCATACATTAGCAGGAAAAAAAGTACCCAGATGACTTACTGTTTCCGGCGAGATTTCGAAGTGCACATCTGATGAACACTTTACTATCCCATGAGGCCACTTGTGAAGTCACGCAGCTGATGTTGGTAGGTCACATGACAACATGACAAATGTAGTACGTCTGGATTGCATTCATAATACACACCTCATACTATGAAGTAACCTTTTTTTAATGGATTTAAAGTAATTAAATGTTAATTACTCATAGAGTATGCAATTTCGGATGCAGCATATGTGTTTACTAAAGAATCAGTTCAGTGAATGATTCAGAGTCATTCAGGACCGAAACAAGATTCGTTCAGATTCATTTACTGCTTTATTCAGTGACCCCTTTGACTCATTCAAAACACAAATATACACTCACTTGTTGCTACCTGCTGGCACAAGGATGCAACCTGCAGAAAAAGACACTGAATGAATCAGTGAACGAATCTAAAGGAATCTTTTTGGTGAACGGATTCAAAATATTGATCTATAAAATAAGTTCCCCTGTAGTCAATAATTTTATCCCTTAAAACTCATCTTTGATCACCAAAATTACATTTTTTACAAAAAAAAAAAAAAAAAAAAAAAAACTTAATTCCTTAAAATAGCTTGAATGTAACTCTAACCCTTGCCTCATTTCATATACGTGGATCAATGAATATGCAATTTAGCCCCGCCTCCACTTGCTCATGCCAGCTCAGAGATCCACTTGGTCAACTTACTGAGGTACGCACTGCACAAGCTCTTTACAACATCGGTCACATAACACTAATTAATATAATTAGCCTTTTGTTCAACAAAAAAGTTAATAACGTGTTGATAATGTTACACAAACCATGTACCTGCTGTCTTCTAACAATCAGTATCCTTACAAACACTTTAACAGCTCAGAACGTCAGTGAAAGGCATATAGTTCATCATAACATCGTAATATACATCATACACCCGCTATATTGCTAAATCTACACAATTTTTCATATCAACAGAAAAATATACAGGGAAACCTGGCTTCTCTCGAGACTCCCCTGCAAGTTAGCTGTTAATGATATGCTGACGTGATTGGTTACAAGGTAGTTTGTGATGTCACAGACACCAGCGACCTCAAACTGTGTGTTTGAGACTGTCTTTTTTTTTTCTCAGTACAGATTTAAGGAGAAAATATTCAGCAATGATGTTGACATATGAATTTGCACATGGTTTGTCTTAAAGCATATCAAAAACACCACACAGGCATATAAACATTGTTTAAAGATTAAAAATGTGCAGCCACCTTTGTCAAAGACTGCCAATCAAACTCTCCCACAGGTACCAAAATTCGAACATGCCTGAATTCTGCCTTTCACAGCATTTGAACTTAATTATCCATCTGTGGCGATTATGCTGAACAGGCCGCTTAGATGACAGGCGTCCAGACTGCAATCTCAGGTTCTCTTGATTTTGTTCAGCTTCAATATGACTCCTAATCACTATGATATATGCCATGAAATTAGGATTCTTGACACAAAGACACAGCCGGGCAGTGGAACAGATCTGAATGTTAATGCTCAAGAAGTGACTAGCCATGACTCAGAGATATAGACATAAATGGTAGCTATCTCCTTCACAACAATATAGGTAGAAAAAGACAACGATTGCTCTGAAGATGAAGTGATAATACCGTTTGGTAATCTTAAAACCAGCACGGATCAGGGGAATAGATTTGAGGCTGTAAAAGACTTTCGATTGACCCGGTGGGATAAGATTGCCTTCAGGGAGTGAAGTGAGGGACAGAGGCCACTGAGCAAAGGGATTTAATGACTGACCTGAGCCTCCTCTTTCTTTCTGCCTATCTCTTCTTCTTTTTAACAGCTATCTGTCTTGTCCTTGAATCTGACGTGTTGGTCAGAGGGATTTACCAACTGATAGCTGTCAGCGAGGGAGGGATGTCTTCAGAATAGAAAGCCTGTGCCTCAGGGAGACGTACGACATTGTGGCCATGACCCTCTTTCCAGGAGCAAATTTAAGTGCTGCATGCAAACCAGTGGCCTTGTGTCGTCCTGCACATCCACTTTCCCAGGAGACTTGAGGAATTCACATGCTACCGGGCAGAAATGACATGAACACGAGTTCAGTTCTATGCACTGAATTATAAAACAGATACTCAAAATTTGGATTGGATGAGCCTCATTCACGAATGAGGTTTTGTTGAAATTGCAAGAGTGACTTTAAAGGTGCCATCGAACATTTTTTTACAAGATTTAATATAAGTCTAAGGTGTCCCCTGAATGTGTCTGTGAAGTTTCAGCTCAAAATACCCCATAGTTTTTTTTTAACTGCCTATTTTGGGGCATCATTAGAAATGCGCAGATTCAGGCTGCTGCCCCTTTAATTGCCCCCCAGAGCTCTCGACTCTATCACTGCATAAGCAAAGTTTACACAGCTAATATAACCTTCAAAATGGATCTTTACAAAGTGTTTGTCATACAGCATGTCTAATCGCGTAAGTACAGTATTTATTTGGATGTTTACATTTGATTCTGAATGAGTTTGATAATGCTCCATGGCTAAAGCTAACATTACACACTGTTGGAGAGATTTATAAAGAATGAAGTTGTGTTTATGAATTATACAGACTGCAAGTGTTTAAAAATGAAAATAGTGACGGCTCTTGTCTCCGTGAATACAGTAAGAAACGATGGTAACTTTAACCACATTTAACAGTACATTAGCAACATGCTAACGAAACATTTAGAAAGACAATTTACAAATATCACTAAAAATATCATGTTATCGTGGATCATGTAAGTTATTATTGCTCCATCTGCCATTTTTCGCTGTTGTTCTTGCTTGCTTACCTAGTCTGATGATTCAGCTGTGCACAGATCCAGACGTTAATACTGGCTGCCCTTGTGTAATGCCTTGAACATGGGCTGGCATATGCAAATATTGGGGGTGTACATATTAATGATCCCGACTGTTACGTAACAGTCGGTGTTATGGTTATGTTGAGATTCGCCTGTTCTTCGGAGGTCTTTTAAACAAATGAAATTTATATAAGAAGGAGGAAACAATGGAGTTTGAGACTCACTGTATGTCATTTCCATGTACTGAACTCTTGTTATTCAACTATGCCAAGGTAAATTCAATATTTAATTCTAGGGCACCTTTAAAAAAAGTGTAAGAAAAAAAGAAAAAAGAAAAAAGAAAAGAATGACTTCAGTAAGAACGGGCTGAAAATTATAAACCAATCAGAATGTTTTGCTATGTATTCCATCATTTTTTAAAGTGTTTATGAATTTATTATTGTCTTGGATTTACCTGCTTAATTACTGTATAATAATCAGTTTAATGTCCAGTTGTTATTGCAAATTTTCTTTGTAAAGAAAACGTAACATATATAATATCAAATTATATATTTTAATTATTTAACAATATATATTAAAAAAAAAAAAATCAAGCAATCAGATGATAAACATCAGTTAGCCTATATCAAGACAGCGGTCGTGTAACATACAAACAGAAAAAAGGGAGACAGAGAAGCAGGAAGGAAAATGAATTATTTACAGAGCAAAGTGAATAGATGAGTTTTAAGTTGAGACTTAAATACTCATTGCGCATGTACATACTCTCTGCTAGAGTTCAGACCTTTCTTTGTTATTCAAATGTTTTACTGAATATTTTTGCATTGATTCCACAGAAAAGTCTGGAGTCTGTATTTTGTTCTATTTATTTTCTAAGTTAGACTTCCGACGTCTGTCTACCTCAACTTTCCATTTCACATTCATTTGTTCGCCCACGTTTTTATCTGCTGATAAATCTTCTCATGCTGCGCAGTCCCATTCATCCATTTGATTCAATCATTCATTGAATTTAGGGATGGAATGAATCTGAGGATCTGATACAAAGCATCTATTCATTGCACACCTGCCTGATGGCACAAAATTGCATGTGGTTCTAGTAAAATGCTCAAGCTTTTGAGAACGTGCATAGCCATATTGATTTCATCAGTTCAATAGAAAGAGGAAGCAAGGGATGGTGGGGTATTATTAAGCCCAGAGATGATAAATCCTATCAGCTTGTGCCCCATCACCTGTGGAAAACACAAATATGAAAATATAATGGGAGGTGAAGGAACCTTTTCTTTTTAGTCAAAGCCAATATGATGATGCGATAACCGTTTGTGTAATTAGAGCCTAAATATGGGCAGAGGCGAAAATGAGCACAAAAGACAGAGAGAGAAGAAAGGAGGAGAGGTTGAACAGAAGGGAGGATGGGTAATGACAGTCTCCAGGGTCACAACGGGAGGAACGGAAAGAAAAAAAGGTGACACTTTTATTGTGTGCAAAGTCCCTGAGTGCATACTAATGTAAGCCTGCTGTAACTCTCACTCATTCCTATGGAGACCAGCTTTAGAGAAGCTTAAGTAGTCAAGCTACTAACAAAAAGTAGCTAAAAATATTTATCTGGCATAAATTAATGAACATGTCATTTAGAGGGACAGAATTCTAGGTATAATTCAATGAAAAATGAAAATTGTTTACTCACACTAGTGTCATTCCAGAACCTGCATGCTGTTTATTTCTTTGTAGAATAAAAAGAGAGAAGTTTTGAAGACTCTTTATAGACCTTTTTAATACTATGAGCAAAAAGGATGAAAATGCACTAATGAAGTGCCAAAAAAGTTGATCATAAAACTATATTCCCAGTATTACGATAGCTTTGTGTGATCGACAAACCGTTATTTACTCTGATTCATGCAAATCATTATGCAGCTGTCAAATCAGATATGGTGCATAGAGAGCAGGTTGGATATTAATAACATCAAATGTCATAGGATCTCATGTTTCATGACCAAATGTGACCCTGGACCACAAAACCAGTTATAAGAGTCATTTTTTTTAATTTGAGATTTATATATGAAAGCTGAATAAATAAGTTTTCCATTTATGTATGGTTTGTTAGGATAGGGCACTATTTGTCTGAGACACAACTGTTTGACAATCTGGAATCTGAGGGTGCAAAAAAGTCAAAATATTGAGAAAATCGCCTTTAAAGTTGTCCAAATGAAGTCCTTAGCAATGCACATCCACTCACAAAAATACATTTGTGATATATTTATGGTAGGAAATTTACAAAATATCTTCATGGAACATGATCTTTACTTGATATCATAATGATTTTTGGCATAAAAGAAAAATTGATAATTTTGACCCGTACAATGTATTTTTGGCGATTGCTACAAATATACCCGTGCGACTTATGACTGGTTTTGTGCTCCAGGGTCACAAATATCATTATGTCAAACCTGCAGGCTTGAGACAATGTGAGGGTTAATAAATAATGACAAAATTTCATTGCTGAGTGAAGTCTAAATATGCTCGAAAACTTTGCACACGTGTCAGAAGTGGTGAAAATTGACGTCTGATATGGGTTTCAGAATTAGGTGTGGCAAAATGGCTTGATAGTAATCAGATCAACATCATATTTGGTCAGTCTAATCTAAAGGCCGTTGTGATGTTAAATTGCGAAGAACTTGAGTTTTTGTTGAAGGGTGTGTCCATGGCGGACAGACAAAGTTTGATGTTTCGCCATGAAACAGGAAGTTGTTGTAACTGCATACAGTGTCCGATCTGCCCCAAACTGCACGTTTTAATATAGTCTTGGCCTGAAAACATCTACACGCCAATATTCAGTTAGTCATAGTGCCACCTGCTGGCAACAGGAAATGGCATGCTTTACACTGTAATTCACTCCCAGAAACACATTTAAATATGCCACAAAGTACCAAACATGCTAGAAACATGTTAAATCATTAAAACACTTTGCTAAGTGATAATGAATGTGATTAACGCCACGAAACAGGAAGTTGTTGTAAGTCAGGCAAACAATGTCTGATCTGCTCCAAACTTCACACATTTGATAATAGTCCTGACCTGAAGACATCAACATGGCAATATTCAGTTACAGTCAAAGTGCCACCTGTTGGCAGCAGGAAGTGAGGCCCTTTGAAATGACTTTGCCATATTTCCCTTGTATTTACTAGTTTACATGCATGTAGCCCACTGTTCACTGTTTTCCTAAGGCCACCACGTGGCGGTGATCCCGGGTGCGAGGGCCCTTTCATCGCTGCTTGCAACTTTAAGTATTTTATATAATTGCATGAAAAATATATGGAAGAACAGCAGCATTTAACTAAACATTTCCAAACTTCCCAAAGCAACACATGAAAGAATTTTAAAAAAGCCTCATTTCAAAGATGGGCAAAATAAAATGTGACACAAAACAAGAAAAACACAAGAAGTTGGTTACTGTAAAAACTTACACTATTTTGAAAACTAGGGACACTGATGAAGACCCTATATATACTATTTTTGGTGATGACAAAACAGTGGTAATCAAATTAAATCTTAAAACTTTAATCATTCATCAAAATGTAATCACTCTTTTAAATGTCTTCACATAAAAATATAAAAAAAAAAAACAGAGATTTACTTTCTAAACTGTTGTAAGGACCTTTGAATGTCATGAAGGGATGTTGTGAAGACATTTGAATTTCTGTGTGTATATGATATGATGATATTTATTAAATTAAGTGAAATGCTCATGAACTGACTTGACTTGAAAATGTATCAATTTAAGAGAAAAGCACTGAATGGAGTATTTAAACTTTTGACATCTGGCAACTCCAAACATGAAAGCTTGTGGAGGCTTGTTACTGATGCAATAAAACAAAAATGTCAAAAAAAAAAAAAAAAAAAAAAAAAAAAAAATCATGATAAACAACCAGCAGGCCACTATCACAGAAATTATGCTTAAATAATCAAGAGAAGCAGAAATCGTGATCACGATTAATTGAGTAGTAGAGATCTAGGATTTTAACTAAAAAGTTTGCAGGTTTAACCCCTATAGGGCGATCCTTCACTTCTCACTATTGTGCTCTTGAGTGAGGCACTTAACACCAGCTCCAGAGACACTGTCCCTGTAACTTAACATCCCTGGATGACACTGTGTGAAAGCTGCAGAAACAAAACACTTAAAGATTCTGCTCTTTCCTTCTGGCTGTACTGTCCTCGGTCAAAACAACAACGCATCACAACTGTCCACGATCTGCAGGATAAAAGTCATTATTCTGGCATATATGAAGACAAGAGCTTAAATGCTTCACATGATTTATCCAAGTAGGACACATCAATATTCTTCTTGGCCTGGGGGCAACATTCTTATAAATAATCAAAATCACATCAAAATTTGTTTTGTGGCTTTTAGTCCATGTCTGTTAGCTTTGAGGCAATCTACGCTATCGTTCAAATGTTTGGGGTCAGTAAGATTTTTTTATATCTTTGAATGAAGTCTCTTATGCTCACCAACACTGCATTTATTTAATATCATTACATTAGAACTGTTTTAATATATTTTAAGATGTTTTTTTTTTTTTTTCTTCCTGTGATCAAAGCTGAATTTTCAGCATCATTACTCCAGTCTTCAGTGTCACATGATCCTTCAGAAATCATTCTAATATGATGATTTCTGCCTCTCTCAAGAATAATTTCTTACTATTATCAATGTTTAAAACAGTTGTTCTACTTAAAGACCCCCTGTGGTGAAAATCAAGTTTTTAATGTTGTTTATATGTCTATATAGTGTTTTTAATATGCTTTAAGACAAACCATGTGCAAATTCATATGTCAACATCATTGCTGAGTATTTTTGAAAAAAAAAAAAAAAAAAAAAACACAGTTTGAAATCACTGTCTGTGACATCACAAACTACCTTGTAACCAATCACATCAACATGCCGGTAGACTTTAGCATATCATTAACAGCGAACTAGTAGAAGAGTTTCAAGAGAAGCCAGGTTATTCCGGTATATTTTTCTGTTGATATGAAAAATCGTGTCGATTTAGCAATGTGGCTGGTGTATGATGTATATTACGATGTTATGATGAACTATATGCCTTTCACTGACGTTCTGAGCTGTTAAAGTGTTTGTAAGGATTGTTAGAAGACAGCTGTCTGACTCTGAGATGGCGAATGGGAACATGGTTTGTGTAACATTGTGTAACAAAGGGAGGCATTTTGGATTTTTGATCTTAAATCTCTATTTCCTGATGGCATGAATGAAGAACTTGACCTTTCTTGTTTTTTGTATTTTTTTATTTTTTTTGCAAAATTTATTTTCATAGTTTTCTATGTACATTTCATGTATTTTGCCTTGTCTATTGCCTTTCAGACTCTCTTGCTGTGACACCTGTGATAATTGATTGTCATTGGTGCTAATTGATGATTGTGATAATTGGCTTAAGCTGATGGCTCTGAATTGCTTGTCTTTCTAGAAAAAGGGTGATTGTTTGTTGCATCTTGAGCACTGAGGATAGCAAATTGCTGAAACATCTGCTCCTCTGTTTTTAATTCACTTGCACTTTGCACTTTATTGCACCATGCAATTTATATAATACATTTTGTATTTTTCTAGACCTTAGTCTTTTTTTTTTTTTTTTTTTTTTTTGGATTCAGCCACTCTTCTCTGTTTTGTGTAACATTATCAACACATTATTAGCTGTTTGATAACATAGTCAAGCAAAAGGCTAATCATATTAATTACCGTTATGTGTCCGATGTTGTAAAGAGTGATACTATTGTGCAGCGTTAACCTCAGTAAGTTGACCGAGTGGATCTCTGAGCTGGCATGAGCGAGTGGAGGCGGGGCTAATTAGCATATTCATAGAACCGCGTATACTAAATGAGGCAAGGGTGTAGAGTTACAGTCAAGCTATTTTAAGGCATGAAGTATTTAAAAAACATTTTAAAAACTCTCTCATTAAAAAAAAAAAAAAAACGTTTAAATATGTCATTTTGGTGATCAAAGATAAATTTTAAGGGATAAAATGATTGACTACAGGGGGACTTTAATATTTTTATGGAAACCATGATACATTTTTTTTTAAGATTCTTTACTGAATGGTAAGTTCAAAGAACATGCATTTGAAATAGAAATATTGTTACATTATAAATGTCTTTACGGTCTTTGGCAATCAATTTATTGAATCAATGCTGAATAACAGTATTAATTTCTTAAAGAAAATAATAAATAAATAAATAAACCTTACTGACCCCAAACTTTTGAACAGTACTGGGTTTGCTATTGTGCCTCTAATAGTTGACAAAATTAGTTTATATCAGATTTATGCACAATTCACTTCAGAGAAAACAGACCAAAAATGTTGATGACATCATCCTGCACTCATGGGCATATGCATTTTTGAAACTTCCTGTTTCAATGTGAAACATGTCAACACAAAAAAGAAAACTCCCATCATCAAGTCATTTCATGTTTTCTTTGAGGTTAACCTGAGTGCATTCATTATTCTGCATTCATTACATCAGGATTTACTGTCCAAAAGACAAGCTAAAAGCCCTGTAATTTGCCTGCTAATAAAAGAGAGACAACTCTCTCCTCTGTTCAAAGTCATCCATTTCAAAATCCATTTCACAGGACACCCCTGCTTTCATAATCAGCCTCTTATCAGCTTTAATACAGTCAGAAATTTGTGTTTGTCTCTTAGCTTTAAAGGAATGGTGCAGACAGTCTGTGAGACTGTGTATGTCTACGCAGAAAAAAAAAGAAAAGAAAAGAAAAAAAAGATGCTACAGGGCATTGGTGACTATCTCTGCAGATGACAGAGACACGTGTACCACCAAAAGCGTATGATGGAAAGCTCTAGTTCCCGTATAAAGAAAAATAGAGGAAAAACCATAGTTGTCACCACTGGAGTGCTTAATAATACGTGCCACAGACACACTGTAAAAAATAAAAACGGAAAATGTATTAACCCTAAAACACCTCATACTATGGCCAACAATAAAACAAGCATTACAACAGAGCTTCAGATTAGTGTGCTAAACTAGCTTTACTGTGTTAGTCGGACAAGAACAGTGCTTCGATAATGCACTGTTACAGCATTTAAATAATTCCTTTGCCATTTAAAGAGCTTGCAGATACTTCTGCAGCACATTCAGTGTGACTAGACCTATACTAGTTCTTTTTTTTCTAAATTAATGTGACTTTATTCATTATAAATTTGATTATTAGCATAACAATTTACTTCAACAATGAACACTGGCTTCTGTCTTAATGACAGCATACAATTTGATCATGACATCTAGTATCATTTGAGAATGTTTCAATTGAATGTTCAATGGAAGCAAGAAAACCTGAGATTAAAATGTACTTATTTGATAAGTGACCTAGAAATAGTGCAGGGTATTAAATTCAAATTGACTTTCATCATAACTTCTCTTTGTTTTAATATTTTTAACTTTGTTAATTTCCAGGTTAAATGAGGGGGAAAAGACAGAGAGAAATAGTTTTCGGACCTCACTATACATCAAGACATAGAAAATATCATATAATTCAACTGAACTTGAGTGCTTGCTCACTGAAAAGCTCATTCACAGATAAGTAATCTCAAGTACATCGTCGTCTGCTTGTGTCGTCCCTGTCATGTGTCCAGCTCAGGTTTATGCTTTATTTACTGATATCAATGAACATACTGCAAATTAGAGCTGCACGATTAATCATATCGCAATCGCAATCGCGATGTCAAGCTTGTGCGATTATATGACGCAAAAATGCTGCGATTTTATGAAATAAAATAATAATAATAATAAGTTAATAAATAAATTAAATAAATACATGTGTGGACACAACAACCCATTATCTGAGAGCTGTTTGTCCATTTTATACACCGCTAATAAAAAGAAGACCAGTCAGTTTCAGTTTAGGCAGTGGCATGTGTGGCGCGCATGGTCATGTCATAACTTTTTTCCAGTGTGCAGCGGAGAGTTATATGGCGATATTTTGGCTATAAGATTATAAACCCAGATTAGTAGTGGTTGATTCAAGGCCCACGGTTCGGGACGCATGTGATTCGCGGATCAATTGAAAGTTTAACCGCAATAGAGTGAAAGGATATCATTTGAACATGTTTTGTCTTGATAGTTTACACATTAAATAGATATAAAACCATTCCAGCGCTAGAAGATTTAATTCGGTATCGCACGCAGCGCTGTTATCGGTGCGCACATGACGCACATACATACAAGGCTCGCGCGCACAGAGAGAGAGAGAGAGAGAGAGAGAGAGAGAGAGAGGCGCGTTATAGCTCGCGAACTCCAAATTGATTTCTCTTTCGCGTCCTCAATGCACTTGGATGGTCACATACACGCATTATGTCAGTCAAAATACCCCTCTCAGCAAGTATGCTCGTAAACACATTCGGTTATATCTTAATTGAACGAGGTGAGAATTCGGACGTGTATCTATCTGATGTGTGCGTGCATGTCTTACTCTTAAAGTGACAGCAACCTATAAATACCTGCTGTTGTCTGTCATGTAAATCAAACAACAAAACACAGCTTTAACAAAGATTAATCTATATTGAATTTATACAATGAACAGTGTCATTTTACATTTAATTATTACATTTCTGTGCATGAAAATTAATACTACAGTTAGACCTTATACTTTATTTGTAACTTTATGTTGTATTTATCTATGCTTGTTGTAATTGGTGTACAGTATTTGTTCTTTTTACAGACTGTTCACTTGCCTTTAATAATGTATTATTTAGGCTAGTAGTTTATGCTGTGGTATCAGAATAGTTTAAGTGGGCTAAGTAATAAATGCAAAGTTAAGTTACCCCTATCCAATTTTTTTTTTTTTTGTGCTGATCTGAAAAATGATCTGATCCGTGACGTCATAACCGTGATGTGATCCGAACCGTGAATTTTGTGATCCGTTGAACCACTACAGATTAGTAAAGAAACAAATATCTTAAATGGGATTATAACAAGTTTGCAGTAATACAAAGATGTTATTTAATTTCATTTTAATTTGAAAACGCTGTGCATTTGTTGTTGTTGCTAGTTTGAGTTGAGAAATACACATTTCAGCATTATCAGTAATCTGTGTGTGTATTTTCATTGAGAACCAAGCAAGATGACTCATGATACTATTTGTTTATTATATCGCTATCGCAAATCGCAATCGCAATATTGACCTCAATAATCGCAATATGACATTTTCCCCAAATCGTGCAGCCCTACTGCAAATCATTATACAGATATCAAGATAAACTAATAGAATGTTTAGACAGGGTTATTATTGTTAACTAAAACTGAATGTTTCATTACTTGACATAAAATGAACATTAACTGAAAAACAAACAAACTTAAACTTACTTTAATACAGCTAGTTGCCAAGGCAGCATTTCTCATTTTCATTAAGTTGTTAAAATAGCTAAATCTAAATTAAATAAAACTGTAAAATGTGATGCAGAATATTAAACAAATAAATAATAATAATAATAAAAAACAGCAATAACAGTAGACATGGACAAATGTATCATGCAAAGCAGTCAACATATCTTTGGCACAAAGGGAATGCCAACATTTTTAGAAACAGCCTTCTATAAACAACAGAAGAAGAAGACACAGAGGATAGCAGAACTAGATGACATAAAAGAGGAACATACACACCAACATATGCTAATTTATCTTAAGTATGCAATGACTGTAAACATAGACAAATGTACAATACAAAGCAGTCGACTCCTTTTCGGCACAAATGGAACCTCATAAAAGGGAGGCTAAACTCCCTCTGAAACTTAACAACACTGTTATTTTTTTTAGAAAACAAATAAGGATTTCCATACTATTTGTTCTCATATATATATATATAATATTTACTCTTTATTATTTTCTGCAATGAACTGGCCATATGTCTAGGTTGTTTCCTGAGACGCTGACACTGATGTGTGCTCCTACAGTGTTCATATACTTATGCCCGTCAACCAATGTGAGATCACATAGACAAATGTGTTGTACTAACCAGGTATATGAAACCTCAGGCTAGTGCAAATGTCCTTACACATTTTATAACCATCATTTTTATTTCATTATTATTACTGTTAACCTCAGGGCTGTGGAGGAGTAGTGTTTCATTCCACAGCTTCAATATACAGCTCTGAGAGAGCCTTGAGCTTTCAAAACATTTACAAACATTGCTGTAACAGTGCAAATGGAGCAAGCATGGACATACAAGCAAGCAAGAATAAGCCAGGCATGAAGCAGAAGAGATGAAAGAACAATGCAACATCCCTCAGAGGAGGCCTGAGGACCCTCAGAACCTCAACTGAGAAAAAGAGTAAGAGTGATGCTTCTAAACTCCAAAACATCAGATTCCATGGTCACAAACAAGGGTAGATTTGTTAGGACAGAATGATGGCAAGAAGCGGCTCTGCAGAGATATTTATCATGTTAGCAGGATTTGCATATAGCTCACATCAAGAATTCAACAATGGCAGATTTTTCTTGCTCTTTTGACATGAGCCTTGTCTGAAAGACAAAGGGGGAGGTGTTGCTGTAATTTAGAGTAATATTTTCAGTATTACTCAGAGGTCTACTCAGAAGTATAATTATTTTGAAGTGATGGTACTTTATGTAACGCTTTCTAGTGTAAGTGATAAATCCCATTTGACATTTGTGCTGGCTACTGTATACAGGCCACTAGGGCACCATACAGACTTTATCAAAGAATTTGCTATCTTGTTTTCTATCGGAGTTGGTACTGGCTGCAGATAAAGTATTAATTGTTGGTGATTTTAATATCCATGTAGATAATGAAAAAGATGGATTGGGATTGGCATTTATAGACATTCTAAACTCTATTGGAGTTAGACAACA
This sequence comes from Megalobrama amblycephala, assembly GCF_018812025.1. Taxonomy (NCBI): domain Eukaryota; kingdom Metazoa; phylum Chordata; class Actinopteri; order Cypriniformes; family Xenocyprididae; genus Megalobrama; species Megalobrama amblycephala. Next base: position 34,085,280 of record NC_063067.1, on the reverse strand, counting down.
CATGTCAAGACCCACTCATTGTCGTAATCATACTTTATATCTAATATTGTCACATGGAATTGATGTTGATGGCATTGAAATTCTGGCGACATCTCAGATCATTGTCTAGTCTTGTGCATACTCCATTTAGCCAAGGCTACAAAACCAACTCCCTCTTACATATATGGTAGAACTATCACTTCTACCACTAAAGATTGCTTTATAAATAATCTTCCTGATCAGTTTCAACTCCTCAGCATACCAGATTGAATAGAAGAACTTGATGTTGCAACAGAAACTATTGTCTTTTCCATTACTTTAGACACGGTTGCTCCTTTGCACTTAAAGAAGATAAAGGAAAATGGTCCTACACTGTGGTATAATTTACATTTACATTTATTCATTTGGCAGACGCTTTTATCCAAAGCGATTTACAAGTGAGGAATACAACAAGCGAGTCGTCATGACGAGGCAAATAGACAAGAAGTGCTCATAATACAAGTTATAGGCAGTGCTCAGATTATCCTAAGATACAATAGAGAGGGATTAGAGGAAGTGAAAGGATAGGAATAAGAAGTTTTTTTTATTTTTTTATTATTTTTTTTAAGATGAGGTTAAGTGCTCACGAAAGAGATGGGTTTTCAGCTGTCTTTTGAATATTGCCAGGGATTCCGCATTCCGGATGAAGGCAGGAAGATCATTCCACCAGCAAGGGACAGTGAACGAGAATGTTCTGGAAAGTGATTTCGCGCCTCTCTGTGATGGTACCACAAGCCTTCGCTCCTTTAATGAGCGCAGGTTTCTGGTAGGAGTGTAGACTCATAAGAGTGAGTGGAAGTAGGAGGGTGCTGAGCCTGTGGTGGATCTGTAAGCAAGCGTCAACGCCTTGAATTTGATGTGAGCAGCAAGTGGTAGCCAGTGAAGAGAGATGAAGAGAGGCGTGACGTGGGCTCTTTTGGGCTCGTTGAAGACGAGACGTGCTGCTGCGTTCTGAATCATTTGTAGAGGCTTGATTGTGCATGATGGCAGTCCAGCCAGAAGAGCATTGCAGTAATCAAGCCTAGAAATGACCAGAGCCTGGACCAGAAGTTGTGTTGCATGTTCTGTTAGAAAGGGCCTGATGTTGTATAGTGCAAATCTGCATGACCGAGCTGTCTTTGCAATGTGGTCTTTGAAGGTCAGTTGATCATCAAGGATTACTCCAAGATTTCTGGCCGAATTTGATGGGGTAATTGAGGATGTGCCTAGCTGGATGCTGAAATCGTGATTTAGAGTTGGATTGGCAGGGAAGACGAGAAGCTCAGTCTTAGCCAGGTTGAGCTGTAGATGATGTTCTTTCATCCATGCCGAGATGTCCGCCAGACAGCTTGAGATTCGTGCAGCTACTGTGGGATCATCTGGTTGGAATGAAAGGAAGAGTTGTGTGTCATCAGAATAGCAATGGTAGGAGAAACCATGTGCCTGAATGATGGGACCAAGTGATGTAGTGTAAATGGAGAAGAGGAGGGTCCAAGAACTGAACCCTGAGGAACACCCGTGGTCAGTTGATGAGCTTTGGATACCTCCCCTCTCCAGGCAACCCTGAAAGACCTTCCTGTGAGATAGGATTCAAACCAGAGAAGTGGAGTACCTGTGATGCCCAGTGATGAGAGGGTGGACAGGAGGATCTGATGATTCACCGTGTCAAAGGCAGCAGATAGATCGAGCAGAATGAGAACTGATGATTTGGAATCAGCCTTTGCAATCCGCAGGGATTCAGTGACCGACAGCAGTGCAGTCTCAGTCGAGTGGCCACTCTTGAAACCAGATTGATTGACATCCAATTGGTTGCTCTGTGAGAGGAAAGATGACACCTGGTTGAAAACAACTCGTTCAAGTGTTTTTCCTATGAATGGTAGGAGAGAAACAGGTCTGTAGCTGTCTACAAGAGACGTGTTTAATGTGGGTTTCTTAAGCAGTGGGGTTACCCAAGCCTGCTTGAAAGTGTTAGGGAAAGTGCCAGTGTGGAGAGATGTGTTGATGATGTGTGTCAGTGCTGGTAAAAGTGTGGGAGCGATGGCTTGTAGAAGGTGTGTGGGGATGGGATCTAGAGGGCAGGTAGTAGGATGATTGGAGAGGAGAAGTTTGGATACTTCTGTCTCAGTGAGGGGGGAGAATGAAGAGAGGAGGTGTGTGGCTGTGTGTGTGGTTGGTCTGTGTTCCTGTGTGTGTGGAGCGGAGAACTGACTGCTGATGGTAGATGTTTTGTCAGTGAAAAATGTAGCAAAATTATCAGCAGTAAGGGATAAGGTGGGTGGTGGTGGAGGGGGACAGAGGAGAGAGTTGAATGTTTAGAAAAGTGTGCGTGTGTTTGAAGCGCTGTTGATTTTGTTGTGGAAATAGGAGGATTTAGCAGCATGAATTTCAGCAGAAAAGGATGAGAGCAGAGATTGATAGCTACATAGGTCGAATTGGTCTTTTGATTTGTGCCACTTCCTCTCTGCAGCCCTGAGTTTGGTCCGATGTTCACGAAGCACATCAGATAACCAGGGATTAGAGGGAGTGGCACGTGCAGGCCTGGATGACAGAGGACAGATACTATCTAGAGAAGAAGTTAATGTGGAACATAAAGTGTCTGTTGCTGTATTCACATCCAGAGATGAGAATTGTGCGGGTGAGGGAAGGGAGGATGATACAGTAGAGGAAAGATCAGAGGAAGAAAGAGAGCGCAGGTTTCGTCTGAAGGTAACTGGTAGTGGGGTTGGTGGTGAACAAATGGGGAGTTGAAGATTAAAAGTAATGAAAAAATGATCAGAAAAGTGCAGAGGTTTTACCATAATGTTGCCGGTGATGCAGTTGCGAGTGTAAATGAGATCAAGTTGGTTGCCAGATTTGTGTGTACTTGTGGTGATGAGCCGATTAAGATCGAATGAGGCTAGAAGAGAGTGGAAGTCTGAAGCATAAGGCTTCTCTAGATGAATGTTGAAATCGCCAAAAACTACAAGTGGGCTACCATCCTCTGGGAATGAGGACAGCAGCATGTCCAGTTCCTCTACAAAGGTACCCAGTTGGCCTGGGGGGCGATAAATTACTACGATATGAATTTTGACAGGAATTGAGATTGTAATAGCATGAAACTCAAATGAATTGTAGTTGCACAGAGAGGAATGAGTCGAGTATTTCCAGTTGTCAGAAATGAAAAGACCTGTGCCCCCACCCCTCCCAGACTGGCGAGGGGTATGAGAGAAAGTGAAGTTGTTAGAGAGAGCAGCAGGGGTTGCTGAGTCCTCTGGACGAATCCAGGTCTCAGTCAAGCCCAAGATATTAAGAGAAGAATTAGTAGCAAAGGCTGGAATGAAGTCAGCTTTGTTAACTGCTGACTGACAATTCCATAGACCCACAGAAACAGAGAGAGGAGTATTAGTGTTAGAAGAGGAGTAAATAGGGCGCAGGTTAGAAACATTGCGCTGCCTTTTACGTGGGTTAGTGGAGCATTGCCGAGAGACAACAGGAATGAGTTGAAAGCACATGCTGAGGAAGAAGGAAAAGTGTGAAAGGAGGGAAGAAACTTAAGTGCCTACCGGTTTCGTTGCTCGGTGGAGTCGCGCAGGTAGAGTCGCAGGTCTTTACCCGGGTCGGTCTTCACAAGAGGAGGCTGAACGCTCCCGCTGACGCTTCCGCGACAGCCCGCACACACAATTAATATACTGCTATTAACACGTGATTGAAACGAGCTAGGCCCGCCTTGCAAATCAGCACTGCAAAAGTATAAACCCATGAATGGCTGAAAACCGAAACTAACTAAAGCTTAAGTGCGGGCAATAACACCAATAAAGTCTGCAAACGCGGCTGTTATTCTAAACAAGTACAATTAAAACACAATTATAGTCGAGGTAGGAAATAGGACAAACACAGATACGAATTAAATCCTTCCTAGCAGCAAATAATAAACGAAGCAACTGACCCAGAACAGATATTAAGCAAAACACTTACGCGATCTTGCATCCGTCACCACTGCCAGCTCGCTAGTCCACACCCGCTACCAAAAAAAAAAAAAACAGCCCGAAAAATGGAGCGCAGCTAAACAAGAAAACTAGAGGGATTTCACATTTCATGGAAGGATAGTGTTACTGCATACAGAAGTGCTAGATCTGCTTACTTCTCAACTCTCTTAGAAGAGATCAAACACAATCCTAGGTGTTTATTTGATACAGTGGCTAAATTAAAGATAAATAAAGCTTCAACTTCTTTGGGTGTTTCCAAACAGCACAGCTGTAATGACTTTATGAATTTCTTTACTTGCCAGATGTATACTATTAGAGAGAAAATAATCCATGCAACCATGTCTACAGTATTGCATCAGACGTAATAGACTTCCTGAGGAACAATTCTATTCAAGGTTGTATATTGTATTGTATTGTATATCTTTATTGTCCACCAAGGGGGAAAATTGTCTTTGGCTCACCAGCACATAAAATAGCTATTCAAGTAGTGTTAAAAACAACAAAAACAGGAACAAAAAACAGACAAATTCACATTTCATAAAAATTACAATTCATGCCGCTGTCATTGAATTTATCAAACACTTGCGGAATTGACAATTTTGATAGCATTTGGAATGAATGATCACTTAAACACGATCATTTTTATTCACAAGAGGTATTCTGTATCGCCTACCAGATTTCAAGAGCTCAAATTGGCTAAAAAGAGGGTGAGAACTATCTGCAAGAATACTCCTCGCCTTCTTCCTTGCCCTTTCAACATAAAGTTGTCCTAAGGGCTTCTGTGGTCTGCCAACAATTTTGCTTGCCATAGTATCTCTCTTTTAGTGTTACTGGATCTTAGTGCTGCATTTGATACTATTGAACAGAACATTCTTTTAAATAAACTCCAAAATTATGTTGGCATTAGCAGAATTGCAATGGCATGGTTCAAATCATACTTATCTGAACATTATCAATTTGCAGTAAACGAAAAGGTGTCATATCGATCACCAGTTCAGTATAGAGTACTTCAGGGCTCAGTACTAGGACCGTTGCTTTTCACCCTGTACATGCTGCCCTTGGGAGATATCAGTAGGAAGCATGGCATTAGTTTTCACTCTTACGCTGATGATACTCAGCTCTATATTTCTTTGCACTATGACAAAACATACCAATTCACAAAATTAATAGAATGCATAGCTGATATAAAAAATGATTGACAAGTAATTACTTATTTCTGAAAAAAACAGAGGTTTTAATTATTGGACCAAATTGCAATGTACGTCACGTGACATGATTACCTGTCCACACTTCCCCAGTGTTACAAATAAATCGAGAACCAGCAATACAGTACAAGAACTGTAAGTAACATATAATCAAACAAGTAACAGGCAGATGGGGAAAAAACCAGAACAAAGTCACAATGACGAACAGCACAAGGAATCGACAATATCAAAAGTTAGTGTGTACAGTCTTTTAAACCAACTGGAACAGCGGGATTGGTTGTGACGTCAGTGGGCGGACGGTGATTGGTGCCAGTCTCCGCCAATGGGAATCTAAGACGTTCCCACAACACAGGGATGTAACAGCGTCTGTGAAGTTTCAGCTCAAAATACTTAACAGATTATTTATTATATCATGTTGTAAATACCCATTTTTGATGTTAGCAAAAACATGCTATTTTCATGCATGTGTCTTTAAATGCAAATGAGCTGTCACTTTCTACAGAATCTGCAAACGGCTTGTTCTGAGACACTGCATGATTTATAGGGGTTAAAAAATGGTGTGGATTTTTATCATTATAGGTGGTCATGTACACACACTGCCAACACACATTTATGTCCAAACACCATGTAAAAGTGAATTTTGCATAATAGGTCCCCTTTAATAGCTTACTATTGAATACTATTGGAAATTATGTCATCATATTGAAAACAATGGAAACGTATACAAGTATTTGATTTAAAACTGTTTATTAAAGTATAGAAAAACCATATTTCATAAGAAATCTATTCCCGTGTAGAGAAAATTAATGGGATTTTTACTTCCAGAATCCTACCGTTAAGCTTTATTTACGCCACAACTATAAAGAAAAAAAAAAGAAAAAAAAAAAAAATACATATAACTGCCCATATTTATATAACACTAGCTTCTCCTTTTTAGCTATTTGGACCACTCTGTGTGGTGTGAACAGTGTGGCCTATGCCAGTACAAGTAACTATCACTTACATAAATAATTCTTAAGGGTTCAGTAACAAAAGTAAGGTCAGAGAAATGGGGAGAAAATCGTCATGTAAAACTAAATTATGACTGTTTTGGTGCAGAAAACCTTATCTAACATAATAAATGGAAAATGAAAGTGCAAAATATGGCCTTTCAAAGCTGCTTTCGAGAAGCATGTGGCAGAGCAGAACATGTTCTCAAGACATGCCTACTAATTGTCCTTCAGTCAGTACCGTTAATTTTTCTGACAGTGCACCATGTAGAGCATTTAAAGCTGAAGTCACACAAATTACTGGTGCCGTCGGACAAAAATAACTGACATATCTCCTAAGGGTGCTGACAGCTATTTCTGTTCATGCCAATGTTGCATAATGGAGCATAATGTTTCCCAGAGCATCAATTTTCCTTAGATCCCCCTTTGCAGCACAGGAAAGATTCGCATGATGCTTTTGACAACAGCAGGGATGTCAGTGTTTTGGGGGGAAATTCTTTCACAGAAACGTGTAGGTCAGACAACCTGGTGCCGAGAACCAGTGTGATGAAAAGATGCCCTTTGAAAAGCTGACAGAAATGTCATCATTCTAAAAGAAAAAAACCTATGGCATGGAAAATCACTGACATGTGAGCAATAGCAAAAGTGGTATATGTACTGTATTTCAGTAATGTTTTTAAATAAACATTCCTCATAGTCACACTTTTATATAGTTGGAATCACTTTCATAATGATCTTTTTTCATCTGATGAATGTCATTGACAGTCCATCAGAATCCATCCTGTTTAAAGAGCTTGAGTATTTAAAGCAGCAGATATAGCAGTGTGTGCTTATACTAACAGGATGATATTGTGCGTTGTTGTTATTCTTGTGAATTAATGAGATAATTAATGTGTGGGTTTGGTGCAGGCAGTTTACCCACTGTTGTTTTAGTCCTCTATCATGAACCAGCAGTGTCACTAAATATAAAATGACATTCAGGAATCTCAAAATACAAAGCTACATAGACAAAGAAGTGTAAATAATTAAAACCAGCGCCTTTTTTTTTTTTTTTTTTTTTTTTTAAATACCAAACAGGTTTGCTGTAAAGGGCCAGATCGCATTTTAATCTGTGATTTACCAGAACTGTACACTGGTAAAATGGCTTCTAGCAGATGAAGAGAGTTTTTCCATGAGCAGACAGACAGATAGTAGCAGACGTGAGAGGGGGTGGCGAAATGAAGCAAAGAGAGCTGCTCGAATAAAGTTACCTGCTAAGGTCACGATTCATTGTGAATGAGAGCGGCAGTCAGGCGGAACGGAGAGCGGGCACAATCTTGTGGAACTGTTGCAGATGAGCCATAGTGAAGTGGAGTGTGCGGGTATGTGGAGACGCTGCCTCAGGGAGCGCTGCAGTCATTACCTTTATTGCCTATGCCAGAATCTGTCAATGGTTGTGACTTAACTGTCACCCTGACTTAGTGAGAAAAAAAAAAAAAAAAAATGACATAGATAACTGTGCTGCTTTTAATTTTTTGCATGCTTGTCAGAAGAAAGATTACAATGCATGATCTTCCAGGCTGCAAGTCTGTGCATCTACCTATAAAAAGACCTTTTGGAGGGATTGAAGAGGAGGAAGCTCTGAGACTGAAAATACTTTTTTTTCCCCAGCCAATTCAACAGTTCTTACTGAGAAGAGTTTCATAAAGACCCAAAGATTATGGACAAATCTATCAGTGCTCCAGTATACTATTAAAAACATTACCTGCAGATTGCCTCTTAATCTTTCAAAATTACTAAGGGGGAAAAGGCTGGAAATCGATAGATGATACTGCAACAGGTTAATAAACAATTCCTGGTTCTCCTGTTGAGGAAGGTTGTATTGTCTTATCAGGATAATGTTTAACCTTCATTATTCCATCATTTATATTATGTACAGCAGGACCCTATATGATTTGTGGACTGAATCATGGAATCCAATCAAAAGAAAAAGAATGGCACCAAAATTGGCAAAATTTGGATAAATAAATCAAAATTAGGTCTGTACTAGGGGTGTAAATCTGACGGTTCATCACGATACGATTTGATATCGAATCTCATAGCCAAAGATACGATATTTGCCGCTACCTCAAAAAATTCTGATACGATTAGATTCAGGGGTATATTCATCAATATATCAATATTATGATATTATTTTACACTACCAGTTACATTTTGATCAACTCACAAACGCAACCAAAATATGTAACAAACATTTCTCTGAAAATTGCACATCTGTACCCCAATTGGAACATCCACAAAAAAAAAAAAAAAAATTGAAATTAAATAATCAATGCTTTTCAGAAATTTCAGGTAGGTCTAACGGAGGTTTTCAGGCACAGAAATGAAAAAGTAATCAAATATATACAAACCCGATTCCAAAAAAGTTGGGACACTGTACAAATTGTGAATAAAAAAGGAATGCAATAATTTACAAATCTCATAAACTTATATTTTATTCACAATAGAAATATAGATAACATATCAAATGTTGAAAGTGAGACATTTTGAAATGTCATGCCAAATATTGGCTCATTTTGGATTTCATGAGAGCTACACATTCCAAAAAAGTTGGGACAGGTAGCAATAAGAGGCCGGAAAAGTTAAATGTACATATAAGGAACAGCTGGAGGACCAATTTGCAATTTATTAGGTCAATTGGCAACATGATTGGGTATAAAAAGAGCCTCTCAGAGTGGCAGTGTCTCTCAGAAGTCAAGATGGGCAGAGGATCACCAATTCCCCCAATGCTGCGGCCAAAAATAGTGGAGCAATATCAGAAAGGAGTTTCTCAGAGAAAAATTGCAAAGAGTTTGAAGTTATCATCATCTACAGTGCATAATATCATCCAAAGATTCAGAGAATCTGGAACAATCTCTGTGCGTAAGGGTCAAGGCCGGAAAACCATACTGGATGCCCGTGATCTTCGGGCCCTTAGACGGCACTGCATCACATACAGGAATGCTACTGTAATGGAAATCACAACATGGGCTCAGGAATACTTCCAGAAAACATTGTCGGTGAACACAATCCACCGTGCCATTCGCCGTTGCCGGCTAAAACTCTATAGGTCAAAAAAGAAGCCATATCTAAACATGATCCAGAAGCGCAGGCGTTTTCTCTGGGCCAAGGCTCATTTAAAATGGACTGTGGCAAAGTGGAAAACTGTTCTGTGGTCAGACGAATCAAAATTTGAAGTTCTTTTTGGAAAACTGGGACACCATGTCATCCGGACTAAAGAGGACAAGGACAACCCAAGTTGTTATCAGCGCTCAGTTCAGAAGCCTGCATCTCTGATGGTATGGGGTTGCATGAGTGCGTGTGGCATGGGCAGCTTACACATCTGGAAAGGCACCATCAATGCTGAAAGGTATATCCAAGTTCTAGAACAACATATGCTCCCATCCAGACGTCGTCTCTTTCAGGGAAGACCTTGCATTTTCCAACATGACAATGCCAGACCACATACTGCATCAATTACAACATCATGGCTGCGTAGAAGAAGGATCCGGGTACTGAAATGGCCAGCCTGCAGTCCAGATCTTTCACCCATAGAAAACATTTGAGCATCATAAAGAGGAAGATGCAACAAAGAAGACCTAAGACAGTTGAGCAACTAGAAGCCTGTATTAGACAAGAATGGGACAACATTCCTATTCCTAAACTTGAGCAACTTGTCTCCTCAGTCCCCAGACGTTTGCAGACTGTTATAAAAAGAAGAGGGGATGCCACACAGTGGTAAACATGGCCTTGTCCCAACTTTTTTGAGATGTGTTGATGCCATGAAATTTAAAATCAACTTAGTTTTCCTTTAAAATTATACATTTTCTCAGTTTAAACATTTGATATATCATCTATGTTGTATTCTGAATAAAATATTGAAATTTGAATCTTCCACATCATTGCATTCTGTTTTTATTCACAATTTGTACAGTGTCCCAACTTTTTTGGAATCGGGTTTGTATTAACACTGCATAGTCTTCACTGTATAAATTAAATATAGATTTAAAATATTAAAGTTATAAAAGTTATTTAATCAAGAACAGTAAGAAATTGTGTCTGTATTTGTCCGCTCAAGCACAAAAGAAGTGAAAGAGAACATGCTTTCTGCGTGCACGCTATAGATGTGTGCGCACAGAAAACTTCTCACACAGCACTCGAGAACCAAAACAATTTCTCTTTTGCATCTGTTTGCGCTTGAATGCTTAAATTTGCAAGGCTTAAAACACGTGCAACTGATTTGTAGGTTTTGTAATGATTAAGCACTGCCCTGATCAGGACAGTAACACTTCTGTCTTACACACTGTTCGCGGGCCAGCAGGCAGTCCTTATTGTCGAGCCCAGGTGAGTTTAAACGAGAAAGCACTCGGTAATGCATATATGGACATTGCATGAAGATGTGGAGAGTGTTAAAATAAAGGTACACTGACATACCTTGGCTTTCTTGTGCAAGAAAAAAAGTGCATCAACATCAGAAGTCCACAGCACAACTGGTCAAGCTTCCACCGCCTTTGGGTCACTCAAATGGTCTCTGAGCAAGAAGCACGGTCACGGTCAAAACAAAAATTTGCATTTTTCGGACACTCATTCTACCTGTACTGTTATATGGATCTGAAATGTGGACACTGCTAAAAACAAGACCTAAACAAACTCGAATTGTTTTAAATGCAGTGTCTGCGGGGAATACGATGTGCCTCTCTACATGACTGGCTTCGAAATCCCATCATCAGACTGAGATATGAAAATCAACAAACAGTAGAAGTAGTAAACCAAAAGCGCAGGCTACAGTGGTACGACCACATATGCCGAATGAACGGAATGATGCCTACCTTACCAACTAACTCCTAATTGATATTATACATTAATTTGATAACCACAACTTTGATAATATATTAAATCATAAAACACAATCCAGAACATTTAAAATTGTTTAAATTTTTAAAATTGTATTAATTCTATTGATTAGACATCCTTTTTGATTATTACAATTTAATTAAACCATAGAATCCAGAAAAATTATGAATAGCAATTATGTTCATAAAAATGAGAAAGTTCACTAAAAAAACAAAACTTGTATCATTATTTACTCAAACTAATGTCATGCCAAACCTATAGAAGTTTGTCTCTAAGAATAAAAAATAAAATAAAACTGGAAGAAAAGTTAAGAAATAAAATGTGAGAATCACCACAAGATAAAGTCACAATTGCAAGATTTAAAGTCACATTGTGAGATACAGTGTTGCAAATGCAAAAATAAATAAATAAATAAATAAAGTCGCAATTTATGTTTTTTTATTTGCTGAGGCAGAAATTAACTTCCATACAAACCTTTATGACTTACTTTCTTTTATGGAACACGGTGAGGAAGATTTTCAGAACAACACGAGGGTCAGTAAATTATTGCAGGATTTTCATTTCAGGTAAACATTCCCTTTTAGCTTATCTGTGCTAATGCAACAGACTATTATTACCTCAATCTAAAAGTCTAATGCTGTACCATCTAACCCCTCTCCTTTCACATCACGCTTAATATGAGCAAGTCATCACTGATGATTTAGAGGATGCCTTGTGTTCCTTAGAGCAATGATCCTAAACATTGAAGGGGCTTTAAAATCACATTTAATCTCCACCAAACTGATTCTTCATGCCCGAATAAACCATCTCCAAGAGTCTCTCTCTGTTTGCATAACGATATTGGGAGCCACATTCATCCTCAATGCAAATGACTGCAATCAGTTAGCGAGCAGACACTCGATATGTTTTTCAAGGGAAATGGAGTCGATTGCAGTCTCGTACTATTCCCGAATGACTTTCATTGCTGTTTTCTCTCTCACATCGTTGAATTTAATTTAGACTGAATTGGACTGTTAAGCGATATTATGTAAAAACACATTATGATATGGAAATCTTCTCATTTTGGTCCCAGAAGTCCAAAATCGCAAACACACCAATAGTTTTGTCAATGTGTTTATCTTGTTTTGTTTTAAAAATCACCATTTCTTTCATCTTTCATGATTCAGGTTCATGACTGTTGATGTATTTTTATCTGTTTCCATACCTTCGGGTTCTGCTTCAAGGTCTGATCCACTGAGACCCATCAAGAAACTCCACTGGTGCGACACAATTAAAGACGACGGGGAACAAAATTGAGTTTTTAATCAATATGCAAATTAGTCATTTGTTGGGTTGAGTGACAGTCAAATAATTTCATCTCTGTGACTGTCTGTGTGCCTGTGTTTTATGGGAGGGGGAATGTAAGCTTTACATTCCAAATAGTCATGTAAACCTGTTAACCAGGTTTTGGATGACTGACTAGATGAAAAGCGACACATATGAGGTGTTCATTCAGGAAAACCATGAATCTCAGTCAACACCCCATGCCGTGCATGCACTTGTCCACGACCGCATATGAGAACAAAACACGATCACAATATCGAACACAAACACTCAAGAAATGACACCGGGTGCCCTGAAGGAAATGAGACTGTCTGAGAAGATGAAGGGCCTCAAAATAAACTCTAATAAGAGTTTCAGATGTACTCTGAGCAACGGCTGAGCTCAAGAATTGGTGCCTGAAATCCCTGCAGCCACAGTTCTCTCCATCTTTTCTTAATAAGAATATTCTCTCTGCTATTCTCTCCTTGACTTACTGTGAGATTGTGGAGCTGTCACATCACTCTAAGCTAGAATTAATCAGACAAGACAAGACCAAACAGATAATCTGACAGAGAAATGGTCTCAGTATCCAGCATTCAATTATCTTTAAGTATCATATGAAAGAATAATGTAGTAAGCAGGCCAGACTCTTCTGGATATATATATATATATATATATATATATATATATATATATATATATATATATATATATATATGATATATATACCAAATGAACTTTTAGATGATATATGGTGTGACTCCAAAAAATATTAAGTAGTACAACTGTTTTCTAATTTGATAATAATAAAAAATGTTTCTTGCACATCAAATCAGCATATTAGAATGATTTCCAATGGATCATGTGACACTGAAGACTGGAGTAATGGCTTCTGGAAATTTAAGTTTTTAGTGTTTAATTTTTAATTCATTTAGACAAAATAGTATATAATTTGTAATTTTCTGCCATACTTTTAATATTGCTGCATCTGACATCCAAACAGTCCAAACCAGCTAAGCAATTAAAGCATTGATTTCATGGAAAGACAGACTCTTCTGGATTTTAGTCCCTATATATATGTATATATATATATATATATATATATATATATATATATATGTATTTCAAGTCTACCTGTGCAGTAATGTACACCAAATGGACTTTTAGATGATATATGGTGTGACTCAAGACAAGCAGCAGTCAGAGTGACTTGCTTTCATGACCAAGTCATTATCATGCATGAAGGGTGGTTGATGGTCACTCTGATGAGTCACAGCTAAGATCCACCCAGGGATCCCTGGAAGGAGCTAAACGTCAGCTTGATTTGAAATACATTTGATGTGTTTCACACAGAGAGCCGAACCTGTAAAACTGCCTGACATTTACTTTCTGTATTTTTACAAAAGCTGTACAATACAGATATCTTAGATATGCTCATAAATAGTTAGCTAGTAAAGACCCTGCTTGCAAACATGCATTTGCATAAAGTAAATCTAAGCAGAAGAAATCTGTTTCAGACGTCTTCTGTTTGCTTTGATATTGCATCTGAGATGTCATTCTTTAACACAACACTGCACTAAACAACAAACTGAGTTTTATAACAGCATATGTCTATTTAATTTACCAGGGGCATTTCCTCTGAGGAGGCAAGGGAGGCAGTGCCTCCTCAAAAAAAATAGGATGAGAAAATAATCCATATTACATATAAAACAACACAAATATTACAAATTATGACAATAAAAAGAGCGCAAGTCACTCGTGATTCTTAAGGAACACTGCCCAACAGCGACACCCGCAGGTAAAGTTACAGCAGGAGTCATGCCTCCCTTTGCTCTCATAGAAAACCATTAGACCCCCGGCGTGCGGTGGGTTTTGTGGGGGGTAATTGAGAATGAATGGGGGAAAGTCATGTGAGAGGAGGCAATGTCTCCATCGCATTATGATTGGATGTAATTGGTTATGATTGGATATGATTGGTTTGTGCAATAAATCCCGCTTCTTGTTGACGCGCGCATTCCGCGCGTCAGTTTGAATGAACAAATGATGGCGTCAATCGGAAGACTAATTAAAAAGTAAGTAAACAGATCAATCCAGTTAGATATCACCGCTTTATGTCACATCAAAATCAAACTTGAAATGGACTGAAAGCATGATGACTGCGGGTTTTTTTTGTGCAATCAGCTTATTGAAATTAAAAATACAATTCGTGTCTGTGACAGGCGGTGTTTACGGAGCATGACTGATGATCCAAAATAGACTAAGATGACTATTAAAAAGAAAAACATCAATACACAAATAAAATATATTGTTTAAATTATTTAGTTATTATTTTGGAAAGAATGTAGAAATGCTTAAATCATTAACTTGATGAGATTGACTCGGTTTTGATAAATAGAACATTTATTACAACACATTGATGAGAAAGCATCCAGAGCTGAAAAAGCTGTCAGAAAACACTTCAGGAGTTTCGAAGTAGTCATCTAATTGGTTGAATTCTACAGGATTTCCGGGAGACGTGTGTCACATTCTTTAAAGGGGTGGTTCATTGCGATTTCACTTTTTTAACTTTAGTTAGTGTGTAATGTTGCTGCTTGAGCATAAACAATATCTGCAAAGTTACAGCGCTGAAAGTTCATTGCAAACGTAGATATTTTCTTTAAAAGAATTCTCTGTTTAAGGACTACAACAAATGGCTAGTAGGGACTACAACGAGCTTCTTCCTGGGTTGGTGACTGCTAAGTGCTAACAAGAGCTCCTGAAACTCCACCCCCTTTTGAAAGCAGCAGCTCATTTGCATTTAAAGGGACACATACAAAAACGGAGCATTTCTGCTTACCCTCAATAATGTATACTTATAGTATATCTTAGATTTTTGAAAATATGAAAATATATATGATATGTTTTTTGAAATTTTAAAGCATTGTATAACATTGATTATGAGTATATCTATTTACCTTTATGGTGTTAGTATTCGAGGTCCGGCTCTCTGTAATGATCACAGTAATAAGCTTATTAAATGGATACCGGTGTATGCTTGGAATCATGGCACTGATGAAGGGTTGATCCCGAAAACATTTTGCACTTTGCACTTGCACTTTTGCACTTTTTGTGGCCTCTGGAAAATAAATTTGTTTGAGCTTTTTTGACTTTATTCTCGTGTGCGGATCTTTTATGTTTTTTTTATACTGAGATGAGTGAAATCGACTGAAATATGTAATAAATACTGAAATAAAATGTGTTAGCAACATATTAAACTGCACATTAACATTTATAGGCTCTATGATTATAGCAAAGATACATAAAATGTCATAGCAATATGAATGTTTACACAATATTTCTTTGGCCTGTTTCTGACAGATTATGAAAGAGTTACTGTAAAATAGCCTATATAGTGCCACATCAATGAAGCTTTTGTTTGCAAGGAATGATGAAAGCTTTGCATCACAGAAATAAATTATATTTTAAAGTATATTCAAATAGAAAACCATTATTTTAAATTGTAATAATATTTCACAGTATTGCTGTTTTTTTTTTTTTTTTTTTTTTTTTTTTTCTCTGTATTTTTGATCGATTTAATTGCAGGCTTGATGAGCATGAGACTTCTTTCAAAAACATAAAAAATAGTAATGTGGCAAATCTTTTGACTATAATTTAAAATATAAAATTTTCTTCACATGATGTGCAATAATATGTGCATGCATGAGATCACAAAAATCATGTTTTCTGTTAAGACTGAACATTATATCGTTAGCCTCATAGCATAATTGCCTAAGTCATTCATTTTCAAATGATACTTAGGCAATTATGCTATGAGGCTAACGATATTAACATTAATACAATAGTTGATATGATCCTGTTATCAGCATGCTCACAGAGGGTTTTTTTCTTTTATCTCACAGATTTGAGAATCATAGTGACCAGACATTGGCACACATTGGACTGCATGCATATGATACTGAGATCACTGACTGGAAGCAGGAAATGTTTTTTTCCTCCAAGTGCAGAAACACCAAATGCCAGGTATGTGGTGTTCACTTATATCTTTGAACAGGATTTATTTCCAGGTATAACTGTGTACTCAAAATGTGTCTTTGACATTCATTTATACAGTTAACTACAAACAAAAAATGATATATTTATTTTGTCATTGCATTCTTTCTTAGTTCACTCAGTCACATTCCTGACTGAATGGCTCAATTATGCGGATCATTATGGGCAGGATCTTTAATTAGGGGTGGGAGGAAAAAAAAATGTTTCACTTGATGCATCGCGAATTCTCTCTCCAATGTTTCTGGATCTATTCTGAGAATTTCAGAATCGATTCTGAGCTTATTTTTAACCACAGTTGCGAGATGACGCTGCGTGTGCTTTATGGTGCGTGTCCACCGGCGCGGAGCAGACCGAGCATTTTCATTTAATATGGAAGTTAAGCTTCACTCTCACTCGTGAGCCTGAAGAAGCTCAACTTTCATAGGAATGAATTGAATACGTTCACTACCGCGCCAGTGGACACGCACCATCAGAAACACATGTATTCTGCTTGTTTCCATTTCCTCTCATACACACACCACTCGAACCTTCTATAAAATGATCTTTCATACAGTTCGGAAAGGCTAGAGTGGATTACATGCACGAACATTCGCGTGGTTCATTGCACAGGATATGCGCTGTGAGAGAAACGTGATGGACTGATTGGGGCACTGTCTCTAAACATGCAGCAACATCACTGGACCCAGTGCACAAAATCTATACACACTCAAAAGAGCAGATAAATTCTTTGATCCATGAAGAATAAATCAGTGAATGTGTTTGCAAATCCACATAATTTAAGTCTGTCTGCAGGCGTATTCAGGTTCTGATTTTAAGTAAATGCTCTTCTGTTTCATATGCATTGAAATATGAATTGTTTGCCCTGACCAATAATCAATTTAGGCCCGGGTTCACAGATAGGGCTTAGCCTAAGCCAGGATTAGGCCTTAGTTCAATTAGGATATTTAAGTAGCTTTTATAAATGTTCACTAGAAAAAAGTGGTGTGGTGTGCATCTTGAGACAAAACAATAGTACTGACATACAGTGGGTACGGAAAGTATTCAGACCCCCTTAAATTGTTCACTCTTTGTTATATTGCAGCCATTAATGTACACACAGCACCCCATATTGACAGAAAAACACAGAATTGTTGACATTTTTGCAGATTTATTAAAAAAGAAAAACTGAAATATCACATGCTCCTAAGTATTCAGACCCTTTGCTGTTTTTGATTATACTGATTGGACTTGATTAGGAAAGCCACACACTTGTCTGTATAAGACCTTACAGCTCACAGTGCATGTCAGAGCAAATGAGAATCATGAGGTCATAGGAACTGCCTGAAGAGCTCAGAGACAGAATTGTGGCAAGGCACAGATCTAGCCAAGGTTACAAAAAAAATTCTGCTGCACTTAAGGTTCCTAAGAGCACAGTGGCCTCCATAATCCTTAAATGGAAGACGTTTGGGACGACCAGAACCCTTCCTAGAGCTGGCCGTCCGGCCAATCTGAGCTATCGGGGGAGAAGAGCCTTGGTGAGAGAGTTAAAGAAGAACCCAAAGATCACTGTGGCTGAGATCCAGAGATGCAGTCGGGAGAAAGTTGTAGAAAGTCAACCATCACTGCAGCCCTCCACCAGTCGGGGCTTTATGGCAGAGTGGCCCAACGGAAGCCTCTCCTCAGTGCAAGACACATGAAAGCCCGCATGGAGTTTGCTAAAAAAAACACGAAGGACTCCAAGATGGTGAGAAATAATATTCTCTGGTCTGATGAGACAAAGACAGAACTTTTTGGCCTTAATTCTAAGCGGTATGTGTGGAGAAAACCAGGCACTGCTCATCACCTGTCCAATACAGTCCCAACAGTGAAGCATGGTGGTGGCAGCATCATGCTGTGGGGGTGTTTTTCAGGTGCAGGGACAGGACGACTGGTTGCAATCGAGGGAAAGATGAATGCGGCCAAGTACAGGGATATCCTGGACGAAAACCTTCTCCAGAGTGCTCAGGACCTCAGACTGGGCCGAAGGTTTACCTTCCAACAAGACAATGACCCTAAGCACACAGCTAAAATAACGAAGGAGTGGCTTCACAACAACTCCGTGACTGTTCTTGAATGGCCCAGCCAGAGCCCTGACTTAAACCCAATTGAGCATCTCTGGAGAGACCTAAAAATGGCTGTCCACCAACGTTTACCATCCAACCTGACAGAACTGGAGAGGATCTGCAAGGAGGAATGGCAGAGGATCCCCAAATCCAGGTGTGAAAAACTTGTTGCATCTTTCCCAAAAAGACTCATGGCTGTATTAGATCAAAAGGGTGCTTCTACTAAATACTGAGCAAAGGGTCTGAATACTTAGGACCATGTGATATTTCAGTTTATCTTTTTTAATAAATCTGCAAAAATGTCAACAATTCTGTGTTTTTCTGTCAATATGGGGTGCTGTGTGTACATTAATGAGGAAAAAAATGAACTTAAATGATTTTAGCAAATGGCTGCAAAATAACAAAGAGTGAAAAATTTAAGGGGGTCTGAATACTTTCCGTACCCACTGTATTTTAAGACCTGTCGGTACAAGTTACTTTCAGTTAAAACAGCTGAAACATGCATTTTAGTCTAGCTTAAGCCTTGTCTGTGAAACTGGGGGTTAAAATGCAAAAACAAAATGAACAAATCACAATTTGTTAAAATACCGTACAATAGAGTTAAGCATTATTATTTATTCAATGAAGTTGTTTAATGAATCAAATTGAACTCACTTTTGAATCAAATCAAGACAAGTGAATCCCAAACCAACCATTTTGCTGTAAACCCAAAGATATACACCCCTAATTTGATCACTCATGCAATTCAGAGAAAATAAAGAAAAAACTGTAAAAACTTTCAAACAAATCACACCATCATCCACTCAAAGACAGCTGTTAATATGAAACTGAAATGGATTACCCAAAAATGTTTGGTAATGGGGAAATGAAAAGGCTAAGCTAATTTATTTTAAATATTAATATCATTTTATGAGGACAAGAAGCCATTACATTAGCACTTCTAATTAGCAGCCTTTCTTTTAACAAGGTATCCAGGCAACTGAGACACACGACACCAGCATCTCATCATTGCTTTCAAATCTCAAATAGTTTCAGAGATCCTGAGCAGACAAGTTCAAGGTAAATACCTAAAAGGCATAGTAATTTATTCACAAAGTTATACCTTATGATTAATGCACCAAGGGGAGCAAAGAACAGAAGATTCAACGAACCGCAGAATGCTTTATGCCAGCTGTTTTTGGCATACTGTCTAATCTAGTTTCAAACAGAATATGGACTAAGTCAAGGTAGAGTGAATAAAACAAGTCTTATAAAGCCAACGTGTAAAACCTTCAAAATTTAGTTCTTGAAAACTGAACGTGTGATGCAAAATGAAAGGAGGAGCAGGTTCAATCCTGAATTCCCATTGCCAAAAAGAAATGGATAACAATATACAAATATGATATGAAAGCCATTCATAAGCAGTTTGTGCCACACACACCAGTGCTATTAGGGAGCTGGCTGCAAACACACTCATTCCAAATTGACTCTGCAGGCACACAGTGTCACAAATCACCCCCACTTATTTCTCGGAGGGACTGAGATATTACCCGCTATGTATTAATGAACAGCTCCAATCAATCCATCCGTCGTTCCCCTGCTCCTCTCTTTAATTTGTTCTCCATTTCTTTTATTACAACTCTCCTCTTTTGACTCTTCTCGTTGGCTCCGGCCTCATCTGTTCTTCTCCCTCTCTGATTTTCCACTCCAAGCCAAAACACATTACATCTCCTAACGGCTCTCACTCCGTACTTTGCATCTGACATCTGTAAACAAGCACCGTCCTGCCGTACCCCACCGTCCTTCATGTCTGATCTATTGTACCGTTCTCTAAGCTAGCACACACTGTTCTCCCTTCCTGAATATGTCACACTGCTTAGAAGCAACCGAATACAGAACCAAATACAGAAATGCCCTGCTAGCACAAAGCTTAACATGCAGCGACTGAAGAAAACACAAGAAAATAGAAAAAAACACCAGCAGTTCATCAGTTTGACAAAACATGTGCTGCAAATACTCACAACGCAACCAAATACAGAAACACGCCGCAATAGCACAGACCACAACAGAATTGTTTCAAGGTGACCCCAACAAGTGACGAACCTGGCTGGGACATACTTATTGTTTATTATTGAACTTATTGTTGTCTACTCGTCAGTGGTGTTGTGTATGATCTGAAAAGTTAGTTTTTTATTATTATTTTAACATCCTAAGTGTATGTGCATTATGGCATGTGTCATAGAGGGAAGGTATGTGCCATCTAGGACTGTGTTCCACTCCACTTTTAGCCATGCACTTGCAAACTTCCCTAAGCACTTCCCTGCCACCATTTTGAAGTGCATTTACCCCACTCTATGTTAATTATTATTTTGTTATATATACTTAAAACACCCCAAACACACCTATATATATATATATAGAATGCTGCATTAAACAATTTTGTAAGGGAAAAAATTTAAATAATAAATCAACTCCATTGGGGATTCCAAGTGATCAAGAGCTTCCAATTCAGGGACGTTCCAATTCAGCCCATTGCAAAGATTCCACCAATAGTGGGCACTCATGCAACGTAAGCAATGACGCACATCTGAGTGCCCACTACTGGCGGAATCTTTGCAATGGGCTGAATTGGAACGTCCTAAGCCCTTTAAATTTTTTCCCTTACAAAATTGTTTAATGCAGCATGTGCCTGAAGTGTACATATGAAGTAGACTCGCTCTGTCAAAATCGAGGGAGCGAGGGTCTGTCCATATAAACTTCCCTTGACCACTTCACGAAGTGAAAAGCACTTCAAAATGGCGGCAAGGATTCCCCAGAGGGGAAGTGCTTAGGGAAGTTTGCGAGTGCATGTCTAAAAGTGGAGTGGAATGCAGCCTAGTTGGTTGCAGCATGGGGACTACAAAACAAGATGGCCCTCCAGTCCTGGACTACAGTTACCAGGTTCCTCAGCAGTGGAAGCTCAGCTGTTGCGAGTGAAGGAGAAAAGCTGTTAATGAGCTGAGAACAGAGAGCCTGTGCCTGCGTCTTCAATGTGCATACTATCCATCCTAAAAAGAATGTGAAATTAGTAATATTCAATATTATTTAGGGCGGATAGGGTGGATAGTATGCAGAATGGGATGCAGGGTGCTTGTGTCCAGTGCTGCCAATTTAGCAATTTTGTCGCTAGATTTAGTGAGTTCTCAAAGTTTTCAAAAGCCTAGAGACAACTTCTTAGATAAACCTTATCTAGATTCCATGACTCGCCCACTGATTTATAATTATAGTATTAATAAAGATCAGTGGACACACCAGTATGTCGTCATCTAGGGACATTTAATGACCAGGTTTAGCTACTTACAACTGAAAGCAATTGGCAACACTGCCTATGTCTGGATAGTGAGAGAAGCTGATTGTTTTTTCTGTTGTTAAGTTTGGAAGTTTTGAGTTGATGATTAAATAAACCAGTGGTTTGATCTCTGCCTGGACTCCATTTGCGAAGCAATCCACCCTTCGGTGATACCCTACCTCTCACGATGCCACAGCATAGTATTTGCAGCACGTGTTGTCAGACTGATGAAGATGTTTTCTTAGTTTGCTGATGTTTTGATGTGTTTTCTTCAGTTGCAGAGCATTGGGCTCAGAGCATCTAACAGTCAGCTAGTTTTTTGTGATGTAAAAAATCAAACAAGGATAAATCATATTACAGCTTTTGCAACTTTAATGAAAAAATGACAACTTATGCAATGCCACTGAAAACTGAAGACTCACGTTCACTGTCGCTTGGCAAATTAGTCTGTTTGTGAGCGCGATCAAGTTGTAGCAGTGGCTCTGGGCATGTGACCAAAGGAGTGAATCCTATTGGTTGCCCAGTTTTATTCGCAGTGTGAGGGGAAAAACTATTAAAACACCTCTTCATTTGAAACAAACCAAAAAATAGTTGGATTGATAGCATGCAAATGTTTGTGTCAGTCTCAACAGATGCGCTAACAGCCGTTCATTGATGTAAACAGTCCTGAAGTCTGGCAGAAGTAAACAAAAAATTGCTAAAAGCAGTTACAGCACTTTGACTACAGTACTTAATTATTACTGAATTACAGCTCCAATTAATTTCCACAAATTACCTTCTGACTTACCATTGTTTTTATTTAAAAAAGAACCATTAGCATATATATATATTTTTAATTATCCCTTAATTAAATGTTAAAAAACACTGCAGGACTTTAATCTGAAGATATAATTATGCAGGAATGACAAATAACAGCATGTGCATGAGCTCTTCTGGAATATTCTTCCAGCATTTAAGCTGATAATTAGATGATATTTATGCAGCATAGCTCAGGTTAATTGTATGCTGAATAATGCCATCCATTAAAATAGGCTAGCAGTCCTTTAGCTTCAAACACTGTGTATAGGCACAGCAACTGAGTCAAGAAAAAGAGGAAAGCTTGAAGCTCCTAAAAATACAAACCCCTACTTTAAAAACAATGGAGATTGTAGACACAAAGGCTTATATCTTCCAGAGCAGAATTGTTATACCAGACTGTTTGTAAGTTCTTTAGCACAGAAGAGTTAACAGTCCATTCAGATGACTAGGATCTGCTCTCTTCTGCAATGCTGTAATTACAACAGCCAACTTCTGAACTTGGTGACACATAATTACATGAATTATTGGAACAGTGTGTTAGAGAGACTTATTAATGGGAGGTTCAGTGATGTGTGAAGTCTTCCGGTTGACGATTAACTTCGAGGTGGAGCTCGATATTATTTCATAAATGTCTTTGAAAGGTTTTGGATAAATTTTCCACATTGCTGCCAACATGTCTGATGATTACTTTCTGCTGAAGAGAACTTGAACTTTATGTAATGAAATAAGAGAAAGTAATGAAAATGAACAGACAGGACAGGGATTTAAATTTGATTATAAAGCTTGTAACATGACTGCAGTAGAAGCATCCATCATGATTTCATGACTGGGTGACTTCAGAAAGATTCTCCTTTAAGCTGAAATGCAGCTAGAGAGAGATAAGAGCTTTTCACACTGCACTTAATCCTGGGTTAAGCGACTTTTCAGACTTTGAGAGGTTGTTAGCGCAGCTGGGTTATGAAACCCAGCCCCAGAGCACCACTTTTGATGGGTTAACCTCGAACTGCAGAGCCAAAGGTGTGCAGTGTAAAGTGATGCTGTGTGAGAAAGATGCAGCAACAGACAATCCATCATAAACTGCCTCGGTGCTTACCAAGCTATAGACTGTGACTACAGTAGTCGCAAATGACAATTATAAAAGTTTAATGTGCTAAAAATATGTCAAATTTATGGATTAAAATATTCAAAAAACACTAGAACAGTGTTATATATTTTGTTGACTTGTGTACATGCATTATCCCAAATGTATCCAAGAGTGTTTAAATCCAGAGAAATAAGCAATTTCAACCAGGATACGGGACGTGTCCGTGCATCGCTTATCAATGGCGTCATATCCGCGTTACACTCGGTTTCCGGTTTTATTTTGTATAAACTATGGAAACACCAAAGACACTTTAATATATAATGTGTTTTATTAGACAGGTGAGCAACTGTTTGGATTCATCGACAGAACACTAATCATGTTGTATTGCTAAACATAGTAAGTCTTATTGTTTAAATCTTTAAATAAACAGCGAGTACCATGTTTTACCATGCCTAATGTCGATCTAGCTTACTGCAGTGTGTAACAAGTGTCTCATAGCAGCCGCCAAGTGAACGCAGAGAAGAACTATAACAACTTTCAACACTCAAATGTATCTAATATGATAAACAGCGTTGCATTACCCCACATACTCATGACCGGAAGAGCGGAAGTGGTGACTGCGGCATAATAAAAGTCCCGCTGCTCTCAAGCTGTGTGACGCGCTCGTTCTCATTATCAATCAATCGCTCCAGTGGCCTCCTTTCTGTTCTCACAACACTTGGTCCTGCTTGGTCATACTCCAGTAAAGTTAATAATTGCATCCATTAACATGATTTCTGCCCATGTCCTGTCCCGATTCTTTTCCACTGGCTGTAGACGTGAAAACAACACATCCCGTGATTCCGCAAAATCAAGGCATCATCAAGCTACGCCTTTGTTTTGAATAAGCGACCTCTAGCAGAGAAAAATTTACATATTGTAGCTTTAACACAATTAGAGTTTTTTTCTGTCGTCTTTTTTTCTGTGCTTCAGTATATGATCATGCTATTATTCATTCAAGTGCTATTAAAGGATAAGTTCACTTCTGAATTAAAATTTCCTGATAATTTACTCACCCCCATGTCATCCAAGATATTTATGTTTTTTTTTTTTTCTGCAGTCAAAAATAAATGAAGGTTTTTGAGGAAAACATTCCAGGATTTTTCTCCATATAGTGGATTCAACTGGGATTGAAGGTCCAAATGTCAGTTTCAGTGCAGCTTCAAAGAGCTCTACATGATCCCAGACGAGGAATAAGAGTCTTATCTAGAGTGAAGACTGTCTGATTGTTCAGTTTCTGTACATTGACCTGCTAGACCTACCTGAAAATCTTAAAGCACTGTTTACAAGGTCAAAAACAAACTTTTTTGTGCATTTTAGCAGGGCAGATAAAAATCTGAAGCGGCTCGACAGGGGCCAGTAGAAAAAAAACTTGAGCCCTGATATATGAAAGGCACAGCTAAATGTGACATTTAGTATAATGGGTTTATGTGAAGATTGATGTAAGTTCACTTAATTTAAAAGTAGTTATACATTTTAAAGCCCATTAAAAAATGTTAAATGTGATAGCTTTCAACACTGTAATGTTTGATGGTTATTAATGGCATAAACTGAGAGAAACAAAATCCATTTATAGAGATATCAGTATCAGTGCTGTTATCAGTGATACTGGCCTTTATTCATAGCGCTTAGTAAAAAGACACCATTAAACACATATTTTAAATATACCATCTTTATGTTATTTCTACATTATTTTGGAGATGCAATTTGAAAGTGTTACAATATAAAATATATTTTAAAACGTTAATGTTAGGTGTGAATAATCATGATTAATTAAAGAAAAATGTGTGATTATTTTTTTTATCGATTGACAGCATTATATATATGTGTGTGTATACACTCTAAAAAATGCTGGGTTAAAAACAACCCAAGTTGGGTTGAAAATGGACAAACCCAGCAATTGGGTTGTTTTAGCCCAGCGGTAGGGTTAAATGTTTGCCCAACCTGCTGGGTAGTTTTATTTAACTCAACTATTGTTTAAAAATTACTGTATTGCTTAATTAAAATTAACCCAAAGTATGTTGGAATTGAACATTTATTATTATTTATTATTATTAAACAATAAACATTTATTAAATTGCTTATTAATAAATTTATATTAATAAACTATTAAACTATTACATTTATATTAATAAAATATTAAAGCTTATTAATAAACATTCACCTTTTGTCTATTATTGTTGCCTCTAATTGCATCTGGTTTTTAATTTCCCAACTATTTTCGGTTCATTTTAAGCTAGCCACATAACAATTTTTAAACAATAGTTGGTTTAAATAAAACTACCCAGCAGGTTGGGCAAACATTTAACCCAACCGCTGGGTTAAAACAACCCAATTGCTGGGTTTGTCCATTTTCAACCCAAGCATTTTTTAGAGTGTATATATATATATATATATATATATATATATATATATATATATATATATACACACACATATTTTATATACGACTCACTCTGTGTAATTCTAATCTGTGAACAAATTACTCTTATGAACTGGTTCTTAATTAACCAGTTATTCGTTAAAATCAGACACCCTTACCCTAGTCAGTGAATCACTCAGACCTGTGAATATGTTTTTCACTATGTAACTCATATAAAAAAACATCAATAAATAAAAAACAGTCCCTCGTAAAGACTGATATTCACAAAAGAGTTTTGTGACATTTACAGTATGGCACAAATACAATCAGAGCAAAAGGGATAGTTCATCCAAAAATGAAAATGCTGTCATTATTTACTCACTCTCATGCCCTTCGAAACCCATATGACTGTATTTCTTCTGCAGAACACAAAAGATGATATTAAAAAAAAAAAAAAAGTCAAATTTTTCAAAAATTATCCTTTTGTGCATCGCAGAAGCAAGAAATTCATACAGTTTTGAGATGAGGCCGAGAAAAGTTCCCTTTTTGGGTGAGAATGACCCTTGATTAACAATTTCAAGCGTTACAAGCCAAGCCGAAACAAGTATTAGAGTGAAAAAACAGGAAAAATGACCTAAAACTCCTCCAGACTTCCAGAGTGATTAATCAAAAACCTACATCCTTTAATTACACACACAGTGAAGTGACAGAAACAGAAGAGGGTGTATGCAGTCCCCATGGAAACATATCACCTCCCAGAGCACAATGGTGCAAACAGTGATATGAGGAGGTGAGAAAGGGGCAATGGATATTAATAATTGAAAAGTGAAAGAAAAAAAAAAGGTTATGCGAGATACATGAGAGCAGTAAGAGCAGATCAAAGCAAAACACATCA
Source organism: Megalobrama amblycephala (assembly GCF_018812025.1). Taxonomy (NCBI): domain Eukaryota; kingdom Metazoa; phylum Chordata; class Actinopteri; order Cypriniformes; family Xenocyprididae; genus Megalobrama; species Megalobrama amblycephala. The sequence continues at coordinate 34,058,334 of NC_063067.1, read as the reverse complement.
TACAGATGTGAAGAAAATGTGCTCAAACGGAATAAATTGCATCTACTTCTGCCTCTAAATACCAGCATTCAGTTAGATCAACACAACTTAGCTTTGGCACTTCATGTGTGTGGGTATGACATTAAACATAACAAGTGATGCCTCAGAAATTTAGAGGGGCTGGTTATGTATGTAAAAAAAAAAAAAAAAAAACGTGTTTGCCAATATTTTCTCATAAACCCATCAAACACAGTTCCCCACTCTTCATAACCATTGTTGTACATTTACATATTTGGCTGTCACTTTTTATTCAAAGCAATAAAAGCAATGTGCTTTCCCTAGGAATCAAACCCATGACCTTGGATTTGCTAGTGCAATGATTTACCAGATGACCACTTTGCCATACAATATGTCATTTAGTATTACCATAATTTATTTGTAATTAAACATCTTGACTAGGGACATAAATCTTCAATGTTCCCCTTCATTCTCTTCAGGTTAATTATTAAGTTAATGATAGCCAGCTAATAAGCAAAGTAGTTTGATATTTTCCATGATGTTAAAAAGTGACACATTATGCTTGAAAAAGCAAGTGCAAAAGGTTTGTTAATATTGTTTGGCTAAGAGAGACAGTACTGCTGACATTTGACACCAGTGGTGATTACTGATATATCTGGGTTTGTAGTTTTCACTTCAGTCATTATTTTCATTTCGTCACTCATAACATGATGTTTTATTAACAAAGTTTGGGCGGAGCACGTTTAGTTAATCTACCTAATCAACATGAGAAAAGGAATATATATATATATATATATATATATATATATATATATATATATATATATATATATATATATATATATATATATATATATACACACACACAGTACAGTCCAAAAGTTTGGAACCACTAAGATTTTTAATGTTTTTAAAAGAAGTTTCGTCTGCTCACCAGGCTACATTTATTTAATTAAAAATATAGTAAAAAACAGTAATATTGTGAAATATTATTACAATTTAAAATAACTGTTTTCTATTTGAATATATTTCACAAAGTAATTTATTCCTGTGATGCAAAGCTGAATTTTCAGCATCGTTACTCCAGTCTTCAGTGTCACATGATCCTTCAGAAATCATTCTAATATGCTGATCTGCTGCTCAAGAAACATTTAATGTGTACAATTGTACAAAATATTTGTGTACAATATTTTTTTTCAGGATTATTTGATGAATATAAAGTTAAAAAAAACAGTGTTTATCTGAAATCTAATCTTTTGTAACATTATAAATGTCTTTACTGCCACTTTTGATTGATTTAATGCATCCTTGCTGAATAAAAGTATTCATTTCTTTAATTTCTTTTCAAAAAAATAAAAATAAAAATTCTTACTGACCCCAAACTTTTGAACGGTAGTGTATAATGCTACAGAAGCTTTGTATTTCAGATAAATGCTGTTCTTTTGAACTTTCTATTCATCAAGGAATCCTGAAAAAAAAAAGTACACAACTGTTTTCAACATTGAAAATAATCATAAATGTTTATTGAGCAGCAATCAGCATATTAGAATGATTTCTGAAGGATCATGTGACACTGAAGACTGGAGTAACGATGCTGAAAATTCAGCTTTGCATCGCAGGAATAAATTACTTTGTCAAATATATTTAAATAGTACACAGTTATTTTAAATTGTAATAATATTTCACAATATTACTGTTTTTTACTGTATTTTTAATTAAATAAATGTAGCCTTGGTGAGCAGACGAAACTTCTTTTAAAAACATAAAAAATCTTAGTGGTTCCAAACTTTTGGACTGTACTGTATGTATATATATATAGTACATACACACACACCCCAACTCCTCACTCTCAATTCCTATTCCAGCCTCTGGGTTTGGGACAAATTCCGAGCTCAGTGCCTTCCTCTCGGACAGCGCACCAAATACGCATATTCTGTACTATATCCGATTACACGTAAGTGCGTACTTGTGAAATAAAATATAATTAGAAATGTGTGTACACTCTCATGTTCTTTTGTTCAATCCGGTGTCATGCTGTGTGTTGATACGAGCCAACGGCCACCACTCCAGTCTCTCAATTACAGGCCACCTGTGCCTCAAGCACCTGTGATAAATCAATAATCTACTCACTTGTTTACTTCAGCTGAAAGCACTTACAGCACAGCACTGAAATGTTACCACAGGAATGAGCAGTGGACTCCACATGCTCGCTATGCTGCTGTTATTGATGAGCGTCTTGCCATGATTTAACATTCATGAGAAAGCACTGTTGAAAGTCATTATGAGGATGGTGATCTCTGACCAGTGCATAAATTAGAGACAGAGCAGTTTATTGCTGGTACCTCATGAGCTGATCTTGTTTTATTGCATTAGACTGAAATGCTTTATGTCATTAGACTTAAAATGTATTTATTGTTTACAATAGCTGTTAAAGGATTAGGATTAAATTTTCCTGATAATTTACTCACCCCCATGTCATCCAAGATGTTCATGTGTTTCTTTCTTCAGTCAAAAAGAAATGAAGGTTTTTGATGAAAAAATTCCAGGATTTTTCTCCTTATAGAGGACTTCAATGGGCACCAAACGGTTGAAGGTCAAAATTACAGTTTCAGTGCAGCTTCAAAGAGCTTTAAACGATACCAGACGAGTAATAAGGGTCTTATCAAGAGAAGAGCTGCACAAGAGCTGCGGTTTTGGAGATGCTCTGACCCAGTCACAATTTGGCATCACATTTTGAACATTTCCTTACACACTCATTTTTTGGAAGCCGGCTTTATTGATGATATATGCGGGCATCATTTATCTTTGCATAAATGATATGTGACTGTGTTAGTTATTTCTTTATGCCTTTTTTTTAATCTTCTTTTGAATAATGTGCAGTTCGCAAATGGCTGTACTTTCGATTTGTGTTCAAAATGTGTTTAGGATGTACTTTTATTCATGTCCTAGGGTTTTATCGGCATGCATTTGTAGAGCTCTTTATGGCTCTGCCTCAGGAAAAGGAACAGATTTGATGTATTAAGGGCCGTACACAAAGAACGCATTTTTCCATTCCGCTGTGCTACATTTCCATTGTTTTTTAATGTAAACACGAGCTACAGTCTGTATCTATCAGTGCAGGATGAATTGGTCTCGTCACAGTTGCACTCACGTCTTGCATCTTTTGCATTGTCTTACACTTGTCAAAGCATTCTAAAATCACGGTGCTCAAATTAAAATAAGTTTATCTTTTTAAGACATTGCGCTTTTTCTGTTGATTAATTGGCAGTCCTACATCAATATCACGATAAACTGTACCGTCTTATCCTATATCATTTTTGAAAATATATTAATGTATCTTTCAAAGTCAGCATACTGCCCTAGTTTCAAGGTCTAGCTTAGAAAAGCATCACAAATGTAAGATGAAAACTTTTACACGAACACCTTCAGACAAAGTAACAGGCCTATGATTTTCTTGTTCTGTACATTTGTATGTTCGTGCTTAAATGTCAGCTGCCCACAACAGTTGTCATTTCAAGTTGTAAATGGGAAAACATGTTTTATAGTATTCTATTGGAAAGTGAGGTCTAAATCATAGATACTTGTATACAGATAACAAAATCCCCGGGCAGCACAATCCACCGGAATGGCAGGGCAAAAACAAAGGCATCAATTTGAGAACAAAAAATAGAAGCGTTCATTTGTGTTGCCATCGCAACACTGAGTTCAGCATCCAACGGCAAACCTGTATGGCCTCTCTCTCCTTGAGTCTCAGTGCAGGGGTTAAAACACCTTTTGGAAAACACACAAATAGTAACTGAGTAGGTTTTTGTCTTCGGTAAGCAAGATTGTATGGTATGATTTAAGACCTGTGGTGTCCCACTAACAAGCCTTTCTTAAAATACTCAGACAAAAAATATGAGTCATCGCAGCCTTTCATAAAGACCTGCAGACAATTGAACACAGCAAACAAGGAGGCTGGAAACTAACTATAGGTAGGATCATGTTTTCATTTCAGTGTAAAATCCATTTATTTTAAAATGTTTGAGCTTTGTTGTTCCTGTATTCATCAACCTTTGCAATGAATCTAAAGTAAACATTTCCAAATGAAAACAGAATGTATGAACGGGAATGAAATATCTGCTGCAATCTAGCAAGTACATCCATCTTAAAGGACACAGCTGATGTATAAATAAAACCATCTCCTCTGCTCTTAGGTTTTTCTCATAAAATTACTGAGAATTTGCTGTTCATGTTGTGTAAAGCCTGGTTGGCACTGTACAAATTTTTGAATCCTCTATTCTTGACAGTATGATTTGATTTTAACAGGGCCATGGCATGAGAAGTCAAATTTGCTTTGTTCTTTTGACATATAAGAGGTTGTTTTATAATTAAAGCATCCTGTTAGTTTCAGAGCTTAAAACGTCCACCTCATTATAAACAAAGCGTTTATTTAATTATTGGGAAATTTGTGACGTTACAGCAAATACTGTACATCTGCATATGACTGATTCCAAAGCAAGACATCAATGAATCATCGCACCATAGATAGTATTCATACGCATTTCTGACATGCACTACATGCTTGTGTTGACAACAGGACAACTGGAAGAGTGTAAGAACGTTTGCTTTGACGTGTCCAGTTTAAACAACTCGATTTTGTGTACAGACTTCAGAAGGATCCCAGGTTCGGCAGATAGTTAATTTAAAGGTGCCTTAGAATTAAAAATTTAATTTATCTTGGCATAGTTGAATAACAAGAGTTCAGTACATGGAAATGACATACAGTGAGTCTCAAACTCCATTGTTTCCTCCTTCTTATATAAATCTCATTTGTTTAAAAGACCTCCGAAGAACAGGCGAATCTCAACATAACACCGACTGTTACGTAACAGTCGGGATCATTAATATGTATGACCCCAATATTTGCATATGCCAGCCCATGTTCAAGGCATTAGACAAGGGCAGCCAGTATTAACGTCTGGATCTGTGCACAGCTGAATCAACAGACTAGGTAAGCAAGCAAGAACAACAGCGAAAAATGGCAGATGGAGCGATAATAACTGACATGATCCATGATAACATGATATTTTTAGTGATATTTGTAAATTATCTTTCTAAATGTTTCGTTAACATGTTGCTAATGTACTGTTAAATGTGGTTAAAGTTACCATTGTTACGGTACTGGTGTAGAGAGACGAGGCAGATACGGATTTCCACAATACATATACTTTTACTAGAATAAACCAAGGCAGGAACACCAAACATACACGTTAACACAACAGAGAACGGACCAGGAGTGAAGGGAGTGAGTGCAATATATGGGGAGTGCTGACAATAGAGTCCAGGTGCAGGTGATGAGTGCTGATGAGGAGCTGACGAGGGAAGTGAGTGCAGGTGTGGAGAACAGGAGGATCTTGGGAAATGGAGTCCAGGGAGACAAGGGATCTGTAACAGTACTCCCCCCTCCCGGTAGGCGCGACCTCGCGCCGTAGATGGAGACACCGGGAGGGGGGGCGGGCGCCCTGGAGACCTCATGCAGGTGCAGGGAGAGGAGCGGACAGGAACGGAGGTCTCCAGGGCGGATCCATGAACCATGGCGGGTCTGGAGCCGTGGGCAGCCATGGGGGGTCTGGAGCCGTGGGCAGCCATGGCGGGTCTGGAGCCGTGGGCAGCCATGGCGGGTCTGGAGCCGTGGGCAGCCATGGCAGGTCAGGTGCAGCGGGCAGCCATGGCGGGTCAGGTGCAGCGGGCAGACATGTAGCGGGCAGACATGGCGGGTCAGGTGCAGCGGGCAGACATGGCGGGTCAGGTGCAGCGGGCCGCCATGGCGGGTCAGGGACCGAAGGTTTCATGCCGTAGTGCCCAGGCGGCGCAGAAGGACCGGCGGGAGATGGCGGAACCAGCGGCTCTGCCGACCGAAGCGCAGCCGGGGTTCCAGAAGGCCGCAGTTGAACAAGGATGACAGACAACAAAGTGAACACCGGGGGAGTGAGGAGGCCAACTGGAACTGAGGGACGGAGGGACGGAGCGGAGACGGAGGAGTGCAGTCCAGAGGGGAAGGCAGGCTGACGAGGGACCAAGGTGTGAGCGGAGGCAGGATGGAGACTTGTGAAGCTGGTGGACTGATGGGCAACGGTGGAGACGAGGGAGGTTGGAGCCAGGGTGTAGGTAATCGCCCAGAGGTCCGAGGTGGAGATCTGGGCGAGGGGCTTGAGGTGGAGGTTCAGTGTAAACGTGAATGGATGGAGGAGGGAGAGGGAGGCAGGGAGGGAAAACAGTCTTTGGGTTGGAGGATACAAACACACAGTTCATAGTAGGAGCGGCTGGCTCGGCGGCGGCTGGAGCTGAGGGCTCGGCGGCGGCTGGAGCTGAGGGCTCGGCGGCGGCTGGAGCTGAGGGCTCGGCGGCGGCTGGAGCTGAGGGCTCGGCGGCGGCTGGAGCTGAGGGCTCGGCGGCGGCTGGAGCTGAGGGCTCGGCGGCGGCTGGAGCTGAGGGCTCGGCGGCGGCTGGAGCTGAGGGCTCGGCGGCGGCTGGAGCTGAGGGCTCGGAGGCGGAGACTGGCGCTGCTTGCTCGGAGGCGGAGACTGGCGCTGCTTGCTCGGAGGCGGAGACTGGCGCTGCTTGCTCGGCGGCGGAGACTGGCGCTGCTTGCTCGGCGGCGGAGACTGGCGCTGCTTGCTCGGAGGCGGAGACTGGCGCTGCTTGCTCGGAGGCGGAGACTGGCGCTGCTTGCTCGGCGGCGGAGACTGGAGAACTTGGCTCGGCGGAGACTGGAGAACTTGGCTCGGCGGAGACTGGAGAACTTGGCTCGGCGGAGACTGGAGAACTTGGCTCGGCGGAGACTGGAGAACTTGGCTCGGCGGAGACTGGAGAACTTGGCTCGGCGGAGACTGGAGAACTTGGCTCGGCGGAGACTGGAGCAGAGGGCCAATCCATGCCCTCAAACACAATTAGAATCCCCGTAGGGACGGGAGCGGGCTCTGGAGATCCAGGAGCGGGCTCTGGAGATACTGGAGCGGGCTCTGGAGATCCTGGAGCGGGCTCTGGAGATACTGGAGCGGGCTCTGGAGATACTGGAGCGGGCTCTGGAGATACTGGAGCGGGCTCTGGAGATACTGGAGCGGGCTCTGGAGATACTGGAGCGGGCTCTGGAGATACTGGAGCGGGCTCGGGAGAGACTGGAGCGGGCTCGGGAGAGACTGGAGCGGCTTTCTTCCTCCTCCTCCGCTTTCTGGGCCCAGTAGAGGAATGTGGGTCCAGCATGGGGCAGGCAGGGAGTTCGCTGGAAAGGTATGCGGAGGAAGCCGGAGGTTGACTGACTGGCCCGGCCAACCGTGTCTCTGGATGGACTAGAGACAGACACCCATCCTGAACCCAATCCACGATAAATTTGGAATCATTTAACCATAAAATGGAATTTATGGTTTCGCTTAAGGAGAAACGATAATCGGGTTCACTAAAACGGATGGTGTCATCATCTAGTCCATCCAGAAACAGGGAGATCAAAACTGCTTCAGGCCAGTCAGACACATAAGCGAGCTCTACGAACTCCTCCACATACCTCTCCAGCGAACGACCTACCTGCAGGAGCCCGATAAGGCGTTCGCTGGCTGTCAGGGTGAGAGGCGTTGGAGGAGCTGAATCCAGGGAGCCGGTGAAAGTCTCCATTTTTTTTTTTCTTTTTTTTTTTTTTTTCCTGTGGAAAATCCGGTCGTTCTTGGGTCCGTTCTTCTGTTACGGTACTGGTGTAGAGAGACGAGGCAGATACGGATTTCCACAATACATATACTTTTACTAGAATAAACCAAGGCAGGAACACCAAACACACACGTTAACACAACAGAGAACGGACCAGGAGTGAAGGGAGTGAGTGCAATATATGGGGAGTGCTGACAATAGAGTCCAGGTGCAGGTGATGAGTGCTGATGAGGAGCTGACGAGGGAAGTGAGTGCAGGTGTGGAGAACAGGAGGATCTTGGGAAATGGAGTCCAGGGAGACAAGGGATCTGTAACAACCATCGTTTCTTACTGTATTCACGGAGACAAGAGCCATCGCTATTTTCATTTTTAAACACTTGCAGTCTGTATAATTCATAAACACATCTTCATTCTTTATAAATCTCTCCAACAGTGTGTAATGTTAGCTTTAGCCACGGAGCACTATCAAACTCATTCAGAATCAAATGTAAACATCCAAATAAATACTGTACTTACGCGATTAGATGTTGCATGACGAACACTTTGTAAAGATCCATTTTGAGGGTTATATTAGCTGTGTGAACTTTGTTTATGCTGTTACAGGCAAGCACGAGCTCCATGGGCGGGGAGCGTGAGCATTTAAAGGGGCCGCAGCCTAAATCAGCTCATAGTTAATGATGCCCCAAAATAGGCAGTTAAAAAAAATTAATAAAAAAAAATCTATGGGGTATTTTGAGCTGAAACTTCACAGACACATTCAGGGGACACCTTAGACCTTAGATCTTTTAAAAAGACGTTCTACGGCACCTTTAATGGAGTCCCAGATTGCGCTGAGGGATAATGTTTGTTAGGAGCATTTTGTTTTGTAAACGAGGCACAGTGTAATAGAGAGTTTGCAAAGAAACTTTTGTTGAAAAATGAAACAGCCCACTGTACTGGATCTGACAGCAGCTGCATCACAAACCGTAAGTAAACGATTTCATAATGCTTTGTCTGTAAATTATGGTTTTATAATGTTCTCAAAACACAAATGTGCAATAGCAAGAGGGCGTTGATACTGTTACTGTACTTTTTTTTTTTTTACTTGACAATTTTATAAATGGTCAAGTAAAGCATTTTATGTACAAAATACACTTTTTTTTTTTTTTGGCATATTTAACAAAACTGCTGCTTGTTTGAAAATGTCTCTCACCAAACAATAAACATATATTTATCTTGTCTGTTCTATGCTTTCTCCATATATAGGCAAATATCCTGGACACTGTTTTCGTTACACTTCTTGCTATTGTTGTTACAGCACGATCAAATCCTTTTTTAATATTGGCCAAACAACATTTAATTCAAATATCTACTTAATCTTTAATATTTGTCCACATCTTTATGATATAAATGCTTTAGTCACTGTAATTTCTTCAACATGCTGTTATCAAAACATGCAGAGTCAAAGTGAGGGTTTAAACTTTTATTTTGAAACAGCGGTGAACATTTAGAAACATGTGAAGCCTAAGACAAACGGTCTAATTATGATTTTACTTTTTATTTAAAATTTTGGCGAAATCGAGCACTCAAAATTAATTGAGGAATCGTGAAATCCGGCCACAAATATCTTTACCATGGTTCAAAATCCAAATGCATAGCGCAATTAAAATATTGGAATTATAGCTATGAAAAAAATTGCATTAGTATCAAATCAGGCAGATGCATTGGTGGTGATCAAATCCTTAATGTCGTTAAACACTTTTAATTAATTAACTACAATAGTCAAAAAATCTAAATCTAAAAATGATGCACGTGATTAATCTTCTTTTCTTTTCTTTTTTCGCTTCTCAGTGCAAGACTGCTGTTGTCAGAATGAGGTGCTAAAGGTGCTGTATGTAAGTTTTTGACTGTACTAAAGCATAAAAATTCCATAATATGTTTGCAAATATATATTAAACATGCTGAGTTAACATACTTGTTTCTCTGAAAACCATTGCTACAGCCAGTTATTTTACTCATTTGCGTTCCGTGTCAGAATGTCTATTTTTGTTTCGGTCTGTGCAAGACCACACATTGCCAATTTACCCAATAGTATCTCGCCACCCTGGGTTGCCAGTTGGCGGAAAACACATGCAGTGAATTGCAGCCATGGAAGCCAGTGAACAAACTGGGTCAGAGAACGCAGACTCTACCCGACCTAAAAAGCCTCAGCATCCATCTAAAAATCTCTATGAACGGAAGCATATTAAAACACAGTATCAGCTCATCATAAATCAACTAATTATCTTACAGTTGTCACATCCACACGTCACTTGAACTGTCAGTTTGCATGTTTTTCTTCTGTCACATGCTTCTTTGTTTGAGTTTCCCGCCACAATCTGTTTCCATGGACACTAATCATCATCATCACAGCTGTTAGTCATTTGAGTTCATTAGTGTGTGTATATCAGTTCAGTTCTGTCAGTGTGTCTTCATCGGGTCTCGTTTCACGTAAGGAATTTGTTGGTGTATGTTCTGCTCTGGATTCTGTATTTCTCCCTGTGGATTATCAAGTAAAGACTTTTTTAACTTTACTCTTCCTCGTCCTGTGTTTGATACACTACCATTATGTAACAACAGGGGTGGAGCCAGGCATTGTAAACAATCGGGCTTAGCCCAAATCTATTTTGTCCAATGACAATTTAAAGGGATAGTTCACCCAAAAATGATAATTTGATGTTTATCTGCTTACCCCCAGCGCATCCAAGATGTAGGTGACTTTGTTTCTTCAGTAGAACACAAATGATGATTTTTAACTCCAACCGTTGAGGCCTGTCAGCTATATAATGCATGTCAATGGGAACTTCATCTATAAGAGTAAAAAAAACATGCACAGACAAATCCAAATTAAACCCTGACTCGTGACGACACATTGAGTCCTAAGACACGAAACAATCGGTTTTTGAGAAACCAAACAGTTTTTATATAATTTTTTACCTCTAAAACACCACTATGTCCAACTGCGTTCAGCACTCGCTTAGTGAGGTCTGATCGCGCTCTGACAACAGAAGTGATGTCTAGCACTCATTGAAGTATAAGCGCGAGACATCACTGCCGTTGTCAGAGCGGCTTCCGGAACATATCCGCAGACGGACCCATATCGGCGTCCACTTGCTCGCAATGACAGATCCGCAACGAAGGCCGATCGCGGACCCGCACTGCATCCGCTCCGTATCCACACTTAAAACCTTACCTCCGCAGCGGGTCCGTTTGGGACCCGCGAATTGATACAATGGTTACAGTAAAGGCATGTGCGCGTCCACGGATCCGACATGGGTCCGCTCAGGATCCGCTGATTGACAGTAGAATTTACGGCGCCACCCAGAGGTGGACCTGATCCTCTGGGCGGTTCCAAAACGAGTGTGACAGTCACGCGGGTTTGGCGACTTGAATGCGGATCCTCCTAGGAGTCTCCTGCTGCGTGGGTGAGAAGGAGGGGGCGGGGCAAACAATATTTTGAATTTGGACTGCAGTACCCATTTCCATGTTATTCTTACATAGAGCACCTTTAAGCTACTGCATTCTCCATAATTCATTTTAATATCTCTGTTTCTGTTTACATTTATTTTAAAGTTAATTTTACTATAAAATAGTAATATTAGCCTACTATATTACCTACAGAATATTAGTTTATTTACATATTTAGACTTTTTTTTTTTTTTTGGCAAAGGCGGTGCCCCCCCTGGGAGTTGGTGCCCTACGCAAACTGCATTTGTGATATGGAGCAGCGGTACTGCGACCAACACCTGACACACGATAAAAGGTTCTTTCCATGTTAATCGTAGTGTTTGTCTAACCAGCCACGACAGCGGCACGCGTTCGATTCATATTTTAAAATAGTCATTTACACTGCATTCAGCACAAACTAGGCTACAATAATATGTACAATAGGAACATGTATGTACATGTTTGTGTTTTTGAAGGAATAATGTTTATGCGTGGTTACTGAAAAAACAAAAAACTTAAGTCACATGAAATAAAGCCAAAAAATATATATTAAATCTGTGTTCAATTCTGGGTATTGGAGGTTGTAGACTAGAGTTTTTGAAAAAACAAAAAACTTCAAAATTATGTAAAAATTATCATTCCTACTCCTTCATATAAAACAATAGAGAGATTTAAATTTTCTAAAACATCTTTGGTCAAGAAACACAGTATGCATGGAGGCGTGAATAATCTGAATAATGGATGATTCTCACCTGAGAAGACAAAAGAATCACTCCTTCATATAAAACAATAGATAAAGAGCTCTAATGACCTGCATAATAATGAGCTCTTTCAGTCAAGTAAGCTGTGAAAAAACCCTGTTGATCATGTCTCAAGCTCATCATAATGTAAATCAAACATACAGAAAAACAGCAATACTGTGAAATATTATTACAATTTAAAATAATGGTATTCTATTATTAAAATATAATGCATTTCTATGATACAAAGTGTCTGAACAGTTATGTTACCTCTATGGCATTTCATATAGGCTTTAGCTTAAAAGCATGCACATTTGGAACAGTATTGATGGATTCTCATGTTTATGTCAATTTTCTATACAGAGGAGTAATATTTATTGTTATCACTATGAACGCTGGATACTGTGTTTACAATTCATACATGCAGCCGGAGGGCGCTCTGTACACTTTTAGTCCACAAATGCCAATGCTAAAGAAGAAAAGGCAATCCAGGAAATAACAACTAACAGAGGCCAGAGATCGCTAACTATGGCTATTCAAAACACTTTTCAAGACAATAAATACACGATTGAGACGATGTATGCATGTATTGACTGAATTTGCGTCTGAATAGCGCTGGCTCCGTGGGCGTGGCCGCATTAGTGGATAATGAGCTGAATCACAGACTTCTGACATGGCTCTCTTTTCATACAGATTACATAAACACAGAAGGTTTGTTTTCGCTTTGACCTGACATTTCAACGTCTCTTTAGACACACGTATAATTTTTTTGTGATTAGTATTCACTAAGTTACAGTTCATTTTCTGAGAACTATCAGATTGGGGTTCGTTCAGAGGGAGACGAGAGATCACGCATCATGTTTGTTTTCTTTATTTTACAAAAAGCACAACATTTTGTTTTTACTCTGAGTGTACACAAATAAAAGAAAATATTCCACAGATTAAAATGGTGTATAACTCTTAATTGTATGTGCAACACTGACAGAGTATTTTGAGTCTCTTTCACACTGGTTAGAAAAAAAACGCGGTGATCACGCCGGTGTGACCGCCGACCCCAGAGTGTTAATCGTAGTTTTTGTCCTAACCAGCCACGACAGCGGCACGCAACGATTCTATTTTAGAATTTAGAGTTTATATTCTATTTTAATGTGCTGAGTAATGTCACTTTTCCCATCGTGTCCAATATTAAAATCAGTGCGACACAATCTGCAAAAGGCGTGGGCGTGATTGTCCATATGGCTTCGAGATTAAATTAAATTCTTCCATCCAGCTGTTTTACATGTATATTTTGTTTGTTTGTTTTTTCGCCGGAGCACCACCGACTCTTCTCCTCCCATTTCTACCAGTGATGCCAGAGATTGCTGAACAGTTGTGCTGCTTAATATTTTTTATTACCTGCTGTGATAATTTTTTTTTCAGGATTCTTTTAAAAAAAATTTAAAAAGTAAAAAAAAAAAACGTCTCGGGTTACTGATGTAACCCTTGTTCCCTGAGTAAGGGAACGAGACACTACGTCAATGACGTGATGGGAACCCTCTGCGTGATTGCGTCATGAAGCACTTCTGTATCCAACCAATGAGGAAATGAGACATCAGAGGCGGGTGATGTCACGGACCAGGAAACTATAAAGCATACCCAGAACAAAGAACGCTAGCTTCTGGAATATGTCTGAAGCAAGACGCTCACAGGTATGCCGGGGGTATGGCAACATGACGTAGCGTCTCATTCCCTTACTCAGGGAACAAGGGTTACATCAGTAACCCGAGATGTTCCCTTTCGTGGGAACTATCAATGCTACGTCAATGACGTGATGGGAACGCTATCCCAACTACACCGTATCACCAAGTACCTGTCTATTATCTTGTAGAACCGAGGAACCTGGAGTAGAAGTTATATCTAGGTTATAAAACCTAATGAATGTGTGCTGGGATGACAATCCAGCTGCATCACATATATCATTCAGTGACACTCCTGACATTAATGCTTTAGAAGCGGCCATACCCCTTGTAGAATGAGCACGGACAGCTAAAGGAAGTGAGATGGCCTCGACCACCCACTTGCTCATCCTCTGCTTAGATGCTGGGCCCCCCCTCTTGGGGGACCCATAACATACGAATAACTGGTCTGTTTTTTGCCACAGGGCAGCTCTGTGGACATAAGCATCCAAAGCCCTAACTGGGCAAAGCAGATTACGTTTCTCCTGATCCGGATTTTCAAAAGGAGGAGGACACGAAGGAAGCGTATGACTAGGGGGTCTCGACCCACCGAGGAACCACCCACAGGAACATTTTCTTGAAAACTGAAATTTTTTCTTGAAGGAACTGAAGCACAAAGCTGATAGGTGACTGGACAGGGTCCATATTATGTTGACTACACCATGTAGAGAACAGTTTCCATTTATACATATACAACTTCCTCATGGAGGGAGCTCTGGATTGAAGGATGGTCTCCACAACCTCGGTTGGGAGACCGGAATCTATGAGCCTTGCCCCCTCAGAGGCCAGGCCCACAGCTTCCATAGTTCTGAGCGGGGATGGAGAATCATGCCGTCCGCTTGCGACAGGAGGTCCTGTCTGAGAGGAAGCTCCATGGGAGAGCCGTGTAGTAACGATATTAGATCCGTAAACCATTTCCTGGTCGGCCAGTACGGGGCCACCAGTATCAGATTGACCCCTTCTTTCTCCAGAACTCCCGGGAGCAGTGAGAACGGGGGAAATACATACAGACGCAGCCTCGGCCATGTCTGCAGCATGACATCCAGCCCTAGAGGTGCTGGGTGCGTCAGAGAATACCACAGAGGGCACTGGGTTGACTCTTCTGTAGCAAACAGGTCGACTTGAGCTCAACCGAAATTTTTCCAAATAAGCTCCACCACCTCGGTGTGGAGTTTCCATTCCCCAGGCCTCAGACCCTGCCTCGACAGGGCGTCTGCCCCCACATTTATATGCCCTGGAATATAAGCTGCTTTTATTGAGAGGAGCTTTCCCTGGGCCCACAGGAGGATCTGACAGGCCAATTTGCAGAGTTGGTGAGACTGCAGACCCCCCTGATGGTTGATGTATGAGACCACTGTCATGTTGTCCATGCGGACCAACACGTGATGGCCCCTCAGGTCTGGGAGGAAGTGTTTCAGTGCAAGAAACACCGCCATCATCTCCAGACGATTTATGTGCCAGGAGAGCTCATGGTCCTCCCATAGATCCTGAGCCGAGCGACCACTCATGATCGCCCCCCAGCCCGTGGGGGAAGCATCTGTCGTAAACATTACGCGATGACGAGAAGTCCCCAACACAGGTCCCTGGGACAGGAACCAAGGCTTTTTCCACATGACCAGAGCACGAAGGCATTGCCGCGTGACTTTGATCATGCGAAAAGGATTTCCCCTCGGAGAAAACCCCTTGGTCCTGAGCCACCCCTGTAAGGGTCTCATGTGCAGAAGTCCAAAAAGTAATCACGTTGGACGCAGCTGCCATCAGACCCAACAGTTTCTGAAACTGTTTACAGTGAGTGACTGGCCTAACTTCACCCCATTCACGGCTCCCAGAATGGAACTCACACGAGCAGGAGACAGACGTGCCATAATCATAGTGGAATCCCAAACTACCCCTAGATAGTTGGCAATTTGACTCGGAACCAGCACACTCTTTTTGGCATTGAGCCTCAGCCCAAGCCTCTTCATGTGCGACAGAACAACATCTCAATGTTGAACTGCCAACTGTTCTGTTTGAGCTAGTATCAACCAGTCATCGATATAGTTCAGTACGCGGATTCCCTGGAGTCTCAGCGGAGCCAGAGCTGCATCCACGCACTTCGTGAACATGTGGGGTGATAGTGATAGGCCAAAAGGAAGAACCCTGTATTGGTAAGCTTCGCCCCCGAAAGCAAACCTGAGGAACTTCCTGTGAGAAGTTCCAAGATGTTGTTTTAAGAAGTTTGGTGGGCAATGTCGGGGTCTTGAGGGATGATGCAGACTCAGGCGAGAGATAGCTCGCAAGCGTCTCTTCGACCCGAGGCATCGCCCCATAGCCGTGGTGTTTCAGCCCCATTATGTTACTATATGTCGATGTTTGGGGGCTGAACACACGATATTGAACTAGTCTATTCCACACCGAGGTGTCGAGGTCGGGAAAGAACGGCAGACCCCGATGCTGGGGTAGTGACCGTGCGGGGAGGAAGTTCTCATCGAGTTTACTTTTAGCTTCATCTCACTCCTCTCCGTGGGCCAGTCTATTTTTAGCTTGTCGACTGCCCTAGTCACTACCTCCAGCAGCTCCTCATAGGCTGGGGACGAGGATGGCGGGTCCTCATCTCCAGTCTCAACACTCAGCATGTCAACCTCCTCGGAGGAAGATATGTTGAGCGCCGGTGTCTCTCTCCGGGGGGAAAAAACCACAGCGCGTGTTTCCGCCACCAGAGGAGAGACACTGGGTCTGGCAGGTAAGGAGAGAGATAAGGCTGGGCCCGTCTCTCCCCCCTCTGCCAGATCCATTTGTGATCCCCACGAATGCAGCTTCCGCTGTGCCTCGGCAGCAGCGGGACCCGATCCGCGGGGGAACACTCGCCACGGCGCCCTCCTCGAAGAGCGTGCGGCGCGACCTCAGCACTCTGAGAGTGAGCCGCTCACAGTGTGCACAGACAGCCCCCTCAAGAGTTGCCTGTGCATGCTCAACTCCCAGACACATCACACACATCTCGTGTGTGTCCCCACCCGAGATAAACTGAGTGCAAGGAGGCACACACTTTGTGAACTGGTGCTTAGTCTTATCCGCCAATATATATATTGTCTTTTAGTGCTTTGAAACTCTTGTCCTCAGATGAAGAGATCACTGTGTAATATATAACCAGGACAAATAACACCAAATAAGAAGAGATCATACAAGATGTGTAATATATAACAGGACAAATAACACCAAATAAGCTTGCTGAAGAGCGCTTGCTGAACAGAAGCTAGCGTTCTTTGTTCTGGGTATGCTTTATGCTTTAATTTCCTTGTCCGTGACGTCACCCGCCTCTGACGTCTCGTTTCCTCATTGGTTGGATACAGAAGTGCTTCATGAAGCAATCACGCAGAGGGTTCCCATCACGTCATTGACGTAGCGTCGATAGTTCCCACTAAAGGGAACAGCATTTATTCAAAATAGAAATCTTTTCTAACTATATAAATCTTTTTATTCATCAAAGGATCCTGAAAGAGTATCAGGGGTTATAAAAACTGTTTCCAACATTGATAATAAATCATCATATTAGGATCCTTTCTGAAGGATCATGTGACACAGAAGACTCTGAAAATTCAGCTTTGATCACAGAAATAAATTATACTTTGGAGTATATTCAAATAGAAAAGCATTATTTTAAATCGTAATAATATTTCACAATATTACGGTTTTTGTATTTTCTGTATGTTTGATCAAATAAATGCAGGCTTTATTTATTTATTTATTTATTTATTTATTTATTATTTATTTTTTACATTGCCCTTTTTACATTTGAGCCTCTGCCCCTGAGGAACTCTCTGCATCGTCCCTGGTGTGATTATTATTATAATGAGGTTTGGGCCATACATACAAAATACGGGAGTTTCCCCGGAGAAATGATTTCTGATGTGAAATACAGGGGACTGTGAGAAAAAACGGGTGGAGTAATGATGCAAAATTCAGCTTTGTTGTTTGTCACAGAAATAAATTATACTTTGGAGTATATTCAAATAGTCTGTTTAAAAGCATATATTTTAAATCGTAATAATATTTCACAATATTACGGTTTTTGTATTTTCTGTAAGACATTCATCCTTTGTTTGATCAAATAAATGCAAACTTACCACAATTAAAAAAAGGCTTAAAATCAAATGCCCTTTTTTACATTTGAGCCTCTGCCCCTGAGGAACTCTCTGCTCGTCCCTGGTGTGATTATTATTATAATGAGGTTTGGGCCATACATACAAAATACGGGAGTTTCCCCGGAGAAATGGGAGGGGGCAGGAGATAGATGTGAAATACAGGGGACTTTCAGAAAAAACGGGTGTTGACAGGTTGTTTGTCTCTGAAATCTTATCATATCTTGTCTGTTTAGGATACTATGTAAGGTTGAAAGGCATATGAAAAAATGACATTCATCCTTTGATGATGCAAACTTACCACAATTAAAAAAAAGTAATAAAATCAAATGTGAAAATAGCCCAAAAGAGTGGCCTTTTGCAACTAATTGCTTCAGGCTGATGTTTCATGCATGTTTGTTCCATTTACAAATCAAAGGAATGTCCCATTTCAACATCGAGCTCATACACGCACCCATATCTGTTGCCTTAAAAGCCTTGTCTCTGTCATTCTCTCTGAGTGGGTGTTCGGATCTCTCTCAAAATCCCACAGACATACTCACATTACCAGAGAGAGGAAGAACAGCGCTAATGCACAGTGACCGAGATGAAGCTCAACACTTTTGTGTTTATTTATGCATTTCATCTGTTTACTGCTGATATTTGTGAAACTATAACATCATGTTTTCATGAAATAAAAGCTATGGCACAGTATGTTGCAAAAATGCTCTGCACAGACCGCTTGTCTTTTATAAAAGTAAAAAAGCATTTAAGCTCACACAAAAGAGTCCAATTCTGCAGACTCTACAGATATAATCATGGGATTTCTAATATCAACAGACATGACCACGATCAGCACAACGAAGAACTTCAGTCACACGGAGCTGAATACAAACCTCTGTTCAATCCCCTGTGCTTCGGGCAGACAGACTGTGGCAGTACACAAAGCCATTAGACAAAAGATGAATCCAGTGAAGAAAATTAAAAGGCAGATTAAATGTCTGAGTCAGACCCCAGCGACCCTGTTAGACCCTAGTGAGTAAATAAACAAAAAGGAAAAGGAAAGAAGACTTTGCTTGGACATTTCTGAAGACCCATTTAGTTTAAATGTGAATGGTAAACAATTGAGCAAAGCTATTTAAATGGACTAGCCTCCAAAGATATTTGAACAGTGCTGCTATTAGAATATGAGTATGAATTGAAGCCTAGACTCTGGGGTCAAATACTGACTCCCAGCTCTCTGTATTATCATCTTATAATGAATGACTGAAGAGTGCTGAGCAGAACACTTCCATGCTGGAAGGAGATCAGGGTGTGAAATCCATATATAAATAATACAATTGAATAATAATAATAACAACAACAATAAAACAACTCCAAAATAAAATAGTTTTACAATGAGCGAGCTGACATTCAGTATGTCACTCACTTGTCCACGCATGTGAGGTACAGCAGAATGCCCTGAAAATTTAAGATATGGGGTAAAAATGCCCATCTTGTATTTGGGTCAAATAAAGTTCATGTGACTTTTTTGTCCAAAGGCCTTAATAATAATAATAATAATAATAATCAAAGATATAACATCCAAAGTTATGTAAGGTACAACTTGATCTCTTTTATTGAAAAAAGGTTTTAATTATATTTTGCTTCATATAAAGGTATTTTAAAGATTTTGAAGTGTCAAAAGGTCATTTGGTTTAACCGTTCAAAGGCCAGTACAGTCATTTCATTTGTGAAAAATATCATGATTAAATGATTAAAATATCTTAAAATGTAATAAATGTATATATTTTTTATTCTGGCATGATTTTATAACATCATCTATCAACACAGTGCAAAATGGTATTAAAATTATGTGTAGAAGTCAGTGCAGAAGAATGAATTTAATTGATGTCATTCAGAGCAACCAACATAAAGGGACCATTTTGGATCAAGTCATGTAGTCAGTATCATGTGACAGGATGTGGCATCATTCAGACACCTGCAAAGGACCACATGGTCAAAGAATATACACTAACAAGCAGGGTTGGGAAGGTTACTTTTAGAATGTATTTCACTACAGATTACAAAATACATGCTTTAAAAAGTAATCTGTAACGTATTTCGTTACATTACTCAAGTTTAGTAACTTAATCTAAATACTTTGGGATACTTTGAAATACTTAAAGGACCATATTAACTTGATGTTCTGTTTTAAGTTTACAACATGTAGATAAACCCACCAGGATTTGGTTTTCCACTAAATTGTATTTTTAACATCAGTTACAAAATATATATCTGCAGTTTATTAGACATAACCTATGTGTTGGTAAAGAATTTCAATATCTTGATAAACAAATTATGAAACTATTTGTTTGTTTTAACATCACATCCATATTACTAGTGATATATCATTCCTAAATTATATTTAAGATGTGCATCAGAGGGATAACAAAATATTAAATAACAACAATAAAATATTGTTAATAATATAGGTTGTTTTATAGGTGTATAGAGTCGAATTGACACAGTGGTTTAAATTGTTTTATTAACAAAGTTTGTTTGTTTATAAAGAAAATGTTGAAATGATCTACCCAATAATCTCGAGAGAAGGCTGATATTCAAAGCTGACTCACCTATGGTTTCTCAACAGTTTTTTGCATCTCTCCACCATCATTATTCTCTTTTTGTGTTTCACAAGAATGTAATACAGGTTTAGAAAAAATATGATCATTTTGTGTGAACTATCCCTAGTATGAATATGTTAATATTTAACCTTAGTGCACTGATAGCTGCATTAATATTAACCATATAAACAACAAACATTTATATATAGATTTTTTTAAATAATCCTATATTTTTATTATTATTATTATTAGTGATGCACCTATTTTGATTTTTCATGGTCAATAGAAGCAAACTGGCCGATTCTGATACTGGATACTGTTTTTTTTTTTTTTTAAAGCAAATTTATTTGTTTATTTGTTCAAAAAAATATGTGTAGCTCTTTGATATTAGAGGCAAACATTGCATTTTTATCACAATCCCAAAAAAAGATGTTATGAACATGAGCATGAGCAGTTGTTTTTCATTTAAATTATTGTATAATTTCAAGATTAACCGCAAAAACAGCATGGTCTGAATTTAGATTTGTGAAATTATGCTACATAAGACACCTGCACAAAACACAATCAGCAGACGGACTGAATAAAATGCAAATTCACTCTCTGACAGTAGGTGGCGCTTATGGAACAGCAGTGATATAGCGTTTCCATGGTTACCACTAAAACAGCACTGCGCTGGAGATAAGAGGAAAAGCCATCAAACGTTTTCTGAAGACAGTTCCCTTCAGAGATATATTCATATCAACCCCAATTTAATATTTATATCATTTTTCCTATATTTCGCGAACAGTGAGATTGTGCATGGTGCAGTATTTTCTCTGTGGAGTGTCTGTTTTCAGCGTATGCCTGTGTTAACGTCCTGCTGACAGGCTTAGTAAATATTTCCTGACATTTTGGGCAATTATTACAAGGCAGTTTGTTTGCAAGCCCGGAATAAAGATAGACCAAAATAAAACTAAAAAAACTTTGGATTTATGACCAGTGGACTAATGTATCTCTATTTTGATCAAGAACTCGCGCACGCGCCATATACCTAAACATTTGGAATTCATTATTAAAGATTTAAAGTTTGTCTGTAAAGTACTCCAAGAAATGACAGACTTTATAAAACATTATTTAACGTATGATTAAGTGTATGTTCATTCTATGAGGAATTTGTGTTATTTTTCAAAGACCTAATAAATTCTTATAAATATTAAACGTAGGCTAACGATAACCATACAAAGCTCAAAGTACGAGTAAATAGGAAAATAAGGAGTAAATAAGGAAAATAACATTTTCAAAGACCAAGAACAGCTTATAGATAGCCTGATGTGGTCATACTCAATTCTAGTTCG
This sequence comes from Megalobrama amblycephala, assembly GCF_018812025.1. NCBI lineage: Eukaryota > Metazoa > Chordata > Actinopteri > Cypriniformes > Xenocyprididae > Megalobrama > Megalobrama amblycephala. The sequence goes on along the minus strand of NC_063067.1, from coordinate 34,036,700 downwards.
AATATGAGTCTGATACTGCTCCATTGGGCTTTGATTATGGGGGCGTATTTCAACCGATCAAGGAAATACCTCAATTGGATAGACCTACAACCAATCAGAGCTACAGAGTAAGTGATGTATGTTGAGCGACGCATAGTTGTCAACAGAACTCTTCTTAGCGACCATCGGGGCCAGCTGATAAATCAAACTTTTGCCGAATCCCGTAGGAAGGACGGCAAAGACATCTTTCCCATCGACAAATGCCTTGATCGCGGTCCTCTGTTCCTTTTTTAAAATTAATGCGCTGTCGATATCTTCTATAACGGACGCGATGGCGGAATCTACACATCTCAGTTCTTCAACAGCCATCATTGTTGTAAACTAATTGACCTTTCGCAAAGACCCGCCCCCCTTAGTTACTGTTGCTTTGTCCGACAAGCCGTGGCGCTTGAGTGGAAAATACATCGTGGAGCAAAGAGGGAACTGACAACACATCGACAGACGAGACAGAGCAGGTTACTTATGATATTAAACAAAGTCCCAGCTTTCAAACTGTGTAGTTATTAAAAAAATTCAAACAATAAAAACCGTTTTGTGGCTCTTTAATGGGTTGTGACCATGATCGTGACAGATTGCTGTAGCGCCTCAGCTCAAGAGGCTCGTGAACCGATCATCTCTTCCTACTAGTCCATTTATAGCATCAAATAAACATGAATGAACATGAGAATGAATGTTGTTTCAAACGCGGAAAGACGTCAATATGCAGAATTTTTCAAGTTTAACTCCACCGAGGTTAATCTTCTAACTCCTGACTGCTTTGTCGGACAAAATAGCGGATGCGGCGTTCTGATTGGTTAGATCGCTTGTCAATCAAACTCCCCAAGCGCTCTTTGATGACGTGGCTGATTACGTTTCTGGTGATAATCTGTCAATCATCGCCCTGACAATGTGATTGGTCTGAACAGTTTCTGTTCGGGCATAATTACTCCTCTATGGATCGAGTCCAGACCGAACTCCCCGACCTCAAAATGTTGTGGGCGGGGCTAAGTTCGGCTGGCATCCAGGCTAGCTTATAGGCCTACCTCAAGATGCTTTTTCAGAATAGATGTTGAATCCTTTGAAGCCGATAGACGTTTTGTTGCGTAGACATTGCGCTACTGTACGTCCTTTTTCATGTTTATAAGTAAAACTGTCTTTGAATTTCCACTATAGAAATGCGTTATGCCCTGTTTTCCCGTCCATTTTTTTTGCGTGTGATCTCATGTCTGCACTCTGCAGGTTGCTCATATCTGAACAGGCTGCGCGGGAGAATCATCAATTGGCTCGTTGGTTAAAAATCCTCAAACAGCTTACGTTAATAGCCTATTAAATGAAATAAATGACATTCAAATTCAGTAATCACTTTGGTAATCTAAAATACTTTTTGAATGTAACTGTATTTTGATTACCATCTATTTAAAATGTAACTGTAACGAAATACAGTTACTCAAATTTTGTATAGAGGGTATGCATCGACGTCACTTTCCCGCCGAAAACGCGCTCCCTCAGCTGGGCTGAGAGGCAAAAGAACCTGCTGCGTGACTGGATTTAACAGAGGAAACTGCGAAAACGCGAGTAAAACAAACGATTACACTAAAGGTTGGAATTGAATGTGTTCCTTACAACTTGTCAAATAAACCTAATCCATTGATATTGACATGCAGCCTGGAGTCGTGTTTCCTGACATTTATATGTGCCTGATTTCGACGGCGGGGAGACACATGAAGCAAATCTGCCTGTGAATATTTTATATAACTAAGATATAGGTAGGTTTAAATCCGCGTAATCACTTATATCAATGTTATATCGTCATATTGTCCAGCCCTAAAACATATATAGTTTTATAGTGTCGTTTTTGTCAGTGTTGTTTATTGAAAAACACCCAATTATGCAGAATATAAGATGGAAAATATTTAATTGATCAGTTAACTCACAATTGTCAAACTAATATATAACAATACAATATATACGGTATGATTTTACCTCAAAATACAACAATTTGACACCTGGAGTCCAGCTGTTTCTGTGAATTGCAGTGAGCCATTTGCTTTTTTCCCTGTTGCTTTCTGCATTTTTTTTAAATATATACCTCAGGGTTTGTGTCAAAGCTATTTGTACAGTCAATCACAAAGCTCTTTCCCGTTTTGGATGTGTTTTGTGTGTTTTTCACGACATTCACGCTGAAAACCAATGCTGCTGCTCAAGGGGCTCGCACACCGGACGCGAAGCGCAGCGCCGCGACACGTCTTTCAAATTCGAACGCATTGTTTATGGAGTCAAATTAATGCCTTAAAGTTTTGCACAAAAATAAAGTTTTGCAAAACAAAAAAAAGAATTGAGCAATAAAAAAATGTTTTGCAAACAAAAATAAAGAATTGAGCGGAAAAAAATAAGTTTTGCAAACAAAAATAATAAATTGCAAAATAAAATAAAGTAGTGCAAAAATAAAAATATAATCAATTACAAAAATCAATGACAGCTGTAATCCTATTTTATCTTTGCCACATATTTTTCATGCTCAAACCTACTAAATCATTTGCAACGCTCATTTTATTCTGCGTTTCAGTCAAGCGTGCGCTCACGATACCGGTTTTCTTTTGCGCTGCACTTTTCTGTGCGGTTCTCTTTATGGCACTGGTTTGACGTGGGGGTGGAGTCAAGAAACGGGGGCACGCCCCCGCGAAACACGTCATCGGCAGGAGATGCAGATCGGAACAGAACAGATCAAGCATAGAGACAGAGCGCATTTATTATAATCTGAAAACCACGCCCACCGGGGGAAAAACAATCCAACCGTCTCCAGGCTGACTTGTCTTTTCTGACTCATTACAAAAAAACAGAACAATGCCTAAAAGCTGCTGTGTGACAAGGTGTACAGCTGATCCGTGCAGAAAAGTGCAGCGCAAAGGAAAACCGGTATCGTGAGCGCACGCTTGACTGAAACGCAGAATAAAATGAGCGTTGCAAATGATTTAGTAGGTTTGAGCATGAAAAATATGTGGCAAAGATAAAATAGGATTACAGCTGTCATTGATTTTTGTAATTTGTAATTTTATTTTATTTTGCAATTTATTATTTTTGTTTGCAAAACTTATTTTTTTCCGCTCAATACTTTATTTTTCCGCTTTGCAATTCTTTATTTTTGTTTGCAAAACATTTTTTTATTGCTCAATTCTTTTTTGTGTTTTGCAAAACTTTATTTTTGTGCAAAACTTTAAGGCATTAATTTGACTCCATAATTGTTTTATATTTTTTCTGAGTCGTAGCTGGCCGCCGCTGACAGGCACCGAATGTCGCCGCCGGTGTGCGCAAGTCATAGAAAGCAATGCGTTCTAATTTTAAAGACGTGGCGAGGCATGAGCTTCGCGTCCGGTGTGCGAGCCCCTTCAGTCTTTTGCCACTCAGTGGCCGTGACCGCAGTTGTAACGGTCGACGGTGACTTCACGTGCATACCCTCTATTTTAAATACGTAACGTCGTTACATGTATTTCGTTACTCCCCAGCCCTGCTAACAAGAAGCGACAGTCAATAGAACGTTCTATTGAAACACCGGCGCCCAGCAGCTGCCCTGCGTTTCCGCCATTTTGCGGCAGCCCACTAGTAAAATAAAACATATGGTAAAATGAAACATATATAAGACAATACAACATTTACTGTAGGAGCCATGCAATTTACTGGTGACTTAATTTAAAAAACTGTTCTAATGCGCTTCTGATCTGCGATGGCACTGGACGCTCGGTGGACGGCCCGATCTTCGACCGCCTCCTGGCGGCCGGCGATGGCTCCTCCGACTGAGGGCAGCCGGCAGCGAGTCCCCCGTTCCCTGCTCCTCCTCTTCATGGTGGACGGCAGCAGGCTCCGGCCCACGGCGAACGGCGGCGACTCCTCCGCTCCCTCTTGGACGACAGCCACCCCACCTCGTCCCAGGGGCACGGCCTCGAGCTCTCCGTCCCACCAGTCACTAGGCTCCAGCACCACCGCCTCGGACAGCCTCTCGCGGTCTTCAAACTCCCGCGCTGCCCGAACTCCGCAGCACCGCGATCCCCCTCAGCAGCGAGGGCTCTCCGACAGCATGTCCCTCCTTCCTCCCGGGTTTCGGCACCAATGTAACGCAGTTTGTAAATAGGGGAAGAAGGAGGCGGTAACCGGCGAACATAACTTTGATTCCAAAATAAACAGATACAAAACGAAAGTAATGCCGGCAGATGTCTGCGAGGGTCTGCCGGCATTACTTTTGTTTTGTATCTGTTTATTTTGGAATCAAAGTTATGTTCGCCGGTTACCGCCACACAAACATAATAAAACATAAAATAATATCCAGGCCTGGTCCTCTCTCGGTCTTCACTGTCGTCGCTCCTCCTTTTATGCCTCCGGAGCTCCTCCGTGAGAGACTCAAGGCCGGATGCTCATCACTTGCGTCACCGGCCTCGCGCCGTTCCCTCACGGCTCTCGCCCGCCCTGCTCGTCACACCATTATTCCATTTTGTTTTTTTACACTTTTAAAACCTTTTTTGTCAATGACCCATTTATATCACATGATATAACTAATATCCCCACAAGAGTGCTGTTTTCCCGAATATCAGCACAATTGCATATTGCGATATTGATTTAACAGTTCAATGTATAAGAAGTTAAAATTGTGAGTAACATTTTAAACACAATAATGTTGGATATTGCTTTATTTCAACACCAAAAAGCCACCACTATCATTTTATCAATATCACACACCTCTATTAAAAACAACTAAAACAAAAGGAGAAACCGACATTGTATCTCTCCAGCACACAACAACCACAATGCTGTTGCAATGGCCAAAGTGAACAAATGAGTTTGATGTGGAGGATGTAATGGGTAATTAAAATGAGACAGAAAGGAGCAGTTGGTTCTGATCTGAGATGCCTGTGGCTGATGGAAGCCGACGACTTCAGAAAAATAACCAAGTGCCCTTCTGTGTAAACCTTTAAAACACATAACACTTTATATTGAATTCTGAATTGAACCGGTACCCAGAGAAGAGAGGTCGGGATAGGTGATATATGGACCCTGTTGGTATTTGTCACGAGCCTCGCAGCAGAATTCTGCATTAACAGAGACTTGGTTCAGAAACTATAGTTTTCTGGAAGCTGACCTGCATTTGGCTTACAGAAAAAAAAAATGCAAGGAATAACAAGCAGATTCTGGTGCCCCAAAGCACAGTATTTCTTCTGCAAATCATAGCGTTGAGTTGGTTTGGGCATGTAGCCCGGGCCCTGGAATTATATTACCGCTGACCTTCATAGAAGAATGAATATCTAGGTGCACAAAAACATAATATCTGCTCAGATACAAACACCTTCACACTCAATGTGCAATGCACCACTATGTCCAAACCTTTATAATGGATTGACAGCGAGTAGTCAGAATGAGCTGAATAATTTAATACTCTCTCCAGTTACTTTTTCCCTACAGTATGCAGCAGGTTACTGCAGTACGGACAAAGCAATCATGCTGCAAGTCCTGATTGCTGAGTAATTGATCAATACTTTCACCAGCCATCTGTCCTCAATTATCTGTCCCTCAGCTATATGTTAAAGAGCTGCCACTCATAAACCTATATACCAAAGATTTGTTGGCTCAGACACAGTAATTGATCCAATGAGTGTAAATAGATGCCCACGGATCAATTAAGCTAACTGAAGGGTCGAAGGATTCTTAATAGCATCCCATGTGCATTGTGTTTTATTTTCTTTGTTTTTAATTATTTATTTATAGTATTACTTTTACTATTTTCATAATTTTCCTTGCTTTCACCTAGTGTTTTTTTTTGTTATTGTTCTTTATTTTTAATATTGACAAGTTAGAGATGAGAGAATGTTTCCATTTTAAGGTTTTTAACATCACAGGACAATGTCGCAAAGCAGTCATTTTGCATTGCTTTGGTATAATAATAATTGTTGAATTGGTGCTGGTCAGACGAAGTCTAGTTCAGATGAAGTTGGGATGAAGCTCAGACAAAGTCAGAGCACTGAAACACGCAAGATTATTCATAAAAGTTAAACCCTGCTCATTTGTTATCATCATCTCTTGCTTTCTGCTATTTCATGCCTTCCTCTGTCAACCTCACAGGCTGATAGAAGACTCTTTTAGTTAATAAAATGCCAGAAAATAAAATGTAGTTTTTTTAACTGGTTTTGGGTATCAGACAAAACTCTGCTGACAGTTTTAGGCCAAATTGATGTCTACTGATGGAATCTGTTAAAGAGACTGGATCCAATCATTTTTGTGGGTAGGATGTTAGCACAGTTTGACGTAACACAAAAACAAAATGTAAAAAATTACTGTATTATTAAGAATATATATGTGCACACAATATATTGCATACATCTGATATTACAGACTTAAAAAAAAAAAAAAAAAAAAAACATTGATTGGATTGGATATTCAATTGTGCATGCTCTTTTTCCTCTATTTTTATACTCTGCTGTCATCTAACGTTCATTTAAAGTTCATCTTTAGCAAATCTGAACTGAAAAACCATTTTTCATTTTGTCCACTATGAAGATTGATCACTTGTAGCATTTAGATTGATTCCAGTTTTTAATGGTTTTCTTGCCAATTTAGCAGTTTTAGCAGCCATTAAATGATAAATAATTATCAGTTTATGTTATCAGCATTTTAATATCAATGCATCCCTAGTGCAAAGCACATAATTGCAGAACACAACTGTAATTGTAAACTCAGCTCACCCATTTTAACATGAGCTATGAACTAAACCACTACACTACAACCACACCACCAAAGCATGCCCATCATCTCTTCCATTTTCTTACTTTCTTATCCTTCTAAAAACTCATTTTCACTCTGTGCAGTACGGTTATGCCTCTGTAGACCCCTCTGTGTTAGGTTGAAAATGGAGGCAGCTAGCAAATTTAAATGTAAATATTTAAGCCAGTGCTCCCAAAACCACTGGAAACAACACCAGAGAAATATAATTATAGTTTAATACTCCAAGTCAAACTTGAAATGTTACTTTTCGGTTTGATATTACCAGCTGGGATGTCGATACATGATTTCGCAGTGTGTGGCTCTTTCCTAACTATTTAAATATCATGTTGGAGATTAACTAGATAAAAATCGATGAAAACTGCAGACTTGCTGTCTGCCAGGTTCTGCGGGCATCAGGGTACTATATCAATGTCAGCAGCTCCAGCATGAGAGTCTGGAAAATAAACTGCTTTATAAAATATACAATTTCATTTGATTCAGCTTTTAACCGCAAGAATGCATTTGAGGTACATACTGTACTAGTGTGGTCCACAACAAAATAATTTAATCATGTCAATGAATTCAGCACTATAGGTTACGAATTAAACACGTCCATTTGTGACACTGATCATGTGATTCTGTGTACAGACAGTAAGATTAATCATAATGTTGATTTCTGCCTGTCTCTCTTGATTAAGAATAATTATCTGTGATTTTGGCCAATTGGTTATTTATTCTCAAACCTCTTATTATTATTATTTGACATTTCCATTATCTTGCAACAAGTCTCCACAAGATTTCAAGCTTGCCAGATGTCAAGAGTTTAAATTCCCCAGTCAGAGCTTTTCTCTTAAATAGATACATTTTATGCCCAGTGTTTACCTCAATCTTTCCAATCTGGCAACCATGCACATTTGTTATCTCTGCACTAAAGAAAAAACAACAACAACAACAACAATCATACACAGTTAGTTGGAGTTTAGCAATCTCCATTGAGACACACAGACTCAAAAGAACTCAAATGAAAGTGTAATACAGCCAGTTCCTGCAGGAGGCTGCTTGTGCTTCTGTATTTGCTGCTACTAAATCTGAAAGCAAATCTTCTCAGAGGAACTGTAATAAATCCAAACATGAATCTCGACTATAATGTTTGCCATTGTGGTTACTGAGAAATGCATTACGCACCACATAAGCTATAGGAAAGTCTTTTTGTGTTGTTTTAATAGAAAAACACTAACAAAATTTGGAATTAATTTTAACAACTGAAATTATTATTAATTTCACTGTTTTAGCTTTTGAGAGAAGGTTCTTAAGGTTCATCAGTTTTCATGATGTATAGAGTGTTTTAACGTATAGTTCTCTCAATATGTTATAACATTTCTCAAATGAAATGAAATTAAATGAAAACAATTGTGATTAAAGGTGCCCTAGAACTTCTTTTTAAAAGATGCAATATAAGTCTAAGGTGTCCCCTGAATGTGTCTGTGAAGTTTCAGCTCAAAATACCCCATAGATTTTTTTTTTTTTTAAGTCATTTTTTTAACTGCCTATTTTGGGGCATCATTAACTATGCACCGATATATAGGTTGTGGCCCCTTTAATTCTCATGCTCCCCCTCCCCTGAAGCTCGTGCTTGCCTTGAACAGCATAAACACAGTTTACACAGCTACACTGTAAAAAATGACCGTGATTTTAACAGTAAAAGACTGTAAAAATGCTGCGGTGAAAAACTGTCAATTGGTTTACAGAACGTTTCCGTACTATATACGGTGAATAACTGTAATAGATCTAACGGTACATTTAATGTGATTTTACGGTAAAATACCGTTAAATTCACAGTTTTTGGAAGTGAAAAATAACAATTCATTGTAAAATTTACAGTGAAAACTGCGTGTCCCTGCGTGACACTTCAAATTTGATATATTTTCATTGAAATAAATCTGTTTCTTCTTAGTTTTTCTAATTTTTTTCTAATCAGTTATGTACATTAGGGTTTTATGTTACATCTAATGTTGTTAAATTAATGTTTATTGCATTTTTAAAATTTCAGTTTAGTGTGTGTGTGAATGACACTGTGTGCACCTTCTATATGTTAGTATTGTCATTCTCAGCTTGTGGAAAATCTGCTTGTGATGAACTTTGATTCATCATGTGACTCTTATCACCACTGTGTTTGGTGACTGTCAGTGTATTATAAAGGTACAAAACAGATATTAGTACTTCATTAGGTTGGTAAATTAACATTATATCAGTTAATGAAATACGTTATTTTACCGTAAATTTAACAGATTTTTTTTTACTTTGGTACTGTATTTTTTACGGTAAAGTTCTGGCAACCACAGCTGCCGGTTTTTTACCGTAAATTTTACTGGGATTTTTTTTACAGTGTAATATAACCCTCAAAATGGATCTTTACAAGATGTTCGTCATGCATGCTGCTTGCATACATCGGATCATGTGAGTTTAGTATTTATTTGGATGTTTACATTTGATTCTGAATGAATTTGAGGCTGTGCTGTGGCTAACGGCTAATGCTACACTGTTGGAGAGATTTATAAAGAATGAAGTTGTGTTTATGAATTATACAGACTGCAAGTGTTTAAAAATGAAAATAGCGACGGCTCTTGTCTCTGTGAATACTGTAAGAAACGATGGTAACTTTAACCACATTTAACAGTACATTAGCAACATGCTAACGAAACATTTAGAAAGACAATTTACAAATATCACTAAAAATATCATGTTATCGTGGATCATGTCAGTTATTATTGCTCCATCTGCCATTTTTCGCTATTGTTCTTGCTTGCTTACCTAGTCTGATGATTCAGCTGTGCACAGATCCAGACGTTAATACTGGCTGCCCTTGTGTAATGCCTTGAACATGGGCTGGCATATGCAAATATTGGGGGCGTACATATTAATGATCCCGACTGTTACGTAACAGTCAGTGTTATGTTGAGATTCGCCTGTTCTTCGGAGGTCTTTTAAACAAATGAGATTTACATAAGAAGGAGGAAACAATGGAGTTTGAGACTCACTGTATGTCATTTCCATGTACTGAACTCTTGTTATTCAACTATGCCAATATAAATTCAATATTTAATTCTAGGGCACCTTTAATAATCACGATTAGGTACTTTTTAGTAAAATAACTGTGATTATCAATTCAACATTTATAATAACTAAAAAATTATTGCTCTGTGGATCATCTCAAATCATTCTGGAGAACCTTACATGTTACACAGTTTCTGAAACCTGAAACCTGACACTCAAACACCAGAACCACACACCAAATCTGCAAAACCATACACTAATTCTTGATCTTCGACTCAGTTTTCAATTTCATAAAACACTTATTGCAAAACACAACACACAATTCTCTATGTAACACAACAATCTCTTGATTTCCTTTTTCAAACACAACTATTGTCCAATCATCCAACTACACGTGGTTGATGTATTTTCTTTCGTACTGCGTAATACTGTAATCACAACCACAAATGCTTACTGTAAAAAATAAATATCTTGCTTTCATGTTTACCGTGAATTTTTCAACATCTCTCTTCCAATTACTTTCAATCTTGTACAGAAATGCTCATGAAAGAAGAGCTTTAGGTTTTGAATAATTATATCCAAAAATACAATATTATGGCAAAGAAGTTTGCAACGTACGACAAATGTTTGTTTTTGATATGTGTTTGTGATATTTTGAATGCAGTGCTTCATTTTGCAAGAGATGTGAGGCATTTTTGCATTTTGCGTGTGCAATTCTTGGATTTGAGTGTAAAGAGGCAAAGTTTTGAAAATGTGTGTAAGCAGTTGAAAAATATCGTAATAGATTTTGCACTGTTAAGCTCTCATTCTGACCTTCTGTCTGAAATTGACATTATGGAATTGTTTACGGTTTGTGATGCAGCTGCTGTCAGATCCAATACAGTTATTGGCTGCTTCATCTTTCAACAAAAGTTTCTTTGCCAACTCTCCATTACACTGTGTCTCATTTACAAAACAATATGCAGTCAAAAGCTCTGAACAAACAGCTTAAAAATTATACAGGAGTTGAGAATCAGTATCAGTATTCCCTGACTACTGTTCATCAAATACCAGTTTGTAGTTCAGTAGATTAGTGTCCAGTTCAGATGGTTTACAACATCCCCATAGTCATTGTTCAGCTCAGTGATGACAATAACTGGCTTTCCATTACAGATTTGCACAAAACCTTTACGATATTTTCTAGATGTCGATAGAAAACTTTTGCGAAATGGCGTCGTTTCCATTAACTGATGTTATGCGACTAAAACGTCATTTTTTCCTTTCTCGAAAAGTCATTCCAAAAATCATTGCAACGGATGTTAGAATGTTTAAGTATATCACAGCCATTTCACTAGCCATTATTTTTAATTGAAGTGTTATTTAAGCATTAATGCCAAGGAAAGTCCCTTATACTTGCACGTATGAGGTGTTTCTGGGTGTTTCTCCCTCCTATCTGCTTCAAGGTCTTGATAAATTGTGGCATTTCTTTGTTGTTTAGAATCCAGCATTCCTGTAATTAATAAAGAACTCTGTCTCGTCTTCTGTCCAAACACACCGCCTTCTTTAAAGAATGTTCGACTTTTACCGATGATAGTTCACCTGTAAATGTGAAAAAACTGTTTCCATTGCAGTTTTGTGAAATATTCCTTTTTCAAATTGCCTGAAAACCACCTCATGTGAGCCTAAAAACTTTTTTATGATATATGGGAGTTGTTGTGAAATTGATGTTTCCATTCGGCATATTTTCAATTCAAAATTTCAATTTGCGCAATTTGAAGGGTAATGGAAACGCAGCTAATGTGATGTTCATTTTTATTGTATCATTTGCAAATGATCATGTCTGGAGGCGCCTTCCAGAAATTTGCATACCACGTCACAACACAAGTTTGTATATAAGGTTGATTCGAAGAACTCTCATTTAACTTACTCAGTATCCCTTGACACCTGGTCCTGAGCACAATTTACTGCTCTCCATGCCTGGACCATCACTTTGCATGCATCAGGTGAGTTCACAAACATTGCGTTTTATCCAGTGTAGTATAATCCACTGGCAGAATGTGTGGAGACATCTATGACAGCTCAGATGATGAACAGCCTGGACCTTCTCACCGTGCCAACAACAGTGAGATCAGATCTGGGAGATCCAGAACATGAGGTGAAACAGGCCAGGACAACTTCTGGCTGGTCAGAGAGCAAACAACAGTAAAGGAAAAGATCAAACAACTCTGATTCTTTGGTAACACTTTATAATAACTGCACACTATGAAGCATTAGTTAAGCATTAGTTAATAGTTATTTCATCACTTATGAAGCATTAATAGACATTAGTAAGTAGTTTATAAATACAGCTATAATTGCTTTATTCTTGATTTATAAGCATATCTATAATGTGCTTAATAATTGTATTTTCATACTTTATTAATAATCAATTTATCATTTCTAAATTAAGTATTACATTATTTACAAACCAGTTATTTAGGAGTTGTCAGTAGTTCATTTAGTAAGTGTAAGTAAATGATTAATAAACTATTTAAACATTAATTTATACATCTTATTATTTAGACACATAGTAATAGTTACTTAGTGTGTTAGTAAATGTTTTATTAACACATATTCCTACTGCAATTCATGATTAATTCAGGTAGTTATAAAACATTTAGAAGTAGTCAGTTAACTATTTTTGTGAGCTCATCTAAAGTGACGGACTATTTATGCTTTGTAAAGCTTTTATAAATGAGATTTAAAGGTTCATTGATCTTCTGCACTGCTGTTCTCTAATGTTTTAAAGTTAGTACCGAGGTAGTTTTGACACTAGGAATATGTTAATAAAGCATTTATTAACACAGTGAGTAACTAATACTATATGTCTAAATAATAAGATGCATAAATGTACATTTAAATATTTTATTAATCATTTACTTACACTTCCTAAATGATCTTATGAACCAGTGACAACTCCTAAATAACTGGTTTGTGAATAATGTAATACATAATTTAGAAATGATAAATTGATCATTAATAAAGTATGAAAATACAATTATTAAACTCATTATAGATATGCTTATAAATCAAGAACAAAGCATTTATAGCTGTATTTATAAATGGCTTACTAATGTCTATTAATGTTTTATAAATGATGAATTAACTATTTACTAATGCTTAACTAATGCTTCATAGCGTGAGTTATTCTAAAGTGTTACCGATTCTTCAAATGATTCCCTCAGCTCAGGCTTCTATCATCCAGCATCTATTGCGGTTAGACTCATGTGACGTTGTTGCGCTGCGGTGTCACAAAAGTGTATCATTTGATTGCATTTTTAAGCCTTGTGGTTTAAAAACAAGTGGTATTAACTGTTCAAGCACAATAAGCAGTGAAAGAGAATATTTTGGTATAAGTGCACAGTGTCTGAGAGATGGTTTCTGAGCGCGCACACCTGAAACGTGTGCACATAAAGATGCTGCAAGTGTGACAGTGTGAGTACTGAACTGAGTTACATTCTGTGTGAAAAGCCCATTGTCAAAATTACATTCTGTGTGAATAGCCCATTGTCGAAATGCCCATCTTTGCGTCATTCATGTCTTAAGTTGAATGTAAACAGTTGAGAAAGAAAACACATGTATATCAGCAAACACAAAAGCATTGAAATATAATTTTGCATGCCCTCTTTTCTTCATCATGTCCCCTTAGGGGCTCCGTATATGACAACAAATTACTGTGAAATAGTTTTTGTTCTACTGAAAGGCTGAAACTACGGAACGAACGCAGTGTCCAGTTCCATTCCATTAGAATAAGGAAGGCGTAAGCTTTTTGAAGAATATGAAAGTGCGAAAGTAAATGTAAACATTACCTGTTTAGATGTCAGCAAAGATCTGATATTAGAATATATCAATAATTAAGCAATACATGAATATAATATAAACTGATACCTATTGTGCATCCTATACAAAACTGGACATATTAATTTAGTCTATAGTGTTAAATTATTTTTGTTTCTGCCCATTTAAGGGTTTAAGTCTTAGTATTAGATGTGAAAATCACATTAAAGACATTACTCACTGCTCCCCCTCCAAAAAGACATCAGCAGGAGCGAATGACTCACTGACACATAGGCTCGGTGGTGTTCATTATATAACTGCATTAGTGCAAACCACAAACAAACAAAATGAATGCCCCACATCATTTAGGTGTGTAGATCTTATTAGTTTGTTACTAAGAAGACTAACAGTTTTGAACATACTTGTTTTGACCACATCTGGAGTCCTTACAACATGCTTAATAGGGCAAACTACTCTTTGTTTCCTCATGAGACTAACTCCTCCACCTCTGAAACAAGATAAATAAAGCTGTCCTCCCTCTACTGGATTACAATAGACATCATAGTGCAAAACAGCTCCCTCTGTGTCAGGTTAAACTCTTCAGATGGTCAAAAACATCCCCAGGGAAACGTTCTTAACAGTGATTACAAACAATTGGTTTGTTTCTCAGGGCGACTCTGGAGACCCATGGACAGGTTTTGTTTTCCCAGCCAACTAAATCTAATTGAGCCAAAGAAGAGCTTAATAAGTGCTTAAATCAGGTGTGCAAGCAGTAAACTCGAACTAAATAACATGTCTTGTGCCTGTAGGCCACAAACTGGCTACAAACTGACAAGAGAATGAGCTGCATTTGGGTAGTCACATGAACTAGCCTACATGTTTCCCCATATTTTTCACTATTACATGCATATTTCACTATAATATGCAATATAAAAAATAGATATTCACTTAGAGATATGCTAAAAATGACACTTAACAGTGTTATTAGCACTATTGGGTTGCAAAAATAAAGAGAAGGATCTAATCACAGCAGTCTAGCTTTCTTACCAGAACTCAGAATACTAGAACAACAGAGAATGGACAACTGAACAAAGTAAACGGAGGACTTAAATATACTGAGGTAAACGAGAGAACTAAATGAACAACAGGTGAACTTATTATAGTGGTTTACTGGCACACATGAGGAAACTAGGTCAACATATAGATGCAGGGAACACAGGCAAATGGGAACAGGGAAAACAGAACAATTATTAGTATTTTAAAAGAATAACTATGCCAGCATGGAATGATTGCAAAGGCAATCTAAATGTAAAATAAAGGAAAGAAGCATGCACAATTGAATATCCGATATCCACCAGAAAAAAAAAGAAAAAAAAAAAAAAACGAATAGCTATATACACATGTATATTTGAGAGTTATTGTGCTCAATATCAGAGCACACGAAACATATGTGAACACCAGAGTTGAGCGGAAGCTGAGGACAGTTAAACAAGTTGCCACCTGTTGTCTGAATACAAATAGAAAAGTGCACTCCTGTGAGAGCGAGATCTGCGCAGGACACTAGCTTCCTCTTCCCTTTCCCTCTGTCACTATGGTAATATTATACTTGAGCAGTATCTCTGTCTGACAGGTGCGGTATGGCCTGAGACTGAGAGATATTCTGGAGATGACTGATGGGGAGGGGGAAATAGAAGGACAGATGCCAAGGTGTGTCAGACCACACCATGAGATCCAATCTAACTCAATCACTCGGCTCAGCACCACAACCATCTGACTGGTAAAAACGAATACTCAGACAAACAACTTATGCATCCATTCCCACCTGAATTTTAAACCTGGTCCTTCTCATTTTCACTCTGGCCAATACACCAGAGGAAAACAGAAGAGCTTAGTTGGAGACGTAATATGGCTGATGTGATGTTTCTCCAGGCAAGACAGATGTTAAAAAAAAGGATATTCAATTTACTGTAGTGACAAACTAATTCTATTTGATTATGAAATAATCAGTGTAATGTTTACAAATGTAATAATTAGTGGTTAAGCTTTTTCGAAGAAAAAAATATGTGTTTTGAACATGTCCTTAAAATTGTCAGAACCCCTACTTTTTTATTTTATTTTTTAAAGCACAAATATTCCACCTTGGTAGTTATTGTAAAAAAATTAAATAAAAAAAAAAAGTTACACATAGATTAAGTATAATACATGATAACATACATGATAAATTTGTGGAAACCTACAAACCAACATTTGTCCCAAACAAGATAGCACCTACTAAATGACAGCTTAAACTATAAACCCGATTCCAAAAAAGTTGGGACACTGTACAAATTGTGAATAAAAACAGAATGCAATGATGTGGAAGTTTCAAATTTCAATACTTTATTCAGAATACAACATAGATGACATATCAAATGTTTAAACTGAGAAAATGTATCATTTTAAAGGGAAAAATAAGTTGATTTTAAATTTCATGGCATCAACACATCTCAAAAAAGTTGGGACAAGGCCATGTTTACCACTGTGTGGCATCCCCTCTTCTTTTTATAACAGTCTGCAAACGTCTGGGGACTGAGGAGACAAGTTGCTCAAGTTTAGGAATAGGAATGTTGTCCCATTCTTGTCTAATACAGGCTTCTAGTTGCTCAACTGTCTTAGGTCTTCTTTGTCGCATCTTCCTCTTTATGATGCAGCAAATGTTTTCTATGGGTGAAAGATCTGGACTGCAGGCTGGCCATTTCAGTACCCGGATCCTTCT
The DNA here is from genome assembly GCF_018812025.1 of Megalobrama amblycephala. Lineage (NCBI taxonomy): Eukaryota > Metazoa > Chordata > Actinopteri > Cypriniformes > Xenocyprididae > Megalobrama > Megalobrama amblycephala. Next base: position 34,020,334 of record NC_063067.1, on the reverse strand, counting down.
TTTACGCAGCCATGATGTTGTAATTGATGCATATGTGGTCTGGCATTGTCATGTTGGAAAATGCAAGGTCTTCCCTGAAAGAGACGACGTCTGGATGGGAGCATATGTTGTTCTAGAACTTGGATATACCTTTCAGCATTGATGGTGCCTTTCCAGATGTGTAAGCTGCCCGTGCCACACGCACTCATGCAACCCCATACCATCAGAGATGCAGGCTTCTGAACTGAGCGCTGATAACAACTTGGGTTGTCCTTGTCCTCTTTAGTCCGGATGACATGGCGTCACAGTTTTCCAAAAAGAACTTCAAATTTTGATTCGTCTGACCACAGAACAGTTTTCCACTTTGCCACAGTCCATTTTAAATGAGCCTTGGCCCAGAGAAAACGCCTGTGCTTCTGGATCATGTTTAGATATGGCTTCTTTTTTGACCAATAGAGTTTTAGCCGGCAACGGTGGATTGTGTTCACCGACAATGTTTTCTGGAAGTATTCCTGAGCCCATGTTGTGATTTCCATTACAGTAGCATTCCTGTATGTGATGCAGTGCCGTCTAAGGGCCCGAAGATCACGGGCATCCAGTATGGTTTTCCGGCCTTGACCCTTACGCACAGAGATTGTTCCAGATTCTCTGAATCTTTGGATGATATTATGCACTGTAGATGATGATAACTTCAAACTCTTTGCAATTTTTCTCTGAGAAACTCCTTTCTGATATTGCTCCACTATTTTTGGCCGCAGCATTGGGGGAATTGGTGAACCTCTGCCCATCTTGACTTCTGAGAGACACTGCCACTCTGAGAGGCTCTTTTTATACCCAATCATGTTGCCAATTGACCTAATAAGTTGCAAATTGGTCCTCCAGCTGTTCCTTATATGTACATTTAACTTATCCGGCCTCTTATTGCTACCTGTCCCAACTTTTTTGGAATGTGTAGCTCTCATGAAATCCAAAATGAGCCAATATTTGGCATGACATTTCAAAATGTCTCACTTTCAACATTTGATATGTCTTCTATATTCTATTGTGAATAAAATATAAGTTTATGAGATTTGTAAATTATTGCATTCCTTTTTTTATTCACAATTTGTACAGTGTCACAACTTTTTGGCATTGCGTAAATTTGCAAACCTGTTAGCCATTTATCTTTTCTTTTTATTATTTTTTGTAACTTTTTTCTACAAAATTTTGATGTTAATTTATTGTTTATTGGTAGAAAATTACACAATCCTTCACAAATCAGGTATTAAAATGTATTTAGACATGTCTCACAACCTCGTCACAGACTTGCAAAAATTTAAACTTCATATAAAATGTATTAAAAATAAAAAAAAATATATTAATTATATATTAAAAATATATTTAATTTGACAACTAGACATACTGTAATATGACAATTTAAGACTTTTAGGCTTTGTTTTGTAATCTATTTGTGGAAGTGAAAATGTGCTGTTTCCATGTGACATAAATGACGGTTCTTAAATTGTGAACTATTCAGAAAACTAGGGATTCACGATATATCAGTGGACATATCAGTATTGGCTTCCTTTTGTGATGTTATCGGCCCGTTAAGAAAATTAGGTTTATTTACTTATGTCTCTATGACAAAAAATGACGGAGTATTTTAAGTCTGTTTTGCTGCAATGTGAAAAAAAACCCTGCAAAACGCGCCGCCGCGTTTTCTTCAGACCTCAGAGTGTTAAGGCCAATATATTAAGGGATTATTTCCTCTGTTTGAACCACTTCAGATACTGGAAGATGCTGGCCATGAGGGTTTTGATTAGTACCTTGCATGACATGACACATCAGCACACAAAAATGATTTTGGTAAAAGAAAAATGTTTTGGTTATCGTATTGGCCAAAATTACCATGTCATAAAATGTTCCTATTTCCTTGCTAAACAAACACTAGGGCATTGTGGTTGCTCAAAAGCCTTACCATAAGTCTATTCCGGTCTCTAGATATTCTTTGGCATATTTTCACCCATTTATTGTCCACTAGCCAAAACATTTTTTTTCTAAAAAAGTAAGAGCACACTTCTTCCCAAAAATCCACATAATTTGAGGTATCATTCCTGTCCATATGGGACACATTTACAACAAACCCTTAAGACAGCAATACCAGGTTCCAAATAATATCTGATAACAATGACCTTATTAAACACATCAATTCATGTCAACATTTCATTCATAATTCAGAATCAATATTAGTTGTGCAGCTGCACTACAAAAACACCATAAAACAGGCATTAAAAAGAGAATATATAGTGTCTTTTACCATGTCCTTGTTGGCCATGGCATGTAAAGTGCTTTTTGCAGAGCTGGACGTCAGAGGAAAAATAAAACGTTATGAGTATTTGTGAGGCAAGCCATAAATCACCAGCCTTGTAAGATGCTGCTGCACATGCACAGAGAGAGTGTACACCGACACACAAGAATGCACAAAAATGAAAAATGCAACAAATAAGCACGACCAGCACTGTCTTTTTGCACTGTAGTGGTTTTAATGCACTGAAGCCATTAGATTTATTTATAAGACACTATATAAAAGTAAGCACAGATGCAAGGTGAGTCACAAGGTCTGTTTATGAACGTTTTTACGTGTGTCGCAGGGGGTGCCAGAGGTTTGTCCTTTGCCTGAGCTTTTAGTAAATGTAAGGGACATTCGAAAATATTAAAGACATCCATCATCCGGACAAACACACAATGTTTGAGACCATCCAAAATGAAGAGTATGTAACAATCTACAAAGCAAACTATAGAAGAAGTCTTCAAGTGAAATCTGAAAAGCCACCATTTACTTCAGAAACACAAACACACACTATACAACTGAACTCTTTTTGTGAAAGAGCATTCGATGTTTTATGGCCAGCTCTCTTGGCAGTGTGTGATGTTATTGCATGTCACTTATCAAAACTAAACTGAGATAGACCAAAGGGCTCCAATAAATAGACTGTTTCCTAGCAACACCTTAACTGGTGACTTTCCTTCTCTCGCGGGTTCACCCTCAGTCAGACACGACTGGATGACGTTGGGATGGATATATGTGGGCACCTTCCTCCTCCTGTGGCCTTAATGCCACAAGAAACATTTCCGTTTACAATGAAATTGAAATGACATGACACAATTACAGCTATTCTGAACGTTTTTGAGGATTTTAGATCAATTACACCAATATTTAGACCAATAGAAATTAAGAATGCACTGATATTAAAATTCTGCTCGCTACAATAAGCCAATAATTCTTTTCATGTAATGCTGAAAATCGATAAATGGCTGATGGTAAAATATTTGACTCAATCGTGAAAAACTATGGATGACTCTATTGCAAATGGTAATATCGAAATAAGTAATCTTTATGATGGCCAAGAAGCTAAGGTTCAATTGGAATATAGAAACGCAAGCTGGTTTTCAGTTTGAGAAGGTGTACGACAGAGCCGTATCTCGTCACCAACATGTTCTCCAACCGATACGCCCATATAGGTCGTTTGTCACTTCCCTGAAATACGACCCATAGGAGCGTTTGCTAAAGTTGCGCCCCTATCGACAACAGGACACTTTCATTTTAATGCATTGTTCCCTTTTATCTACGTCATATTTCGGGTTTCTCGTAGCTCAATTGGCAGAGCATTGCAATATATAACAACATGCAATCATGCAATGCATGTGGAATGCATGTGCTCATAAAGTGTATATGCACTAAAAATCACTAAGGCTAGGTTTAGGGTTGGGGTAGGTGTAGTTGTTAATAAAAATGATTTTTGCTAAATGGAAATAGGACAAATAGCGGGTAAGGGACCGTGTAAAAAGTCCACACATTCCATTTAAATGAACACGCATTTTGATTGGTAACGACAGTCATACATCATTTCATGACGACAGACGTAACACGGCACCATCATTATTTTTACGCCAGCTAGAGGGCGCATGACTTTAAAACATAAATATAGGTCATAAAAAGGTGCTCGAAAAAACTACCCATAGGGTCATTTTTTGGAGGAGGACAGTCTCCCTGTCACCTTACCTGTTCAATCAGTACGCTGAAGCCATATTCCAAAAAGCTACTCTAGAGGAGGAAAACATTGGAATATGTGTAGGTGGAAGACTGATAAACAATCTGAGGTATGCCAAAAACACAACATGGCTGACTAAAGCAAAGGAAGATATGGAACATCTGCTGAGGAAAGTCAGAGAAGAAAGCCGAAGGATGGGACTAGAAGTACACATGAAGAAGACCAAGATCATGCAACTGATAACATTGATAAATTTGAGCTTGATGGAGAAGAAATTGAGATTGTTTAGAGTATGAACCTTTTAGGTGCCTTTGTAACCACTGATTCGACTAGTACTCAAGAGATATTAGCAAAATCCCTTTCAAGGAATGTCTGTTCATTTGCAATGCCTCTGGGCAGCTATTTCAGGCATCCAAGACCAAGTCCAATCTATCTATTTGAATGGGGAATCCTGAAATCTCAAAAACTGCTTGCCGAACTCACAATTAAATAACATATTTCAAATCAGCAACAAAATCTGACATGAACTGTCCCATAAATGTTGTTTCTTATGCTCAAAAAGCATTAAAAAAAGCTTATTTTCAGGCTAGACTAGCCAATATGCATGTGCAGTCCTAAACGCGAGTCTCAGGTTTAGTCGATATATCGTCTTATCGCACAATATATGGACATGACCTCGATCATTGTTGGTGACGCGATATGTTGCCCATTATGTTTACACAAAAATAAATGGCACCGACATTTTGCTGATCGTGCTGCCTCTGTCATGTCGTCAGCTCTCCGAGGCGAAAGTGGGGCTCAGGCAGCTCCCAATGGAGTCAAATTAATGCCTTAAAGTTTTGCAAAACAAAAAAAAGAATTGAGCAATAAAAAAATGTTTTGCAAACAAAAATAAAGAATTGAGCGGAAAAAAATAAGTTTTGCAAACAAAAATAATAAATTGCAAAATAAAATAAAGTAGTGCAAAAATAAAAATATAATCAATTACAAAAATCAATGACAGCTGTAATCCTATTTTATCTTTGCCACATATTTTTCATGCTCAAACCTACTAAATCATTTGCAACGCTCATTTTATTCTGCGTTTCAGTCAAGCGTGCGCTCACGATACCGGTTTTCCTTTGCGCTGCACTTTTCTGTGCGGTTCTCTTTATGGCACTGGTTTGACGTGGGGGTGGAGTCAAGAAACGGGGGCACGCCCCCGCGAAACACGTCATCGGCAGGAGATGCAGATCGGAACAGAACAGATCAAGCATAGAGACAGAGCGCATTTATTATAATCTGAAAACCACGCCCACCGGGGGAAAAACAATCCAACCGTCTCCAGGCTGCCTTCTTGTCTTTTCTGACTCATTACAAAAAACAGAACAATGCCTAAAAGCTGCTGTGTGACAAGGTGTACAGCTAACAAGCTAAAAAACCCAGAAATAAGTTTTTATAAGCTGTCGACCCCAAAAAACTAATGTTTAAGGACACAAAAGTGGATACAGGCAGTGAGACAGAGCGCAACGGGTCATATTACTATGAGAAATGCATTGGAGGGGGGCGTAATCGGCGACAACATATGAAAAACAAACCATTCATTATTTTTAACCACGTCAAAGAATTATTTCACCTGTCGCCGATTACGTTCCCCTCCAATGCACCCCCACGTCAAACCAGTGCCATAAAGAGATCCGCGCAGAAAAGTGCAGCGCAAAGGAAAACCGGTATCGTGAGCGCACGCTTGACTGAAACGCAGAATAAAATGAGCGTTGCAAATGATTTAGTAGGTTTGAGCATGAAAAATATGTGGCAAAGATAAAATAGGACTACAGCTGTCATTGATTTTTGTAATTTGTAATTTTATTTTATTTTGCAATTTATTATTTTTGTTTGCAAAACTTATTTTTTTCCGCTCAATACTTTATTTTTCCTTTGCAATTCTTTATTTTTGTTTGCAAAACATTTTTTTATTGCTCAATTCTTTTTTGTGTTTTGCAAAACTTTATTTTTGTGCAAAACTTTAAGGCATTAATTTGACTCCATACACAGGACGCGGCAGTCGCGAGTGTCTTGTTCGTTTTCATAGAGAACGCGTTTTTGCGTTCCACTGCGTTGTTTTTCAAAGGAAACGTGTTTGTTTGACTGTTGCACTCGCGTCTTTCGCAGCATCTCGTGCATGAATGAAGTGACGCTTATGGCGTGGCGCTAAAACATGGTGCTCAAATTAAAATACGTTTTTCAAACACGCCTCTAGAAAAACAGATAATTCAACAGGCCATATCTGATTGCTAAACCTGTGTCTTTGTTCATATGCACATCTGACAATAGCGTGCACCCTTACTTTACTGAGAAAATAAGGTCAGGGAAAAACCTGTAGATGCAAAATTTCCATATAAGTGCCTTTTGTGCATTTGCAAGTGTTTTTTTCTACTTGTTATTTTGCAGTTTTTGTTAGCAAAGGTTTATTTATTATTTATTCAACATTATTAATTTTTTTGACGCTTCAATTCCAGTATCTAAACATTGTCATTTGAAAGTGTGTAGGCCTACTGGCATTAATATGCTGTTATATTATGATTATATATTCAGTGGCATAAAATGGTCTTAAAATGACAATAATATCGCATATCGCAATTATTTCTGGGGCAATATATCTCACAACAAAAAGTGGTTATCCTGACAGGCCTACTCAGGTTTCTATGGGACCCGGAGCTTCTTCAGCTTCAGTGATTCAATGACTTGATCAATCAGCTATTGGCTCTTTTATTTAGAAGGTGGGACGTATTCCGCCATATTGCACGTTGCAGTTTCTCCCATTTATAACTAAAAGGAGTGAACCATCTTTCTATTTCTATAGTCTTTGATATTAGTCATTTGGCCATGGGTAAGACAGCTATGACGTCTCTAAAGAAAATATTCAAAGAAACGACATCAGACTGTAGACGTAGATAAGACTATTCAGACTCTCATATTCTTAGTTGTCAACTATGGTTGTGAAAGCTGGACGATCCAGAAACAAGACTAAAGGAAGATTGACTTGGTGCTGGAGAAGAATCCTGCAAGATGGATCAACAAGTCAATCACATTGGAAATCAAACCAGAAATGCTACTCCAAGCACAAATGATGAAATTGCATTTGCCGTCCTATGGTCACACGGTTCGTAGGGAAAGATCACTAAAAAAAGATTAAGGTCACAAAATGCAGAGGAAGACTGAAATTGAGATGGATCAACACGATTACAACAACGACAGGACAAACGCTGGAGGATCTCATCAGACGAACACAACATTTTTTAAATTTCTATCAAGTCACCAAGACTTGAATCCAAGCTAATGGGAAATAACAACAAGTTTATAATGTTGTTCAAGCTGGTTTAACCACCACACTTACCTATTATTACCGATATCGATAAGCCTCATTTTCCATTTACAGCTGATAACCAAATGGGCAATATATTTTGTCTAAAAAAATACAAAACATTTAAAAACTAAAATCAAAGGTTTTTAAATGCTTCAAGTGAATTCAGGCGTCACAACATTTGCTAAAGATTACAGTGTTATTAAATTTTTAGTGTCTTTAAAAATTAACTTGATGTGAGTGTTAGATGAAGGCAAACATAATCTAAATGAAAAGAATCATGAGAATGAGCGTGCACAATTAAATACTGTTTGAAATTGTATAATATCAACATATCAGGCACCCCTAAGAGAAACCAAGCAAAAGCGTGATGATTAACGTCAAGAGAAACAATAAATCACTGTGATCCTCTTAATTCTAAACCTCTCCATGATGCACATGAGGCTGTTCAATAATTACCACGTACATTACAACCATTGTTCCATATGAAATATAAAATTATTTTCATGCAGATTTGTGAGACATAAATAGTTTAAGAGAAAGAGATCGAGAAAAAAGCCCCAGTCTTGCCATGAAATCAAACATAGTGCAGGTGGAAAGGCTTGTCACTGATAATTAGCTTGTATTTACACTGCAAATCTGATGGATGGAAAGAATGAATTAAGACAAGATAGATGGAAGGAACGCTGCGAGGACGCTAAATAGTAACGGTAATGTAGGCAGATGGCTGATTGTCAGAATGAAAAGATGATTGGTGCCAATTGAAGCCAGCAGTGCTAAGCAATTTTGTTTTGACAAAGAAAACGCTTGGTGTTTATGGGGCGCCGTCTCATCTACAGTTGAAAAATTGCACCATATGCCAGTTCGTTTTATGATTGTGCGCTAGAACCGCACATTTCCATTGCTACAGTATACCAAAATACATCAAAAAGAGCCACATTTAATTGCTTGTGTGAAAATTGTAAACTGTCAAATGGCAGATTTGGCATCTATTTATTCTGTTTAGGTTTTTCCCAGCCATTGGCATCTCTCTCTGGCTGTAGTCTTTGCCTCCTGTGAACTCCACATGAGTCTTCTCTTTAAACACCCACTTGGCAGTGTTTCACTTCAGCTATTTTCATTTTTTTTTTTTCTCTCTAGTACACAGAATAACCCACACATCACACACAATTATCACTCACAATGCTAGATATCTGGCACAATGATTCCATCAGCAGTCTGATTGCTTGGCGTATCTCTTGTTTTAGACATTGTTTTGACGTTCCCTGAGCCTGGCCTCTTCTCATTGTGTTGATCCATGCCCAACTACACATTTTAAAGCATGTAATTTGCAAAAGTAATGGGGCTTATTCATGAAACAAGCAGAGGAAATTTTGGTGTAATTTTCCATTGAATTGAATGCAACAGTTTATCATTTTACAGGTTTTATGTGCAATTTTAGTCTTTTTTTTTTTTCACTTGCATTTCATGAACAATGCCTGTTTTCAAACAGGTTTCACAAACAGCCTTTGGTCAAGTTAAATTAAGATATTTTTGATGAAATCCAATGGTTCAGTGAGGCCTCCATTGACAGCAAGATCATTAACACTTTCAATGTCCAGAAAGCTGCTAAAGACATATTTAAAACAGTCATGTGACTACAGTGGTTCAACCTTAATGTTACGAAGCGCGAGAATACTTTTTATGCACCAAAAAAAACAAAATAACAACTTTATTCAACAATATCTAGTGATGGGTGTGGCGACCAGGGCGGGCGAGAGCCGCGAGGGAACGGCGCGAGGCCGGTGACGCAAGTGATAACAAGCATCACCTGGGAGGCGCACCGGCCTTGAGTCTCTCACGGAGGAGCTCCGGGAGCATAAAAGGAGGAGCGACGACCGTGGAGGACGAGAGAGGACCAGGCCTGGACTTTATTTTATGTTTTATTATGTTTGTGTGGCCGGCAGACCCTCGCGGACGTTACTTTCGTTTTGTTCTTTGTTTATTTTGAATTAAAGTTACGTTGAACGTTCGCCGGTTCCCGCCTCCTTCTTCCCACATCTACTGACCACGTTACATTGGTGCCGAAACCCGGGAGGAAGGAGGGACATGCTGTCGGAGAGCCCTCTCTGCTGAGGGGATCGCGGTGCTGCGGAGTTCGGGCAGCGCGGGAGTGTGAAGACCGCGAGAAGCTGCCCGAGGCGGTGGTGCTGGAGCCTAGTGACAGGTGGGACGGAGACCCGGATGCCGTGCTCCTGGGACGAGGTGGGGTGGCTGCCATCCTGGACCTGGAGGGAGCGGAGGAGTCGCCGCCGTCCGCCGTGGGCCGGAGCCTGCTGCCGTCCGCCATGAAGGGGAGGAGCAGGGGACGGGGGACTCGCTGCCGGCTGCCCTCAGTCGGAGGAGCCATCGCCAGCCGCCAGGAGGCGGTCGAGGATCGGGCCGTCCACCGTGCGTCCAGTGCCACCGCATGGCACCGCGAGGAAGCCTCCCGGCTGGCTGAGGACCGGGCGGCAGTGTGTCTGGGAACCGGACCAAGAATTTTTTTCTCTTTTTCCTCTCTCCCCTCTCTCGTCCTGTCGCTCCCCTTGCTTCCGTCTCCTTTCTCTCGTCTCGTCTGTCCTTACCCCCAGGTGCTGCGGCCGCCGAGACAGGCCCCGGGGGGGGGAGTAGAGCGCAGTCTCGGGAGTACCCCCCGGCCTGCGAGGGGCGATGGGGGTATGTGTTGTGACCAGGGCGGGCGAGAGCCGTGAGGGAACGGCGCGAGGCCGGTGACGCAAGTGATAACAAGCATCACCTGGGAGGCGCACCGGCCTTGAGTCTCTCACGGAGGAGCTCCGGGAGCATAAAAGGAGGAGCGACGACCGTGGAGGACGAGAGAGGACCAGGCCTGGACTTTATTTTATGTTTTATTATGTTTGTGTGGCCGGCAGACGTCCGCGAGGGTCTGCCGGCATTACTTTCATTTTGTTCTTTGTTTATTTTGGTATTAAAGTTTGGTTCAACGTTCGCCGGTTCCCGCCTCCTTCTTCCCACATCTACTGAACCACGTTACAATGGGCGATTTCAAAACACTGCTTCATGAAGCTTTACGAATCTTTTGTTTCGAATCAGTGGTTCAGAGCGTGCATCAAACTGCTAAAGTCACGTGAACCATTGAAACTTATGACGTAACGAAGCCTCGTTTACTGAAATCACGTGACTTTGGCAGTTTGATTCACGCTCTGAACCACTGATTCGAAACAGAAGATTCGTAAAGCTTCATGAAGCAGTGTTTTGATTTTTTTTTCATTGCTTCATAACATTAAGGTTGAACCACTGAACCACCGCTGAAAGTGACTTCTGTTTGAGCAGTGCCTCATGCATTTCATTAATGTGAACACACCTTTACTTATCATTATCCCAGCATATTTATCTAAAAAAGAAAAATAAATCCACTTAACACAATTTGTTCTTGGAGATCTAACTGCCTGCTTACTAGAGCTAATGGAGGTCTTTGGGTTTTCTTTAATAGAGACGGGTCAGCTCTGCGGGAGAGATCTTCAGAACCTGGGTTGAGCACCTTTGATCTAGATCATAAATTGGGTTGGATCACGGTGCTCAACCCCTGGGAACTCTAACGTTGTACAAACCAGACAAGCAAATCACCCCCGGATCAATACCTCGGACTGAAGCCTGGAGAAGGGCTTGGAGGTAATATAAATCATTAAAAGCAAACAACTAGCCACAAATGGTAAACACGTAGGAGAACCAGAGGCCAGCTCAGCAGTGATTCAGTGCTCAATGCATTGACCCTTGATCCTTAGAGTAAAATCATAAAACATAGAAAATCAAAAAAAAGCCTCAAAGACAACATGCTTCCTTCTCGGGTTGTTTACCTGTAGAAGAGTTTTATAGTAAGCTCTCTCTATCTATCCATAGTGATAGGCTGCACTGAAGGATTATAACCTTGAAATGTTCCCTAGTATTGAATCAGTAAGGGATGGTGTGGCGCGTGACATTTAAATCAGTCTATGGCCCACAGCAAGATATACACATCTGTCAACTAGAGAAGTCTTTAGTTCATCAAAAATGACAGTTCTGTTATTATTTAGCCTACTCACCATTGTGTCCATCCAAAGCCATGTGGTTTGGACATTTTTTTATTGTTGGACACAAAATTTTTTTTAAGAATGTCCTGGTCACTTTTCGATATAAAGAAAGTGAATGAGGAACGAGGCTGTCAAGCTCAAAAATGACTAAAACGCACCGTAAGCATTTTATTATGCACTATATTTCAAGCCATACAATATGCTTTGTGTTATGAAAAGGTTAAGATCTTTATTCTAGGAAAATGTTGACTTTCAGTCTAACTCTCTGAAAGAGTTGATGAGAGAAGCAATGTGCCATTCATTAACAACTTCTTTTTAATTAATCAAATGATCCATAAACTACCAGTTATAGTTATACCGTGTATACACAAACAATATTAATTTAAAATATCTGTATAATTGCTTTACTACATTGTGGGCCTGCATGATTAAAAAAAAAATACATAATGTAATTATTTTGACTTTAAAGGCAGGGTAGGTAAGAAATTTTGTTCCAAATTTGTTTAAACTTTCTATATATATACATGCATAATTAAAATGTAAGAACTCTGATAAAAAGAGTATAAAAATCGAGTGACTCTAGACCGTTTAATCTGTATTAAACACAGCTCATTATTTCCATCCGGGACGAAACATAGGATTGGCTTAGGCGGCTGTCACTCTCTCGCAACCATGGCAACCACCCTTTTGCCACACATGACCTGCCCACTTGCGCGCGGCACGTTTGATTTGGGGAATTCAAGAGGCATGGATCCTAGGAATACCAAAACAATGGCAGAGAAACAGCAAGCAAAATTCACAGTACCGCCTATGCAGTTAGTGAAGGCAAACCAGGCAAAAAAGGAAGACAGTAACAGTACAAGAAAAGGCAATGAACAAAAAGTCTTTGGATAAACAAAGAAATAAAACGCGAGTTAATATCGGCGTGGCTCTCCAGCGATGGCGAGAACTGAGGGAACTCAAGGGGCTGAAAAGTGACTCCTTGATGGCTTTATTTCTGCTGGACAGGTAAATCTTTCTTTTTGTATTTTGATCATACATATTTTTTTGTTTATTATGTTCATGAAGCATGTGTCATTAGCACACGTAGCTGCGTAATATAGCTAACATAACATTACTTAGCGAGCCGTAGTAGAGACGATAAATAATCTATAGGCCTAGCTCAAGATGATAGCTATAGTGTTGAATTGTGCATAATTTTGCTTTAGATAACTAAATACATGTTTAACAGATAGTAGGCCTAACGTTACTCCGCATCTAAGGAACTTTTCTTAGAACTATATTTACCCTCTGTCTAACTCTTTTACCATGTTCACCTGTAAGTTTACCTGCACGTTTTTTCGCCTTTGTTTTGTTTTTATATTCTCTAAGTTACCTATGTTTACTGATGTCTTTATCTTGTATCTGTGTGTGTCGTACACACTTTGTTGTATGTGTGTGTTATTATTTTGTGTCTGCAATGCAGTTGTGAGTTGATATTTGAGTGTATGTTACTCTGTTTATCTGTAGAACAACGTATATGTTATGAATCTTACACGAAATTCATCTTCATCACAGTGTAAATGATGGTAATGGAAAAACGTGTATCATGCAACCTGTTTTTAGCTTTGCCTTATAGATAACTAACTCGTTAGCGAATTAAATTATGTTTATCTTCATAATTATAAAGTTATTTTTATTACATGTGATTCTGACATGATGTCACTACATGCACTGTGCTCCTTCCTCTCCGCTCGTCTCAGGTAAATAATGCGTCTTCCAGCTCAGTGGTCGGAGTCGCACGTTCATTGCGTTTTGGGGGCGTGGCTTTGGAAGGAGCCCAGAAGGGAGGGGGTGGAGTGAATGGAAATAATGAGCTGTCTTTAAAACAGTCGTGAGAGGTCTACAGACACTCGATTTTTATACTTTCTTTTTCAGAGTACTTACATTTTAAATATGTATTGATATATAAATAAAGTTTAAACAAATTTTGAAAAAAAAGTTTTTTATACATTTTTTACCTACCCTGCCTTTAAGTTTTAATTTGTAATAATAATAACAACAACAAATAATCACTTCTATAAATGAAATATTTGGACATTTAATACTTAATTTAACACATAATTACTAGGGATGCACCGATATGAATATTTTGGCCGATACCGATAACCGATAATTCTGTATATTTGAAAGCCGATAACCGATATATTGGTAGATAAATTTAAATCTAAATAATGTTCTCATTATAATATTATGTTGACTATATGACAGACTTGCGCTGACCATTGTACTTAACTGCATTTTCCTTTTTGAAGTGATTTCAATCATATTTCAAGCAATTCAAACCCATAATAGCAGACAGTGCGCATCTGAAATGTCTCATCTGGAGGAAACCAATATGGTGGCCGATATATCATGCATGCCTAATAATTACACTAAAAGATTGTTGTGAAAGATTGTTGTACCAGGTTTGTTCAGCCAAAATGCTGGATAGTTGTTGTTCAATCGAATGCAATAACGATTCTCAGTACTCATCGGCAGTATCAAAAATAGGCTACATATTTTTTCCCATTTTTTTCTGAATTTAATTAATAAACCTTAGCGAATCAGCATTTTATATCTAATGTCTCCCTGTGCATTCTTATGCAGGGACCATGTAATCATTTGTTTAACGTCGGGAATTTTTATTAAAATGTTATTAAAAGTTACATTCATCATCAGTAGCTATGTTTACATGCACCCACATAATCTGTTTATAATCGGTTTGATACTGAAAAACATTAGTATATGCATTAGCATATGTTTTACATATTAGCATATGTTTTACGTCATATGAAGTTTATTTCATGTCTTACAAACTGGTCAGTGGATGAGACTGAATATTTACTAAACATGTGCCAAAAGACAAAAAGCTATGTCAACATGGCAACAACGATCACGGTGCCCTTAGAAAAAAAAAAAAGAAGTAAACTACAAGTTCATTATATGAAGTATATTTAAGTAATGTTCAAGTACATTTTTAAGTATACTTTATGAAGTATACTACTAATAGTGTACTAGTAGTAAACTTGTTAGTGTACTGTTGGCCCACTTTTTAAAAGTAGTCATTTAAGTGTACTGTAAATAGTAAGCTTTAAAGGATTAGTTCACTTTCAAATGAAAATGAAAAAGTATGTTCTACGCTACTCAATCAAAAGAGAAAACACAACTACAAGCCAAATACTTAGAATACTTGATTATACTATCTCGATCAAAAGATTGAGTACATTTATAGTCCAAAATTAATATACTTAGACCTTTCTGTCAGTATGTCAAGTTTATAAGTGCAATTTTAAGTATATTTCTGAGAAGTACATAAAAAGTAGACTGAAAGTATGCTTTCTTATTTTTAGTTTAAAAGAAGTATACTAATAGCACACTTAAATAAACTTCTTTTTCATAAGAATGGCTTTCTCCAGTTTATGAATAGCTACATAAACAACGGTTATACACTCAAAAAAATAACTCTTTGAACGATCATGGAAAGGATTTCCACATGATTAAGTTGCTTTATTTCAGCATTATGCAATTATGTTATTCCAATTTAATGTACTTACGTTGGGTCAACTTAATTTATTAAGGTTGATTCAACTTATTTACTATGGTTGGGCACAGCTTAATTTAATAGTGTCAGCCCAATTAATTTGCAATGTTTTGGACCAACTCATTTACTTAAGTTGATCCATTATATAGTTATTTTTACTCTATGCAAAATCCTTGAGTTGTGACAAAACAACTGACTAAGGAAGAATCTATGTAAAATAGTTATGTCCAACTTACTCAATTCAATCATGGACAGTGGTTCCACATGATTGAGACAAGTAAAATCCAATATAATCAACCATGTTAAATTAACTAAAATCAATTTAAATTGATTTTTATTTAAAATAAAATAAATAAAAAGCAATAAATAAATAAATAAATTGTTTTCATATACATTGATTTTTACAATTAATTCTTCTTGTTTAATTTTGTGATTTATATAACTTTTGTGATGTTCTGTGTTAGAAATCTAGATCTGATATTGGATTCATCCTAAATTGCCTTAACCAAAAACATTGCAAAGCCTAAATTGATCATAAGTCCAATGGTGGCAATGGTTTTACAATCAACATAGGCTTACAATGCTTTTGGGAAATGCAACCCAGAGCACTGCCACAGTGATTACTTTCTTATTAAAGTAATTTGAAAGTTTGTTAGCAGGTCCTCAAACCAAGCACAAGTGCAACAATTCTCCACAATGGTAACCCAAAAACTATTAATTAACAGAAACTTTTAAATACCAACATAACAGAACAGTAAACATTAAAAAGTCTTTCCATTTTCTCATCTTCCTAAAAACTGCTTAAAATAACACTTTATTTCAACATTTACACTCCTAGTTCAGCCCCTTTGCAAAGCATGATGGGAAGTGAAAATCCTGTTTGATTGAGTCCTGGTTGGGTTTACTTGATTGAAACATGTTATCTTAATATAAAAACATCAAGTTAAGTCAAAAGGTAATTGTTTCAAGTCAATTTAACATGAAGCAACTGAATTTGAACCAGAAACCTAATACAATGGTGTTGAATCAAAATAAGTTGGGGTCGGCGGTCACGTCGGCGTGATCACCGTGTTTTTTTTCTAACCAGTGTGAAAGAGACTCAAAATACTCTGTCAATGTTGCACATACAATTAAGAGTTATACACCATTTTAATCTGTGGAATATTTTCTTTTATTTGTGTACACTCAGAGTAAAAACACAATGTTGTGCTTTTTGTAAAATAAAGAAAACTAACATGATGCGTGATCTCTCCTCTCCCTCTGAACGAAGTCCAATCTGATAGTTCTCAGAAAATGAACTGTAACTTATGAATACTAATGACAAAAAAAAATGACACTTACGTCTAAAGAAACATTAAGATGTCAGGTTTTAAATCGTGCAAGTCAAATCGAAAACAAACATTCTGTGTTTATGTAATCTGTATGAAAAGAGAGCCATGTCAGAAGTCCGTGATTCAGCTCATTATCTGCTAATGTGGCCACGCCCACGGAGGGAGCGCTATTCAGAAGCAAATTCAGTCAATACATGCATACATCGTCTCAATCGTGTATTTATTGTCTTGAAAAGTGTTTGGAATAGCCATAGTTAGCGATCTCTGGCCTCTGTTAGTTTGGTTAGTTCCTGGATTGCCTATTCTTCTTTAGTGCTCAGGCATTTGTGGACAAAAGGGGCAGAGCGCCCTCCGGCTGCAAGTATGAATTGAAAACACAGTATCCAGCACTCATAGTAATGACAATAAATCCTGAATATTACTCCTCTGTATAGAAAATTGACAAACATATGAGAATCCATCAATATTTCTCCAAATGTGCATGCTTTTAAGCTAAAAGCCTGTATGAAATGCCATAGAGGGTACATAATTGTTCAGACACTTTGCATCACAGAAATACATGATATTTTAAAGTATATAATAGAATACCATTATTTTAAATTGTAATAATATTTCACAGTATTGCTGTTTTTTCTGTATGTTTGATATGCACCATGAGCTTGAGACATGATCAATGTCTCACAGGTTTTTTCACAGCCTACCTGACTGAAAGGCCTCATTATTATGCAAGTCTTTTCAGGTCATTATTATGTGATTCTTTTGTCTTCTCAGGTGAGAATCACCCATTATTCATGATTATTCACGCCTCCACGCATACTGTGTTTCTTGACCAAAGATGTTTTAGAAAATTTTAATCTCTCTATTGTTTTATATGAAGGAGTAGGCAGAATAATTGTACATCATTCTGAAGCAAAAACTCTAGTCTACAACCTCCAATGCCCAGAAGTCTTGTGAACACAGATTTAATATATTTTTTTTGGCTTTATTTCAGTGACTTAAGTTTTTTGTTTTTTCACTAACCACGCATAAACGTTATTCCTTCAAAAACACAAACATGTACATACATGTTCCTCACATATTATTGTAGCCTAGTTTGTGCTGAATACAGTGTAATGACACTTTTTCCATTAATATGTTTATGAACAACAGAAAAAAAGCACAAATGTCAGGGCATGTCAAAACTTCTCCAGGGCCCCAAAAATCCTCAGACCCCTGAGGGTTAAATAAAGTGAACAGCATCAAAAAATCATTTTTTTCAGTGTATAAACAGAACTTTTTTAGAAACTGAAATCGGATTGGTGTCATTGCGATTGACGAAAATGAAAGCACATACCAACAGTAAATGAAAGCACATAATATGCTATTAAAAAGCCAGAGAATTTGCACTGAAGTGGATGTTAGAGACATAAAACCATGCTTCACAACTTATTCTGAGAAATAGTAGTACACTAGACACCAATCTTAACGACATATGTCACATATGCTGTGCGAATTGACCATGAACATTACAGTTAACATCCACAGACATAGGCCTACATATCATGAAAACTTCCGACTGATACACTGCGCACCGGGTTATTTTAGGTACCAGCTGTCCATCAGTCACAGAGTGGAACCGTTTCCGTCCACTTTCTCAGCAGCCTTGGTATATAGTAAGTTATAAGCTCAAAAGTTAAAGCCTTAAAATACTATACCGAACAAAGTGTAACTGCATTTTAAGGCTTATATAACTTCCGAGCATTAAATTGGGAGACCAACAACATGGTTAGATGCTATGTTCAATGATACTCTAACAATAGAGCACAGTGAATCACCTCAGCAAAATTTGCACTTTGCTCATCCATGCGGGGTACAGCCAATTAATCACAGCGCATCCTGTCATTAGCCTGTTTTAGACAAATAACTACTATAATTACATGGCCTCTGTTTTATATTTGTCTGAGAGGTTGTAAACTTATCATCTGGTCTGGGATCACACCGATAACAGCACCAGAAACTAATTCTCAATGCTTCTAATCTTTGTCTAATAATCTCAATCTATTATTCACATCACTCTGACACACACACACACAAACACACACGTACAAGCAAACAAACAGACAGACAAGCAAGATACACAAGGAGCAGCTGGCAGATGGAAAGAGTTCTAAAGTCCAGGCAGTCCAGGGTGAAAGAGGACATAGCGTATCATATTTTCCAATTGAATTTCAATCTTTAAATACCTTTGTGTGCCACCGAGAAATCATGCAATCGCTGCCTTGTTTATTCTTTGAAATGCTCTCACTTCTCTGATCTATCCATCCACATAAATAGCTGCTCAAAAGGGCATTCGCAATTACAGTAAAGCCAAGTGTGATGCGGTGAGTGTAAGGCACGATGCCCGGGGCTCAGATGAGGGCCTGTTGACCTTCTTTACATGTTTAATAGTAAGCCAGCTATCAAGATGCTTTATGGATACAGAGCAAGGGAAAAAGAGATAGCAGCAAATAACTCATACTGCACCATGTGTGCTGCATGAATGATGCTTCAAATTAACTCACAAATCTGATGAAACCCCTTTTAATTTAGCTACTGGGTACACTTTTTTTATATATTACTCAGATATATATTTTAATGTTTTTGAAAGAAGTCTTTTACTCTTAAAAAGGCTGCATTTATTTGATCAAAAATACTAAGTTGGCATTCGGACGTAAACAAGGAAGCCTGCACTGAGTTCACTACATATGACAATGGTTCAAATTGTTGAGTAAAGTCATAATTTTTGTTTGGTTTTTGCTCACAAAAAGTATTCTCATCGCTTCATAACATTAATTTTGAACCACTGTAGTCATGCAGACTATTTTAACCATGTTTTCAACTACTATGTGTGGATCTGGTACCCTCGGATTTCATCAAATATATCTTAATTTGTGTTCTGAAGATGAATGAAGGTCTTACGGGTGTGGAACGACATGAGGGTGAGTAATTAATGACTGAATTTTCATTTTTGGGTGAACTAACCCTTTAAAATGACAGTAGTGAGGAAAAACTACAAAGATTCTTGAAAGTTTGTCATATTTTTTTTCACAAATCTGCTTAAAGCCTGTCAATAGAATAACATAATCATGATTAATTTTGCTGGCATTGTGCTGAAAACCACTCCGAAAACCACTGTCAACCATTCAAAACACACTAGAATCATGCTAGCAAGTGCAATGAACGTTTTCTTCAGAAAAAGATCTTGAAAGACATCCCATCTACTGAACACTTCAAGCATTACACAAGCTTGAGGAACTCACGTTACTTTGAGGGATTGATTAAGCCATTGTCTCTGTTAATTAAAGAAGTGGAGAGGATGAGCGAGCGAGAGAGAGACCCAAGGCTGACAGTTATTGTGTGTGGTGTGTCCGCACTCGCTCGAGTAACTGCAGACCTTGTCCGTCCTTATATTTATCATCACTTGCTTTCAGCAGCAAATGAAACATGAAAACTGGACACCTTCTAGCTTTTGACTGCCAAGGCCAAAAAGCTGTTGGCTATGGCTTTAATTGTGTGCTGTCCACTCCATTTTTCCACACTCCTCTTTTTCCATCTTTGGCAGGCTTGTCATTGGGAGTCCACAGCCTGCTGGAATAAGCCAGAGAACAGAGTTACTGTGGCAAAGCCACTCGTCGCTTCTCGTCTCTAAACGCTCAGGGGCAGGAACTCCTTTTCAGGGTCACATTTCACCCTGGGGGGACCATTTTACATTTACATTTGACATCGGTTTACTGGCATGCTGCTGCTTGAAGGTAAATGAATTAAGGGAATAGAAATGTAATGAGTCCTCATTATGAGTGAAATCTGCTCTAAAATATGATATGCAATTAAACAGACTTCAAGCTGAGCTTGAAATGGTTGTCTTCCTCCTCCACCATTTCTTATCACCTGTATATCATTATTCATCTAGAGGTCAATGGTCTTTTCTGAAGGAAGCCCATTAAAGGTCTTGTTCTCCTGCCATCATCTGATAAACTGACAAACTATATCTTCACTCCAAGAGGTCGTAAGGACACAAAGTGGCGATGTGTAATCGTCAATGCACATTACCAGGACCTGATTCCCCTTTCAGCTCTGTATTTCACATGCACATGTACACAAAAATATACTGATTAACTGTCAGATCACAGGTGGCTGAGTAAACTGCCTGAGTAATCTTCTGTTTTAAAGACCCCATTAAAACAAAATTGCCGTTTTGTGACATTTTTTATCCATGTTTAGGGTCCATGTGCACCTATTTTTATTGAGGAGGCTGTTCAGACTTATACGGTAAGACTTGTTAGTGTAGCAGGTCACTATATCCGATTAATGGTCAAGGATCATTGACGGACCCAGATTATTGTTGTTCAACATTCACTGCACTTTAAAACATTACACACTTTCTTGATCTGGACAAACTAAGTATCATTAGAAAGATTAAAGGATTAGTCCACTTTCAAATAAAATTTTCCTGATAATTTACTCACCCCATGTCATCCAAGATGTTCATGTCTTTCTTTCTTCAGTTGAAAAGAAATGAAGGTTTTTGATAAAAACATTCCAGGATTATTCTCCATATAGTGGACTTCACTGGACTCCAAACAGTTGAAGGTCAAAATTCAAGCTTCAAAGAGCTTTAAACGATACCAGACAAGGAATAAGAGTCTGATCTAGAGAAACGATCAGTAATTTTCTACAAAAATACAAATGTATATGTTTTATAAACACAAATAAACGCCTTGCATGTGCTTCCGCTTTTCGTATTCTTCAAAAAGCTTACGCCGTATGTCCTACACCTTCCCTATTCAACTTACAGAAAAAAATTTAGCTGCCGCTGCCTTCGTTCCGTAAGTTGAATGAGGAAGGTGTAGGACATACAGCGTAAACTTTTTGAAGAATACGGAAAGTGGAAGCACGTGCAAGGCGTTTATTTGTGTTTATAAACCATATACTTTTGTATTTATGTGTCGTAATTGCATGAGCAATATCTCGTGATCGGCTTATTGGATTATGCTGACGTTGGACTCGTTTTAATCATGAAAATCTGCTGCAAATAATGCTGTACAGTTTCCACAATTGGAGCATGTTTCATGAAGTTACAAGCCAAAACGTGACAAAGACGATGCATCGGTTTATTATTTACATATGGGTCTTGTGGAACTTCACGTACAAAAACTCGCTCAGGTTTAGTCAAAGCCCAAAACAATTATACTTGTTGTATTGTAATCTGTGAGACCTTTCAAATGACATATAACACATGATTATCTGAGGAGTATGATGCTTTTGATACATTGTACATAATACATATTTTTTTTCAGCAAATAACTCAGCAGTACTTAGGAGTTAATCAAAGTGGCTACATTCATTTTAAGTTCAGAATCTAAGCTCTCAAATGACACCTATTTTGTGATGATTATGGCAGGTGTTTTGAAAAATATGATTATTAATTTATCTGTAGCTAGGTGGCGCCCGCGGGCTTAGCACTCGTTCAAAGTTGAACAAAATGGTTGGATGCATTAAAAAGCTGATAGCTATTTTGTGTTATTCCTCTCAGTGGTTGCTTAGTAATTTGATTATGAATTATGAATCCCGCCAGCAGGACACTTCAGGCTTAAGGGGTTAAACAGTCTGGTTCAGTGTTTACTGTTAGCTAGTCCTGCAGTGCGATATCAAAATACCTCTGAACCCCTCCACCTCCCCAGCTCCACCTGTCTAGATCTGCATGGGATTTCTGCATGTCTATTTATGCAGCAGCAGCATATCTTATAGGCTCACACCAGCATGTCTGTGTAGCAGATATAGTCCACCAAGACCAAATACATTAACATTGCCATGTTATGCTAAAACTATTCACAAAGTTGTCATGAATGAATCATAAATACCACCTGCCATCAATATATGCAGCAACAGCACAGTATCTCACATACAAACCCGATTCCAAAAAAGTTGGGACACTGTACAAATTGTGAATAAAAACAAAATGCAATGATGTGGAAGTTTCAAATTTCAATATTTTATTCAGAATACAACATAGATGACATATCAAATGTTTAAACTGAGAAAATGTATCATTTTAAGGGAAAAATAAGTTGATTTTAAATTTCATGGCATCAACACATCTCAAAAAAGTTGGGACAAGGCCATGTTTACCACTGTGTGGCATCCCCTCTTCTTTTTACAACAGTCTGCAAACGTCTGGAGACTGAGGAGACAAGTTGCTCAAGTTTAGGAATGGGAATGTTGTCCCATTCTTGTCTAATACAGGCTTCTAGTTGCTCAACTGTCTTGGGTCTTCTTTGTTGCATCTTCCTCTTTATGATGCTCAAATGTTTTCTATGGGTGAAAGATCTGGACTGCAGGCTGGCCATTTCAGTACCCGGATCCTTCTTCTACGCAGCCATGATGTTGTAATTGATGCAGTATGTGGTCTGGCATTGTCATGTTGGAAAATGCAAGATCTTCCCTGAAAGAGACGACGTCTGGATGGGAGCATATGTTGTTCTAGAACTTGGATATACCTTTCAGCATTGATGGTGCCTTTCCAGATGTGTAAGCTGCCCATGCCACACGCACTCATGCAACCCCATACCATCAGAGATGCAGGCTTCTGAACTGAGCGCTGATAACAACTTGGGTTGTCCTTGTCCTCTTTAGTTTCTCTTTAGTTTTCCAAAAAAAACTTTAAATTTTGATTTGTCTGACCACAGAACAGTTTTCCACTTTGCCACAGTCCATTTTAAATGAGCCTTGGCCCAGAGAAAACGCCTGCGCTTCTGGATCATGTTTAGATATGGCTTCTTTTTTGACCTATAGAGTTTTAGCCGGCAACGGCGAATGGCACGGTGGATTGTGTTCACCGACAATGTTTTCTGGAAGTATTCCTGAGCCCATGTTGTGATTTCCATTACAGTAGCATTCCTGTATGTGATGCAGTGCCGTCTAAGGGCCCAAAGATCACGGGCATCCAGTATGGTTTTCCGGCCTTGACCCTTACGCACAGAGATTGTTCCAGATTCTCCGAATCTTTGGATGATATTATGCACTGTAGATGATGATAACTTCAAACTCTTTGCAATTTTTCTCTGAGAAACTCCTTTCTGATATTGCTCCACTATTTTTGGCCGCAGCATTGGGGGAATTGGTGATCCTCTGCCCATATTGACTTCTGAGAGACACTGCCACTCTGAGAGGCTCTTTTTATACCCAATCATGTTGCCAATTGACCTAATAAATTGCAAATCGGTCCTCCAGCTGTTCCTTATATGTACATTTAACTTTTCCGGCCTCTTATTGCTACCTGTCCCAACTTTTTTGGAATGTGTAGCTCTCATGAAATCCAAAATGAGCCAAAATTTGGCAAGACATTTCAAAATGTCTCACTTTCAACATTTGTTATGTTATCTATATTCTATTGTGAATAAAATATAAGTTTATGAGATTTGTAAATTATTGCATTCCTCTTTTATTCACAATTTGTACAGTGTCCCAACTTTTTTGGAATCGGGTTTGTATTTAAAATAAGGAAATAATTTGATCATCCTTCTATTGATGACCATGAACCTCTTCAACCACAAAAGGTTAACTTCTTTCTCCATCACTGTCTGAATCTGGCCAGTTGTGATGAGAACTATTCCACACCTGAATGTTAAATATATCCAGTGCTTTTACTGGGACAAACTTGCATGGCTGTGATGTTAAATAAAGGCTAATGCTGTTTTGTTGTTGTTGTTTTTGTTTGTAAGACAAAAACTTCAATATTTCCCATCACAAATTTCTGTTTGAATTGAATATGTCAATACAGGAAAGGAAACTGTTCATCAAACCAATTGATTGGCTTTTATTCACTAAGACATGCTCAGCAGGGCATAAATAACTGCTGCTAAAGAGAAATATATAGTTTTTACTCTCTCTACCTCTCTCTCTCTCTATACACACACAGTTCAGTAGATATACTAAAGTGCTAAGCAGCCTGCATTAGAATCAAAGAGTGAGTGTGTCAGATATTAGTGCTGGAACCCACACACACTCAAGCAACTACACATTTCAACAATTTTATTGAAAGTTCAACTTTTTTCTTTTCTAGCGTGGTATGGAGTTTCTAGAGATTTATAAAAACACCCTCAGAGAGACTGTGAATCATTTCTTCCAAGAGCTTTTAGAGCCTTTATGGGCTCAGAGCCAAACAGAGAGAGCTCTTAGAAACACATTTTTCAAATATGAACTTCTGGAGTAGATGGACAATTTCTTCTCACTCTACAAACAAAGGATGTAATGGTTTCATTGGGTTCAGAACTAGTTAAATTCAATTGCCAGTACTTATGATCAGTGTTGGGGTTACGCATTACAAGTAACTTGATTTATGTAATCAGATTACTTTTTCAAGTAACTAAAGTAATGCATTACTTTTTTCAATTTACAACATATCTAAGTTACTTTTTCAAATAAGTAATGCAAGTTACTTTTTCACCTTTATTGGCTGACAGCTCTTCTGTCTTCATGTTGAGAGAAATAAAGGTCAGAGGTGTTGTGTGCGCTGTGTGAACATGATGTTATTGTATTTTTAGACTAAAACATTCAGTATTCCTCAAAATGAACAGAATTGTATGCAAACCTGTAATAATTAACTATATTAAATTACAGAGATATTACTTTATGTATTTAATCTTACTTTATTAATCATTGTCTTTATTGCTGACATTCAATGATTAGATTTAGAAATAAGAGTGTTGAACTTCCTTCTTATAATCGTATTCTTCTTTAATCCAGAATGGCAGCACATCTGAAAGGTTTGTTTGAGCTGCGCCCTCTACTGTACAGGAGTAAATATGCATGTCCTTCAGTCTGAGGCTTATTCATTTCACTTTGAAAGGGCCTTAACATTTGCCAAAAATAGAACTGTTTTTGTTGTCATTAAAAAACAAACCCAAGCCCAGCCCAGGAGAGAAAAAGTAATGCAAAAGTAATTAACTTTCCATAAAAAGTAACTAAGCAATGCAATTAGTTACTTTTTTAGGGTGTAACGCAATATTGTAATGCATTACTTCTAAAAGTAACTTTCCCCAACACTGCTCAAATTGTAACTCCGTTTCTTTAGAAATGCAAAAATTGACGAGGCACACAATGGAAAATGAAGACATTTATTTTTATTTATTTATTTTTAAGTGAAATACAAGATCAGAAATGTGAAGCTTTTAATATTATATGCTACAAACATGACTTTTTTTTTTTCTGTATAAAATCTACACTCAAAAAATAATAAGCTTAATATGATGCATTTGTTAGTCATACATAAATGAAACGAGAATGACATTTATGTAATAATACTAATAAACAGAATGTTTTTAAACACAATAAACAGGTTTAAATATTTGTCATTAATAAATCCATTTTATTATATTCAAAACCAATCTCAGACATTTAACTAAATGAAGCTTGATTGTTGAACCATGTTTATATTTGTAATTGATTAAATGTAATTGTTTGTGCTTATTCCAAGGAATGTTAATAAATAGATTTTGAAAATATGATTAGGCTATTTAAATAACATCAAATAGGTGCAGATATTTAATAAACTATGCTATGATTTTTTTTTTCTTTTAGTATTTTAAATCTACCTTATTGTATTATTTTAGCTGAAAAGTTTTTATCGTCATTGTCAAGGAAACAAGTTGTAAAACAAGATGAAACTTTACATTCTTTCCACATTATATAGTTCACAGATCACAGCGGGAGCTCTGTGTGTTACTGTGGGATCCATAGTGATGGAGAACATTGAACTTTGCACAGCACTGTGAGATCAATGTTAACTGCATGGTGACATGAGCAGCCAGTTCAATTTCCCCCCAGCAGCGGCTGCAGTGCACCAATTATAACCCAACAGAGGGAGGTGAGAAGAAAGACATGCAGGTTTGTGTGCAGAAGTTCATTTTCAGGAAGTGCGTGTATGTTTGAATTCCTGTTCTCGTTTGTTTACTCATTGCAGAACAGGATGCGAACAGGCAGCACGTATCTCATCTCTCATCTTCTCAGCACCTGTCGTGAGGAGGAGCTGGGACTCGTGCCAATCGCCCGCTCCTCCCTTCGCAGAAACATATTAAGCAGCCAAGTATCTTACACACATGCAAAACTCTCTTTTGTAATGCTTTTTGATGCAGTTATTGTTCACGTCATCTGTTTCATAACTCTGTTTACCTCATAACTTCACTCAAAAGTGTATTGCTTTGGTACTGTGGTACCAAATGACAATAACATGGGACTTAGATATATAACACAATAGCCATATTCCTTTAGGCCTACTCCATTCTTCAAAGAATACAGATTACCATACATTCAGAATTTCTTTCATGTTGTGAGCTGTGGTTTTTATTCACTGAAGCGTGTTTCAGACTAACTGTAATACGAAACTGGGATACTGAACTGGGATACGAAACTACTGCAATGTCATTTCATCCATTAACACTTTCATGGTACACAGAACTGGTTCATTGCTTTTGTCTACAAGACAAAGATCAAGTCACCATGACGACTTTAGTAAACAGTGCATGTTCACTTCTTCAACGGCTGATGGGAGTAACTTGTTTGAGTTTTGTGAGGTAAAATGTTTCAAATTATAGATATGTTTAGCATATAGTTTAATGGTTGATAGACAGATCCGGGAGGGTTATAAATCTAGAAAAATGAGCATTATGTTTTACTTTGATGTTATGGAGTTCTTGATTTATCACAATAACTCGAATCATTTGAATTCAATCATTCCTTCACTGATCATTTTGGCATGTTACATTGTTACGCCAACAGGTGGTGACAAGAGTATCATTTGTGCATTATGAATGACTCAAATCACTCTCTCGTTCAACCAAAATATTATTTGTTTTTAATAATTAAACGTTAAAGCTGCAGTTTGTAACTTTTTTTGGTTAAAATTATCTCTTTATCTTAGCTCGATTCACAACGGTAAGCTTGTAATAATGTTTTATAATAAAATCGCTACTGGTGGGTTTCTGTGGGAAATTCGAGCATGCAGCCGTTCATCTTTGCGTCATTACGTCACGTCTGTAAACATGAAGAAGAAGGAGTCCCAGCTAGTAGGCTATAGGGTTCAAACGGGGCTAAAGGCGCCTTTGGTTTTATTTCCTTTTAACCACTAGATGGCACAAAAACCTGCCGCAGCACTTTCCTAAATATCTGCTTTTCATAATGCACATGCTAATTTGTCTGATCCTTGATGCGATCGCGGGCAGCAACGCAAAGTTGATTCTGAGGTAGTTTGATCTAATATTTGATGTTTTTTAAAAATGTTGTTGATTAAAGTAGCAAATGAGAGTCAATTAAATTAATGTTTGTATTTTCAGACAAAGGTCTTCTTAATGATTTTCAGTTTTGTTCAAGGTATTTGGGGTAAAAAGCGCCCCTGCTGTTGGGGCAAAAGGCACAATAATTAACATGATAATGAATAGCTGACTGACTTTTACATTTCTTGACATGACATGGTTAGATTCAGATGGTAAATATCATTTATCAAATTAGGTATCCATCTTGGAGATAATACCCATATTTATAATGAAACAATCATATTTAAAAAAATATTATATTAATCATATCATAATAACATCATTTATTGTTACTACTGTAAATCTATATTAAATATTATGGTATCTCCTTCAA
Source organism: Megalobrama amblycephala (assembly GCF_018812025.1). NCBI lineage: Eukaryota > Metazoa > Chordata > Actinopteri > Cypriniformes > Xenocyprididae > Megalobrama > Megalobrama amblycephala. The sequence continues at coordinate 33,992,357 of NC_063067.1, read as the reverse complement.
TGCTTTCAGAATCTTTACTTTTTAAAGTAATTTTGTTTCTGTATTTTTAAAATATATTTTTATATTAACATAGGCCTATTTTAATGACTATGGAAGAGGATTAGGGCCAAGCAATAATAAAAAAATAAAACCATCTCAAGATTAAAGTTGTTAAATTACGAGAAAAAGCTCGTTAAAATTTGAGAAAAAAGTCGAAATAAAATGTTGAGAATAAACTTGTTAAATTACGAGAAAAAACTCGTTAAAATTTAGAGAAAAAAGTCGAAATAAAATGTTGAGAATAAACTTGTTAAATTACGAGAAAAAACTCGTTAAATTTCGAGAAAAAAGTCGAAATAAAATGTTGAGAATAAACTCATTAAATTATGAGAAAAAAGTCATTAAATTATGACTTTGTTCTCATAATTTAACGACTTGTTTCTCGTAATTTAATGAGTTTATTCTCAACATTTTATCTCAACTTTTTTCTCGAAATTTAATGAGTTTTTTCTCGTAATTTAACAACTTTAATCCCGAGATGGTTTTATTTTTTTATTATTGCTTGGCCCTAATCCTTTTCCGTAAAATGACAGTATATTTATTTAACACAAATTATTGTATTTATCAAAATAGACAGAAAATAGTACAAATTTTACTAAAGTGATTCTTTTCAGCAAGTATTAACCTAGACATTATTAAAACATATTATTTTAGCTAAAGTATTTGTATGAACACTGTGTGCCTTTTACCCCATGTGAGGCTCCCCTCACCACCTCATACATTTATAAGATTTTAAACAAAATTAACAACTTTTATGATTTATTTTCACACAAAATCTGTTCCTCCATCAATGTTCAGTACAGAGATATATTTTTTCGGCAATCATACACTTTGAGAGTATAGTGAAAAGCTCATTTTCTCTTAAGGTGTGCCTTTAGCCCCGTTGTACCCTATCAGGTGAGGATGCTGCAGGTGACGGATCATTTATAGCCTTTTCTCAAAGCAGCTGCAATAATTAAACTTCATTTTGATGGCGGATTGTAATCCAGAAAGATCCAAATGACAATCATCAGTGACAACTGGAGATTCACCCGTAGTCAAAAGCAAAAGACTTCGGAAATTGAAATCTACAGGTAACGCTAATACACATAGTCACGCAATGCTGTTAACATTAACAATTTGAGAACAAAGTATAACAATAATAATAATTTGCATGGTTTGATGTGATCCGAGCTAAGAGATCGTTAGATTTAATCACCATTGACAACGCAATTTATTCTAATGCTTTTTTCTCAGTTAGTCAAAACAAAAGTGGCAGACATGTTACTTGTTCAGATGATATTTTCCAGTGAAAATTCTTACTTTGGTCATACTTCAAGACTACAGTCTGTGATTCTGAAGTTCAGTATCCACACCGGTGCGGTGACTGACAGCAAACATTAGATTCATCCTGTGCTGATGCACAACCCACGTAAAGATGATAATTCCACAAATAACTGCAGTTGCAGGTTTCAAACAGAGATGGCGACAGAGAGGCAAAACTTACAGATTGCAGCTTTAAAAACAATTCGTTACAGTCTTATTTTACTTAAAATATATATATTTTTTACAAATCTTTAAGAAATGGTGTTCAAAGTGTGAACAAATAATTTACCACTGGCAACATGGAAAATAAAAGTAGTGCAAGATAGTGTATCTGAAAAGTAGGCTATTGTTTTAGGATAACCTCATAGCCTATTCAAAGGTGCTTTTCTTCCCTACAATGTACAAACTCTTATTGTTTTGTATGAAACAAAAAGGATGCCATTGTGTTCTTGCCAACTTGAAAAGCTAATTTAACATAAATAAAATGTTGTTGTAGGCCTATAGCTTATAAGTGAAAGATGGCGGGGCGAAAATCACGGAACAGTATTTCAGTGAAGATGTGCCCTCAGCAGAGAGCCCGTCACGAAGCCTACAACGAGCCGTCTAAAGAAACACAGAGATGGATGGCAGAGGCAAGACAGCGCGTGTGCATGCATCTAAATCATCAAAAATCCCGTCAGGTCTGCAACCCCAACACTGCTGCCGAGCGTCAAAACCAACTCACAGCACAATTAAAAGCCGCCGAGGCGAGGAATCGTGTTAGACAACTGAGACGACACTATCAAGACCTAAAGGCAAGGTGTTTGTTTGTTTGGTTGGTTGGTTCCCTCAGTATATTCATCTAAAGTTACGTTGCCCTGGCCCATAGCAGTTTGTACTAAGCGGTGTGATTGTTATACAGCTGTAGCCTATTGGCAGTGACAGACATTTACTTGGGTAAAGTTGGTTTTATATTCGCACATTCGGACATCCGTATTCAATAGCCTTGTTAATCACACTACATTGGACATTCAGTGGACATTCACAAGTAAATATGCCATTAAAACAACACTTGCCTATTTTGATCGACTGTGAAAAATGTTGTAAGTTGACAATCGTTGGTTGTCAATATCATGTCGCTGCTTAAAATTCGCAAACATTAATTTATTGCACATTTATTGGAAAGTCTGAATTTATCAGAAGTCCGAATGTGCGAATATAAAACCAACTTTACCGAAGTAAGACATTTTGTGTTTCGCAAGGTTTGCTGCTTGAGTTGTTGTGGTGTTGATTCACATTGTTTCTAGATTATCAGATGCATTTTAAATAATTGGAAAAAGTTTAAAGGGATAGTTCACCCAAAAATGAAAATTATCCCATCATTTACTCACCCTCAGTCCATCCTAGGTGCAGGTGACTTTCTTCAGTGATTCTAGTTTATAAAGTTATAAATATGGATATTTTTCTTACAAAAATGCATCGCTTCACTTCAGAAGATATTTATTAACCCCCTGGAGCTGTATAGATTACTTTTATAATGGATGGATGGGTTTTTTTGGGATTCAAAATACCGGTTACTATTCACTCCCATTATAAAGCTTGGAAGAGTTTGTGTTTGACTGAAAACTGCTGGTCGTATACACCTAGGATGGCTTAAGGGTGAGTAAATTATGTGATATTCTTTTATTTTTGGGTGAACTATCCCTTTAATTGGCCAAAAGTTTGTTCTTGGGTTCTTGTGTTAGCAATGGTTACCTCTGAAGAAAGTGCAGCCATCATGGCTTTGGCCTCACATGCAAGGAAATTGCTGCAGAAAATATTACTTTTGAAAGAACCATTTATCAGATCATCAAGGAGCAAGGTTTAACTGCAGTGAAGAAGGCTTCAGGACGTCCCAGAGTGTCTCCTCCTGTGTCACCACCAGTGCAGAACTGCTCAGTATTGTCAGCAGGTGGGTGTGAGAGCATCTGCACGCACACTCAGGCCAAGACTTGTGGACAATGGCCTGGTGGACAATGGCATTTTTCTTGGAGAGAAGCCACTTCAGAAAAAGATCAAGGAAATTCTCTAGGAAGTACAAGAATTGGACTGCAGAAGACAAAGATATTTTCTTTTTTGAGGCCCCCATCAGACTGTTTGAGACATCTGGAAAATTGTTTGTCTGGAGAAGAAAAGGTAAACGCTTCCATCCTGTGTCCTGTGTCGTGCCAACAGTGAAGTATCCGGAGACCATCCATGTGTGGGGTTGCTTTTCATCCAAGGAAGTGACCTCTCTCAGAATTCTGCCCCAAAACAATAAAGAATGGTATCAAACTGTCCTGCAAGAGCAACTTCTTCCAAAGAACCAAAAGCAATTTAATTATGACGATCCATGCATTTTCCAGCATGATGATGATGTGGCTCGGAGATCGTTACATTGAAATTTCGAAATTCCCCGGATCTTAATGCCGTCGAGAACCGGTGGTCAGTCCTCAGAAGGCAAGCTGATAAGCAGAAGCCCACAAATTGTGATCAGCTCTGAGCATAATAAGGCAGGAATGAATCGCCATCAGTCAGGATTTGTCCCAGAAGCTGATGCCAGAGTGAATTGCAAAGATTATGAAGAAGAAGGGACTGTAAATATTGACTCTTTACATAAATTGAATGTTTTTGCAAATAAAGCATTTAAAACTTATGAAATGGTTATTGTTTTACAATATATACCATAAAAAAATAATCTACAATATACTGAAGCAGCAAACTTTGCAAAATACTGCCAATACTTTTGCCCATGGCTGTACATAGTTATCCATGATTGATTAATTTATTTTTTACATGTAAGAGCCATATTTAGCTGGTCACATTTTTAACATTTATACTGTCGTGCTTCCACATTCATGTAAAATAAAACTGCTTTATTGGGTTACTTACAGTATATGACTGGAGTCTTCATCTCATTTAAAGCTGGCATGAAATTAAATTTTACTAAATGCATGCTATTGATCTTACTGTACACAGTTTGTGCATGCATATGTTTTTTACCTCACTCATAATGTTTAATCAAAATGTCATAACTCGATCTTCTGGTGAAACAACAGACTTTTCTTGTAAAATGTACTCCAATCATCTTTGTTTGTTTTATTTACAACTTTAAGAAAATCTTTTTACAGTAATTTGATGTAATTTATTTGGGGTTTAAAAAAACTAAGTGCACCTTTAATCAAAAAACATTACAAGTGTTACAATGTTACTGTTATAAATCTCACCCAGGAAGGATACTCAGTAGAGCATTTGCCTCCTTGACGCTTGCCTAAAAGTCTAATCTCTCTCCTTTGCAAATTTTCAGGAGCAGGAAATTAACTTAATGATTTCATGCCAGTCTAACGCGCAGAGGGCTGTACGCCTGGAGCATTTACTCACTGTGAGAGAGAGGAAGATAAACCACACAGACTGCATGGACCAATTACAGGTGGATATTTTTACTTAAAAGGCATCAAATCTCATAGATACCCCATATTTTACTTTTATTATCAGTATAAATGTACTGTTGCTCCAGGAAATGTGCGAGTCAAGCCCCAAAATGTTCTACAACAGAAGTAGGAGCAGAGGGACTGTGATCTTTGCTTCATTTCCCCTTTCCCACTGCTGTAATGCCGTTAAGCAGCCCCCAGTTGACAATTTCTCATTGACCGTCACAGTCCTGATGCTATCTGCTAAATAAGCATGACCAGAGAGAGAGAGAGAGAGAGAAAGCTCCAGATCTCTCATATTCTAACAGGTGGAGGGACATGTTCAATTATCTCCCCTCAGCAGGCAGATATTTAAGTGACTGCTTCTGTTTTGTCTCAGCCTTTATTTTACCCTGAAGGGTTTATAAAAAAAAAATAAAAAAAACTTCATAAGAATCTTGACAACAGGGTTCCTAATCTGACTTTCCTTTCAAAGTCATGTTATCTTTAGAAGTAAAATGTCAATGCAGTGCCAAGTGTCATCTGTGTAACATCGGCAGACTTGGTCTGCTGCCATGCGAGACCCTACACTGATGGAACTGAAATTAAAAGGACTTAGATCGAGCTGTTAAAAAAAAGAGCACACTCAAACATGCATGATTTATTGATCTGTAGATCAATACTTGAGGTCTTCACCAAATATAACACTTAAAACAGTTCAAGAGATTGCATGTATTTTTAATGCTAAAGGCCTCTGTAAGTGTATACAGGTTCTTTTTTTTTTTTTTTTTTTTCTTCACTTAAAGGAATAATTTACCCAAAAAGAAAATTGTGTCATCATGCATTCATTCTCATTTTTACGGAAGAGGATTAGGTCCAAGCAATAATAAAAAAATAAAACCATCTCGAGATTAAAGTTGTTAAATTTTGAGAAAAAACTCGTTAATCACGCTAAATCACGAAATTTGTTGTCATAATTTAACAACTTTTTTCTCATAATTTAATGACTTTATTCTCATAATTTAATGAGTTTATTCTCAACATTTTATCTCGACTTTTTTCTCGAAATTTAACGACATTTTTCTCATAATTTAACGAATTTGTTCTCGTAATTTAACAATTTTTTTCTCGTAATTTAATGACTTTATTCTCAACATTTTATCTCGACTTTTTTCTCGAAATTTAACAACATTTTTCTCATAATTTAATGAATTTGTTCTCGTAATTTAACAACTTTTTTCTCGTAATTTAATGACTTAATTCTCAACATTTTATCTTGACTTTTTTCTTGAAATTTAACAACTTTAATCTCGAGATGGTTTTATTTTTTTTTATTATTGCTTGTGGCCCTAATCCTCTTCCGTACATTTTCCATGTTCCAAACCTGACTTTCTGTTTTTGTTTTTTGTTTTTCTGCGGAACACAAAAGTAGATATTTTAAAGAGTGGATTTTGTTGCCTAAATAATGAAAGCAGTTACTTTAATATTATTTATATACTATCAGTTTTTTAAATATTTTAAATTAGCTTGTATATTTTGAGTTTTTCATTTTAATTTTAGTTTAATTTTTAGTAATTTTGTTATGTGATTATTTTTATATTTTATATTTAGTTCAGTTTTAGTTTTTATTTCTAATTAGTTTTTCAATCGTGACAACTCTCTTAATAGTTTAAGCATGTTATTGAATATGGCAATGTTAATGCATTTGATCTTGGTGGACTGATCTGCTATGCTGCCACTGCTGCTGCAGAGCACGTATGGACTTGCTTCTGCTAATAGATACACAGACACACTGCTGTGAGCATGTAAGATATGCTGCTGCTGCTGCTGCATAAATAGACATATATAAACCCTGTAGCAGATCTAGTCAGGTGGAGCTGGGGAGGTGGAGGGGTTCAGAGGAAGGACTAGCTTACAATAAACACTGAACCAGACTATTTGAATGTTGAGCAAGCAATCTCATTGGCTACAAGATCAGCATTGGCCAATGTGGTAATGTTGTGATTGCTTGCAGACTACATGTAAAGGACCTATCAGCCTGTGCCATCTAGAGTTTCATGACTGAACTAGATATTAAAGGTGCCCTAGAACCAGTTTTTACAAGATGTAATATAAGTCTAAGGTGTCCCCTGAATGTGTCTGTGAAGTTTCAGCTGAAAATACCCCATAGATGTTTTTTAATTAATTTTTTTAACGGCCTATTTTGGGGCATCATTAACTATGCACCGATTCAGCGCGCGGCCCCTTTAAATCGTGCGCTCCCTGCCCCCCGAGCTCTCGACTATAATACAGTGCATAAACAAAGTTCACACAGCTAATATAACCCTCAAATGGATCTTTACAAGATGTTCGTCATGCATACTGCATGCATGCGTCAGATTATGTGAGTAAAGTATTTATTTGGATGTTTACATTTGATTCTGAATGAGTTGAGGCTGTGCTCCGTGGCTAACAGGCTAATGCTACACTGTTGGAGAGATTTATAAAGAATGAAGTTGTGTTTATGAATTATACAGACAGTAAACAGTGTTTAAAAATGAAAATAACGACGGCTCTTGTCTCTGTGAATACAGTAAGAAACGATGGTAACTTTAACCACATTTAACAGTACATTAGCAACATGCTAATGAAACATTTAGAAAGACAATTTACAAATATCACTAAAAATATCATGATATCATGGATCATGTCAGTTATTATTGCTCCATCTGCCATTTTTCACTATTGTTCTTGCTTGCTTACCTAGTCTGATGATTCAGCTGTGCACAGATCCAGACGTTAATACTGGCTGCCCTTGTCTAACGCCTTGAACATGAGCTGGCATATGCAAATATTGGGGGCGTACATATTAATGATCCCGACTGTTACGTAACAGTCAGTGTTATGTTGAGATTCGCCTGTTCTTCTGAGGTCTTTTAAACAAATGAGATTTACATAAGAAGGAGAAAACAATGGAGTTTGAAACTCAATGTATGTCATTTCCATGAACTGAACTCTTGTTATTCAACTATGCCGAGGTAAATTCAATTTTTGATTCTAGGGCACCTTTAAGTTAAGTTCTCCATCTAATATTTGTTTTGTTTCACTGACTTTCATTGTACATACAAAACCAGTTGAAACAGTCTTCAGTATCTTTTGTGTTCTGCAGAAGAAAGAGAGTCAAAGAGTTTGGAATGACACGAGGGCGATTAAATAAAGACAGAAGTTTCATTTTTGTCTGAACTATTGCCTTAATTCGACTGCTTATGAAACGTTTATGTTAGCGTTCCTCATTTGCAAGTCGCTTTGGATAAAAGTGTCTGCTACATGAATAGATGTACATATAAATAAACTTGGAAGTGCATTTTTAAGAACATGAACTTTTCAAAGAAATGTTTGACATATTCTGTTGCTTATCTTTTTTTGTGCTCTATTTAGAGACGAAGAGTTGAAGAGATCCTAGAGGATGAGAAAGGCCTGACCATCAACCGCAGATGACTGAAGACAAAAAGAAACAGATCTGAGACTGAAAATGCAGATTATATTGTAGCCCTGCGTGCCATTTTTTATGTTTGATTATACTTTAATGAACCTTGGTTTCTGAGCATAGAAGATATGAACAGTAAATGTGTTTCCATCATAGTTTATGCACGTTTTCTTATCTGATGAAAAAATGTATCCACTTCAATTGAGCGCATAAGATTTTTATGTGCATTTTTATAATTTATGCTCATCTTGGCGTTTCCATCCAGCTGCATTTTATGCCATATCCCAAAAAGCACATAGGTGGAAACATAGATGTTGGAAATTTCAAGAAATATATTACCTTACTACCACAGACCAATAAAGCATTCATGTTTAGGAATGTACTGGTTTCAAAATTCTGGCTGAGGCAATAAGCCGATAATTATTTTGTCATTAATGACCGATATTAAAGTTCTATGATATTTTGTAGAGGAAAAAAAAAAAGTACAAGTGAATCACAACATAATAATAATAATAATGCATTTTATTTAACGGCGCCTTTCAAAACACCCAAGGTCACCTTACAGGTAAACAAGCAATAACAATATACATTATATAACAACACAACTTAAAACACACATGCATCATAGAGACAGTAAAATAAGTAGTAAATCATAAAAAAGCCTGTGTAAAAAGGTAGGTCTTAAGACGGGATTTAAAAGTATGCAGACTGTCAATATTACGGATATCGAGAGGGAGAGAGTTCCATAGGCGAGGGGCCGCATGGCTAAAAGTTCTAGCTCCCATGGTAGTTAAGCGTATACGTGGTAAGACAAGAGAAAGTGTGAGTGAGGATCGTAAAGTGCGCGAAGGGGTGTAAATATGAATAAGATCAGTAAGATATGGGGGAGCGAGACTGTGCAATGCCTTGAATGTGAGAAGCAGGATTTTAAAGTCAATTCGATATTTCACTGGTAACCAGTGAAGTCGCTGGAGAGTTGGTGAGATGTGCATGGTAGAAGGGGTTCTAGTAAGAACACGAGCCGCAGAGTTCTGAACCAACTGAAGTTTATAGAGAAGTTTTGAAGGAAGACCAGTAAGAAGAGCATTGCAGTAATCAATACGTGAAGAAACCAGTGCATGAATGAGAATTGCAGTATTGTTCATTGGAAGGGAGAGACGAAGGCGATTAATATTACGTAGATGAAAGTATGCAGTACGTGTAATATTATTAATATGGGCTTCAAATGAAAGTGTGCTATCCAGAATAACACCCAAACTCTTAACCTGTGAGGAGGGATAAATGGGATGCTGATCGATATCCACAGAAATACTGTCAGATTTAGTCAAAGTGGATTTTGTCCCTACAAGTAGGACCTCGGTTTTATTATTATTAAGCTTAAGAAAGTTAGCTGAGAGCCAGTCTTTAATTTCAGCTAAACAACGGGACAAAGAAGGCGGTGGAAGAGAGTCAGAGGGTTTGGAAGACAGGTAGAGCTGGGTGTCATCAGCGTAGCAGTGAAAGTGAATACCATATTTCCTGAAAATGTGACCAAGTGGGAGTAGATAGATAATGAATAAGAGTGGGCCCAAAACAGAACCCTGAGGAACACCAGTAGTGACTGTAGATGATCTCAGTGAAAAAAAAAGTGAAAACAGTGAAAAAAAAAGTTTAATTATTAGTGCTTTTAAGTATTAACTTGAAGTCCAGTGTTATTTTTGTATTATTTATATACTAGTATAGTGTTAACTAATATTTTGAATTAACTTCTTTATAGACATTATGCGCCAGAGAAACAAGCGCGCCGCCATCTTTATAATATTGTCTTTGAACTTCCATTTTTGCGGTAGCTCTGTACATTTCTATGGCATTGCTGTCGCTTTTGCCATTTTTAATAGTTTTTATTTTGTGTAAAGTTAAATTTTTCATTTTGTGTACATTTTACTTGGTATAAAGAGTACCTGAAAACCATACTTGAGTAAATGTACAGATACCTTACATCGGAAATGACAAGTTACAAGACACCAATTCCAATACGACTTCAGTACAAGTATCTGATTTTAACAGTATTTTACTCATGCTGAATGTAAGGCTCAGAGATGCACTAGTCCAACCCGATCACATGAGAATGCGTATCAATAGTACGCGAGTGTTGGCCGTGCATATGATACGCAGTTTTTTGCATGCATATGATATGCACTTTACGGCGTGTATGTAATACGCTTGTTAGTCTTGGGTAGGATTAGTGGTGTGGGATCGTGCCAATTGTACGCCATAAAGTGCGTATCATATGCATGCGGAAAACTACGTATCATATGCACGCTAATCCGCATTGTCATGAGACTGGGTTCACTAGTCCTGAGAGACATGCTGGTGAAAATAAGAAACAATTGATTTGTAAGATGAGAAATAAAGTTTATTTTCAAAATCAGAATAAAACTGAACACCTCAATATTGCAATAAATCAAGGTCGACACAACAACCTTTTAAACGTCTACAAACTCTCAAGTCTCAGTTGAGCTCAAGTGCACAGAAAGGCCACGAGTAAACCGAATTAAACAGTCAAAGTCTACTGTATGTGCTGGTTTGAACCTCATCACCAGCTGCAATCATTTCCTCATCTAATAAATCAAACACCTGCGATCAGCAACTACCTGCTAATGCATTCACATTCACGTAAAATATCTTTGTTGACACGTTTTGGGTGAGTAAAGGCAAAATGCACAAGATATAGTACCTTCAATGCTCTTAGATGACGATATCGCTTCTTTATATCAGAAACAAACTGCTGCAGAAAAAGTTAGGTGTCATGAAAAATGTAATTTGTAATTGCATTACTCATCACAAATGTAGTGGAGTAAAAAGTACATTTACTTAGTCAAAAATGTAGTCAAATAGAGAGTAAAAGCTGCCAACATCTTTGATACTCAATACAACTACAACGTAGCCAAAAAGATACTTAAGTACATTTACTCAAATACTTTACACCTCTGAATTTTAGTAGTTTTATGTTCTTTTGCTATTTTTAATAGTTTTTATTTTAAATATTTAAAATATATATTTTGCCAAGGCAACATTTGTAATTTTATTTCAGCTTTGTTTCAATGAACACAAACAATTTGTAATACTTTTTTAGTTTTATAGTTAATAACAACACTGGTTAGATGACAGCAAAGCTAATCTAAATGTAAAATACATTGAATGTATTGTAAATTGACTGGTTTAGGAATGTAATTTTTATAGATATTAATTCATATTTGAGCAGTATCAGATTAGAGGACTAACTGTTGTATAAAATCCACTGTGCAGCACTTGCAATAACCAGAGGTCTGAACCTCTGATCTTATTGTCTTATATTTCATAGTTTCTGCTGCATCTCCAAACTGGGTTTTGGAAACCAACGGGGGATGCCAAAGTGGAGAGTGGATGTTCAGTAATACCATCTCAGCAGATTATGATCGAGAACAAAAACCCATCTAGACAAAATGAAAGTCTTGAGCTGAAGCACAGAGGATTTCAGGGTGAAAAAAAAGAAGAAAGAAAGGCCCAGACTGACATTACCGGCAAATAGATGTGAGAGTAAAGGCGAGGCAGCTTGCCATGTCAGTAGCAGTCAAACACAGGATTCTGGCAGCAAGGCTTTTTTGTGTGTGAAGTGTCTGTAAGCATCAGGGGGTGAATCTGGCAGCGGGGGGTCAGACTGAGCTGATGAAGTATAGTGTCCGAGTAATAGAGCTGCCCCCAAATCACCTTGATGTTATGACAGAAAGGGAGCTAATAATAGCTGCAGTGTGTCAAAGTGCTTTAAGTTGAGAATTACACTCTTATTTCTTCATGCTTCAGAGGGAGGTAAACAAAGTCAGAATTCAACCTAATTATGGCTTAAAGTCATTATGTCAGCATTGTAATTAGAGGGCAGGGAGGGTGAAAGATTGGTCAATTTCACGTCTCTTAGATTAAAGATGAAGATGACAGGAAGCAGATAACACAATTAGCTAAAGGTGGGGAGAGAAAATTGCCTGTAGCCTTAACAGCATAGACTATCATTAATTATACCTAAAGGAATGGCTTTTTAAAGGCTTTCTTATTGTGCTGTGCTTAACTAAATGCTCAGCCAAATAGGTGCTTTTAGGAGGGATATGCGTTTAATCGTATGATAAATCAAACTGCGGACTTCTTAATGGTGTATAGGAGAGGGAGTTCAGCCCTACAGTGAGGCAGAGACACCAAGTGGTCGAAACCCTCAGCCATTTCCTATATCACTGTTGAACAGTGGAGTCACTTCACAACAGTCTGCTGTATAGCAACTCTATTAGTAAAAGCACAGCAAATCTTGCAATAACACGAATCTAGATCATTTAAAGTGATAAAACTCGCATATTAACCCAGCTGAGTTGCATCTCTTTGATGTTTTTATATCTTCAGGAATTTTGCAGAAATGCTTTTGGGCGACTTGCTCTTCTTCTTAGTGTTTGGCGCCCCCTGCTGGATATTTGCAAGATTTCTGTGAAGGCGTGATGATTTCTATGAAATAATTATGATTAAATTAATAGAATTTATTTATGATTTAAATCATCATATGTGCTTTGTGGTCTATAAACTGTTATATGCATGTAAAAAAATCACATATTTGAGTTGGGTAGAAGTTATGTGAATGTTAGGGTTATTCACACACACACACACACACACACACACACACACATATATATATATATATATATATATATATATATATATATATATATATATATATATATATATATATATATATAAGAGAGACTCAGATCATGCAAGCGACTCTATGACTGAAGTCCCAAACATTTAGTGAAGATACAGTTTTATTTTGTCATTTTAATCAACACATTGCGTTTGCTACTATTTCAGCTACCCGATTATGGGCAGATCAACTTGAAAAGTTCCGCTGAAAATGACAATTACTGAGGAAGTCCTTCGTCAATCGACTGAGTAGAACTGTCTAAATCAGCGCATGCGCAATTCATCCTCAGCCTGCCTCCGTAAGGGTGTCGATTCTCAAGCTGGAACATTGGAGAAAAAAAAGATACTGTATTTTACACACAAAACAGGCAAAAACAAACGGATGTGCTTCAGAAAACGAAACGGCTACCGCCCTCCAGATCATTTTAATGCCAAAATTGTAAGTATTGTCATCGTTCGCGTTTTTCAACAGCATAAACGTTGAGTTTGCCAGTGGATGGTGGGTTCTTTTCCGTTTTTTTTCCCGAAGAATGGGTCGTCCTCCGTAAATCCCAATCTTCTGTCTCCACATTTGTTTTTGTTTTTCTGCACAGTCTTGTATAACTTACTTCTATGGCTTGGTGAAAACGAAGCTTTCTTAGAAATAGAGCGGTGAATGTCTTCGAGAGAGACTACAGTCGAGCAGAGGAATGCCGCTTTCATTCGCGTCTCCCGTTTCGCTTCATCAGGATGGGATAGATTGGATATGTGGCTACACTGAGTTGTCATCTGCTGGAAGATGTGTTTTGTGAGCCCCGTGCAGTAGTCGTGCGCCCGGTGTGTGTGTATCAGGGGCATTACGCGTTTGATTTTTCCTCACAAAAACAATATTTGCATAACACATCATGGTTTCACCACAGTCGATGTTTTAAATCTCTGCGCGTAAAGCAGCGCGAGCTGATACAATGTTGCTTTTGGGGCATTTCAGTTCACTAATGCACGGATTGTAGCGTTGTATGAGGGGGATATTTTCAATTCAAACATCTAGGAAGTGGGGGAGGATAACGCTCAGGTTATCATCTGTCACTGCCGTCTTTCTCTAGATTAACCGTGTATTTTACGCGACCAATAAGAATAAACTTTGCATTCGTTGTATTCGCGTGTCTTTTTTCGTCTCGAAAGATGTTCTTTTTCCATTTAGCTGGCTGTGTAGTAAAGCGCGTTCGCGATGCACGCGCGGGACCTTCGGGTGAATGAATTCTGTGCGCGCGTTCTCGTGGCTATCGGGGGGCGGGGCCCGCGGTGTCGCGTGGCGGCGTAGCTTTGAACGCGTTCGCGCGTGTCGCTGCAGAAATGGAGGGGAGACACAGCGCTCGTGCACCTCTGACGTCAGAGAGAGAATTCCCGAGGTTAGGAGATATTTATGTCCAATCAATGACTCTATGTGACCTTTTGGTAGTCAAGCCTGGATTTTTTTTTTTTTTTTTTTTTGACCACACCACAGGCATGTCTGTTATTTGACGGAATTCGGGTTGATTGGGACACATTTTTCCTAGTGATCCCAATTCACCCTAATCATCACAGTGTATGTAGCCTTCTTAGTTTGTGGTGACAACAGCAAGGTCTATATTTAGCAAAAAGAATGGCATGTTTTGAAACACCAAGTAAGCTTCCACGTGGGCATGCCAGTCAAAGCTCAGCTGCTTTGATATCTTCAGCATCTCTGCTGTACCAGGAATCTGATTTGTTCCACCAAGTTCACAGAGAATGTTTGCATTTTCTTTCTTTTAATGGTGCATTTGGCATTTATTAAACCATATATCTCCTTCAAATGTGAGAAGAGACCAATCTAGTCATGGAAAAAAGACCTTGAAAACTAGCGAAACCAAATTTAACTCATCATCCAAGAACTAGAGGTTATTATTATTGGTGTTTTAAGGACCCCTGTTCTTTCTTGTGTTGATGTATTTCTCATTGAAAAAGCAAGTTTGAGCAAAACAATTCTTTTTTTTTTTTTTTTTTTTTTAATTTAGTTATGTCACAGCCATGAACCATGATTTGCTGCATAGGCATTTGGAGGTGGTATAGGGGGCGGGGCATTCTCATTCTAGAAAGCATCTGATTGGACAAAAATCTGTAGTGCAGGATGAGTCATGTTCAATTTTTTTGTTTTGTTTTTTTTTGTCTGTTATGGCAAGAGGATGAAAAAAAGCATGTTTTAAATGCAAAGCAATGCAAATGCAAAGTTTTCTCTATAGAATTTGTTTTTTCAAGAGTGGAGACCCCATCCTCCCTTTAATATGTACATATATACTTTCATTATGACTTTAAAAGAATCTGTTCATAAAGCTTCTCCATCCACATCTCAAAATGTTTTACGTGTACGCTAGTGTACAGTCGAATGCACAGCCTTGCAAATTCACTCCCTGAAGTATATGGCGCTTGTGCTTACGGTAGTCAAACATTTTATGATATTAATAAAGTTAAAGAAGATAAAAATACAGATATAAAATGGCATATATATGACATATGAGAGATGGTAGTCAGAAATGGTAGTGCATACACAGGCGTTCAACGCGTTCGCAGTTTTGAACAATCTCTCGCCACGAGTTACAACCCATGTAAACATCTTTGTATTCTTTCATGCTAGAGTTAGGGTACTTTCTAACCTCTTCACACAATCTCTCGTCTATATAGGCCTCCATCGTCACTGTAGATTGCATCCGTTCAAGTCTGTTCTGTTTATGCAGTTTTTCTTTGATTACCTTTTGAATCGATGCCTCCAGGGCACGGTCGCCACTTTGTGGATAAACTGATTACTGCAAAAATAAATAAATAAATGCGCATGTGCAACCAGTACAGTACAGCCCTAAGTGAAAATGTCCAAATTGGGACCAAAGTGTCAATATTTTGTGTGGCCGCCATTATTTTCCAGCACTGCCTTAACCCTCTTGGGCATTTAGTTCACCATGCTTGCCACTGGAGTCCTCTTCCACTCCTCCATGAGGACATCACGGAGCTGGTGGATGTTAGAGACCTTGCGCTCCTCCACCTTCAGTTTGAGGATGCCCCACAGATGCTCAATAGGGTTTAAGTCTGGAGACATGCTTGGCCAGTCCATCACCTTCACCCTCAGCTTCTTTAGCAAGGCAGTGGTCGTCCTGGAGGTGTGTTTGGGGTGATTATCATGTTGGAATAATGCCCTGCGGCCCAGTCTCCGAAGGGAGGGGATCATGCTCTGCTCATTCAGTGAACTGTAGCTCCCCAGTGCCGGCAGCACTCATGCAACCCCGGACCATGACACTCCCACCACCATACTTGACTGTAGGCAAGACACACTTGTCTTTGTACTCCTCACCTGGACGCTTGACACCATCTGAACCAAATAAGTTTATCTTGGTCTCATCAGACCACAGGACATGGTTCCAGTAATCCATGTACTTAGTCTGCTTGTCTTCAGGAAACTGTTTGCAGGCTTTCTTGTGCAACATCTTTAGCTTCCTTCTGGGACGACAGCCATGCAGACCAATTTGATGCAGTGTGCAGCGTATGGTCTGAGCACTGACAGGCTGACCCCGCACCCCTTCAACCTCTGCAGCAATGCTGGCAGCACTCATACGTCTATTTCCCAAACACAACCTCTGGATATGATGCTGAGCACGTGCACTCGACTTCTTTGGTCGACCATGGCGAGGCCTGTTCTGAGTGGATCCTGTCCTGTTAAACTGCTGTATGGTCTTGGCCACCGTGCTGCAGCTCAGTTTCAGGCTCTTGGCAATCTTCTTATAGCCTACGCCATCTTTATGTAGAGCAACAATTCTTTTTTTCAGATCCTCAGGGGGTTCTTTGCCATGAGGTGCCATGTTGAACTTCCAGTGACCCGTATGAGAGAGTGAGAGCGATAACACCAAATTTAACACACCTGCTCCCCATTCACACCTGAGACCTTGTAACACTAACGAGTCACATGACACCGGGGAGAGAAAATGGCTAATTGGGCCCAATTTGGACATTTTCACTTAGGGGTGTACTCACTTTTGTGGCCAGCGGTTTAGACATTAATGGCTGTGTGTTGAGTTATTTTGAGGGGACAGCAAATTTACACTGTTATACAAGCTGCACACTCACGCCTTGTATTTACTTTCGCCTCAGATGTGTTTATAGTTGACACACTCGATGTTTTACTATTTTCTGAAATGATAGGGGGATGTTTGGAGAGAAAAAAAAAATCCTCTAATCCAACAAAGTAGTGGTGAGAAGTATTTTGGTGGAATAATGTCAGATCATATTGTCGAACTTCAAATGTAGTTTTTGTTTTTTATGTCAAGCATGTTCTGGAAGATTTAAAAGCTGTTTTGGAAGGATGTAGATACATTGATGCTGTTTGATAAAAATGTGTATATTTCATGTTTGTTTGTTTGTTTTTTACTTTAAAGATAGAAAAGTAATTAACGGAATAAAGACAGCCTATACAGATTAGCAATAAAGACATTAGGATTAAAGATGTATTATGTAAATATATTAAAGCATTAATAATATATAGTGCAGTTAATAATTTCTTGGGAACACACCATATGCACAAGAAAAAATGGGATCTTTATTAACCATATTTTTATGAGACGTCTATTCATGTTTATTTAATTTATTTTGCCCCATAAACTCAAAAAAAAAAAAAATGGCATAAGATAAAACAATATAACTCAATGCTAAATACATTGTAAGAAAGAAAAAAAAGAAAAAAAAAAAAGAAAAAAGGTCACATCGCCCACTCGTAAATGACAAGTTACTGATGTGATTGATAACATAATTTGCATACATACATAGCATGCATGATGAACTTCACTATTCATGGTTGTTTTCAGAAATGGTTTCAGGTGTTTAATTGTGTGGCCTGTGCTGCAAAACTTTCAACATCTGTAGCACCAGTGCTATATTCAAAAAAATTTTTATGTACAGCTCTTTATTTCACCACATTCAATTCAGACTGCAGCAGGCATAGAAAGTGGCACAGGAAACATGCTATTTTGTATTATTAACTTTTAGAAGTGCACAAATGGATGGTTTCAACCTTTATAGACATGGAGTAAAAGCAGCTAAAGTTTTGATTTTATGACATTGTTACGCTGTAATTTTTCAGCGGAAGTAGAGCTTCTGTCACTTTGTGTGTGTAAAGTAGACAGGAAATCATGCTCTGACAAGTTTTCTGTTTCTATTTCCTCACAAGTGCATATTTAGTACAGTTTCAGATTTAGATTAAAGGGTTAGTTCCCCCAAAAATTGAATTCCACACCCGTAAGACCTTCGTTCATCTTCAGAACACAAATTAAGATATTTTGATGAAATCCGAGATGTTTTTTTTTATCCTCCATTGAAAGCAAAGAAATGTTAAAATAGTCAACTATTTTGACTGCAGTGGTTCAACCTTAATGTTGTGACGAGAATACTTTTTGTGTGCAAAAACAAAACAAACATAACGACTTTATTCAACAATTCAATTTTTCCTCTTCCCTGTCAGTCTGTTAAGCAGTTGGCGCAGTGCTGTTTTCATGTTTACGTCCGAACGCCGGCTTATTATTGGCCGGCTCCTGTGTCAGCATCACACGCATGCATCAGTGTCGACCAATACTGAGCCGCCGTTTGGATGTAAAACCTGGAAGCTGCAACGAAAAAAGCATAGCAGGGGAGAGACGCGGAGAGACGAATTTGTTGAATAAAGTCGTTTTTGTTTTGTTTTTGCGCACAAAAAGTATTGTCGTCACTTCATAACATTAAGGTTGAACCACTGCAGTCAAAATAGTTGACTATTTCAACAATGTTTTTACTACTTTTCTGGACATTGAATGTGGTAATTTCTTTGCTTTCAATGGAGGATAAAAAAAAACATGTCGGATTTCATCAAAAATATCTTAGTTTTTGTTCTGAAGATGAACGAATTGTCTTACAGGTGTGGAACGACATGAGGGAGAGTAATTAATGACTGAATTTTAATTTTTTAGGGTGAACTAACCCATTAATGATCTAAAAATTTGCATTGCTTTTGCATTTTTACATATTTTTATAAAACAAGATGAGTTCCGTCTGTATGGTTTGCAGAGATGGATATCTTAAACCACATCCTATTGCAAGAAAAAAAAAAAAAAAACTCATTCTGTCTGCTGTATAGGCATTATTCAACAACAGTTCCTGAATGAACAAAACCAGTGAAAATAGAAAAGCAATGTGACCAGTCACTGGAGCAGAATCCTGAATAAATGATTCCCTTATTCAGGGCCTTCAGGGTTGTGCAGGGTTCATAAGGGGCTAGTCATCCTCTCTGAAGCACTAATTCAATCAGAACACCGCTTAGCAAACACAGCTCCTTTAAAAACAAAAGCGTTTCCCCATTTCAAATTGCAAAGGTGGCATTTTTACATTATATACAGTAAGCTAAAGTTTAACACTGGCTTTATGAGACAGTAGTTTCTGTGAGTTTTTGTTGCTATAGGGGATTCATTCATTATTTTGCAGGTGGTATTAGGGGGCAGGACAATCTCATTCTTTCTTGAGACATTTGTTTGTATGAAAATCTTTGTAGTTCAGTCATGACCTAAATGTTTTTTCTTTTTGCATTTCTCTGTTGTAACGACTTTGATACCAAGTCGGTGCTGAAATTTAAAAAATGTGGCGCTTTGAGCGCTGTTGAGCGGATTTGTAAACGCCTCTGATTGGCCATTGTGTTCACACACTCATATGTCTGTGATTGGCTACAATGATCAACGCATGTAAGTGTTTGAATTTGAAAGTAGGAGCAGGAGCGTTTGAAAGCAGGTGTCTATCAGTGGAATGGATAGATGCCTGCTTTCAAACACTCCCGTGTTTATCTGTGTAAGCGTCATTGGTGTCTATTTACAACATGTTTTTGAAGCGTTGATCATTGTAGCCAATCACAGACATATCTGTTGAGCACGTGAACACAATGGCCAAATATAGCTGCGAGCAGCGATGGCGGGCCCAAGCCCGGTGGCACCGCCACCCCGGTGGCTTCAGGGCAACTGTGCACAGCGGGCAATAGGCACTTAAAACGGTTAAACATCAAAGGACTATGTCAAATTCACTCCACATTTACTGCACTACAAGGTGCCACTATAGAGCCCCTCCTCCCTGCCCATTTTCAAAGGATTACATGTGCCAAGTTTTAACATTATTCTGATGAATTTTGAAGCAAATCAGGTAAAAATAAGAGGGTGATCTCAATGTATGCTGAAAGTGACACATTTTCTGCTTCCAGTTGGTGGCGCTATGACTTTGAATCACAATAGTCACATCCATGTGATCAGCCTTGTACAACGAAGACTAAGCCGAAGTTTCATCAAAATCAATTAATGTATGCAGAAGTTATAACACTTTGTTTCCCTTTTCTTGCCATAAATTCGTTGCCTCGCCACGGCCAAACCGTTTGAGATATCCAAAATCCGTTTGCAATTAAACAACTTCAATGTGTTAGCAACAAGTTAAAAAAAGCTTGGTGTAAATTGGATAAACCCTGTAGGAGTAGTAGTATAAAATTCATAGCCTGTTTTTTCAAAAAATTAACATTCAAACCAAAATAGCTGACTTCCTGTTGGTCGGAGCTAATGAATGTAAATTAGAAAATTGTCCGGCTTGATGAGAACAATATGTGTACCAAGTTTGGTGACTGTAGGAAAAACAAACCCCCCCACTTTTGTCAAAAGGTGGCGCTACTGAGCCCCTCCACCACGCCCATTTCTATGGCTTTGTCCATGTCTACTGGTTGACAATATTGATGTGTGTGTCGAGTTTCATGCAATTTGAAGCATGTTAAGAGCCTCAAAAACACTCAAGAATATTATTACAGTTTGACCTGTTGCCATGGCAACAATATTTCAAATATCAAAAATCCTGTCATAGGTCTACATCTGCTGTGTATTGACATTACACTGATGAAGTTTGAAGCAAATCAGGTAAAAATAAGAGGGTGATCTCAAAACATTTCAAAAGTGATACACTTCCTGCTGCCAGTTGGTGGCGCTATAACTTTGACTCACAATAGTCACATACATGTGATCAGACTCCTATAACGAACACACTTGTGAAGTTTCATAAAGATCAATATATGTATGCAGACGTTATAACACATTTCCTGTTTCCTTTTTCTCGCCATAAATTCGTTGCCTCGCCACGGACAAACCGTTCGAGATATCAAAAATCCCCTGGCAATTTTTAATCATCAGTGTCTTGACTTCATGCTGACCGAGTTTGGTGGCGATCGGATTAATCGTCTAGGAGGAGTATATCAAATTCCAGAGCATGCGTTTTTCAAACAACCCTTAATAGCTGACTTCCTGTTGGCGTGACGTTTAACTTAGAGCACGAAAGTTGTTCGGCCCGATGAGGTCTATATGTGTACCGAGTTTCAGACTAATACGTGCAAGCGTGTTTAATATATGGACCAAATTTTCAGACCTTTTTCAAGGGGGCGCTGTTGAGCCCCCCTGCCACGCCCGGGTACCAGCTTCTGCCCGGCCCTGTTGGCCGCGGATTCCAATGTGTGTGCCAATTTTCAAGAGTTTTTGAGCATGTTAAGGCCCCCAAAAAGCCCCGGAAGACGGAAAAAAAAAAAAAAAAAAAAAAAATATAGCTGCGAGCAGCGATGGCGGGCCCAAGCCCGGTGGCACCGCCACCCCGGTGGCTTCAGGGCAACTGTGCACAGCGGGCAATAGGCATTTAAAACGGTTAAACATCAAAGGACTATGTCAAATTCGCTCCACATTTACTGCACTACAAGGTGCTGCTATAGAGCCCCTCCTCCCTGCCCATTTTCAAAGTATTACATGTGCCAAGTTTTAACATTATTCTGATGAATTTTGAAGCAAATCAGGTAAAAATAAGAGGGTGATCTCAATGTATGCTAAAAGTGACACATTTTCTGCTTCCAGTTGGTGGCGCTATTACTTTGAATCACAATAGTCACATCCATGTGATCAGCCTTGTACAACGAAGACTAAGCCGAAGTTTCATCAAAATCAATTAATGTATGCAGAAGTTATAACACTTTGTTTCCCTTTTCTTGCCATAAATTCGTTGCCTCGCCACGGCCAAACCGTTTGAGATATCCAAAATCCGTTTGCAATTAAACAACTTCAATGTGTTAGCAACAAGTTAAAAAAAGTTTGGTGTAAATTGGATAAACCCTGTAGGAGCAGTAGTATAAAATTCATAGCCTGTTTTTTCAAAAAATTAACATTCAAACCAAAATAGCTGACTTCCTGTTGGTCGGAGCTAATGAATGTAAATTAGAAAATTGTCCGGCTTGATGAGAACAATATGTGTACCGAGTTTGGTGACTGTAGGAAAAACTAACCCCCCACTTTTGTCAAAAGGTGGCGCTACTGAGCCCCTCCACCACGCCCATTTCTATGGCTTTGTCCATGTCTACTGGTTGACAATATTGATGTGTGTGTCGAGTTTCATGCAATTTGAAGCATGTTAAGAGCCTCAAAAACACTCAAGAATATTATTACAGTTTGACCTGTTGCCATGGCAACAATATTTCAAATATCAAAAATCCTGTCATAGGTCTACATCTGCTGTGTATTGACATTACACTGATGAAGTTTGAAGCAAATCAGGTAAAAATAAGAGGGTGATCTCAAAACATTTCAAAAAGTGATACACTTCCTGCTGCCAGTTGGTGGCGCTATAACTTTGACTCACAATAGTCACATCCATGTGATCAGACTCCTATAACGAACACACTCGTGAAGTTTCATAAAGATCAATATATGTATGCAGACGTTATAACACATTTCCTGTTTCCTTTTTCTCGCCATAAATTCGTTGCCTCGCCACGGCCAAACCGTTCGAGATATCAAAAATCCCCTGGCAATTTTTAATCATCAGTGTCTTGACTTCATGCTGACCGAGTTTGGTGGCGATCGGATTAATCGTCTAGGAGGAGTATATCAAATTCCAGAGCATGCGTTTTTCAAACAACCCTTAATAGCTGACTTCCTGTTGGCGTGGTGTTTAACTTAGAGCACGAAAGTTGTTCGGCCCGATGAGGTCTATATGTGTACTGAGTTTCATACTAATACGTGCAAGCGTGTTTAATATATGGACCAAATTTTCAGACTTTTTTCAAGGGGGCGCTGTCGAGCCCCCCTGCCACGCCCGGGTACCAGCCTCTCCGGCGTCCTAATGGCCGCGGATTCCAATGTGTGTGCCAATTTTCAAGAGTTTTTGAGCATGTTAAGGCCCCCAAAAAGCCCCGGAAGACGGAAAAAAAAAAAAAAAAAAAAAAAAAAAAAAATAATAATAATCCTTAGAAGAACAAGAGGGCCCTGCGCGAATTTTCGCTTGGGCCCTAATAAGAGGTGTTTACGAATCCGCTCAACATTGCTCAAAGCGTCACATTTTTTAAATTTCAGTACTGAAGTGGTACATTCAGATGCGATAAAATGCATTGCTAAGAGTATTAACAAGATACAAAACAGACAGTAAACATATATTTCTATTGCATTATTTTTTGCAAAAACAAACATTCAGAACGACCAATGAATGACTCTTCTGATGTGTTGAACATTGTGAATGCCAAAGCGTCGCACACTAATCAGCAATGTGCTTCTGGTTTCTAGGAAGACTGTAGTTTCTTTGAATAAAAGTGTCAGTTAAATGATAAATTAGTTAGGTCTAGTAAAAGTGTTTTATTGGGATTATTGACACGCTTTACGTGTAAAACTGATTATTATTATCAATAAAATGGTTGAAAAGGGAAGGATTGGGTTGTTAAATTGTCAGAAAGTTGATTAAACGGAAAAAACCAAGCCTCGACTTGAACGCCTCGCTTGTCAAAATAATTCTGCATTGTTTTCACATCATATGCCAAAGTAGTAGTTTTACAGACTTTCAGTGAGGAGTTGAATCAGGACCCAAAGTAGTTCTGTTGATGGTTTTCAAGGATGAGATCATCATTTGACTAGCAAATGAAAGATGAATATGCGGCAAAATACATATATAACTATGCATGATTATGTTGAACTTTACTATGTTGCATTTAGCGTTGTTTATATCCCTGCTGTCCGTAACCCTGTCAGACCCCGAACAGAACTAATTTTGGGTCACGACCCAACAGTTGAGAGCTGAAGAATTCAAGTGTACACAACTTGAGTTCATTGCGCCATTGTTGTTTTGTGGTTTTTCATGTTTGGGTCTAATGGAAAAGGCTGGGGTGCAAGTCTCCAACAGATTAGCCTGGTATCGCTGTAAGGAAAAAAACAGATTTTAAGGAGGAAGCTTGAGTCATTTTGCAGCCATATTGCTCTCTTTCCTTCACTCTCTTATCTTTCATCACACTCCTCTTTCCTCCTCTTGTCTTCACTCTCTTTCACAATCAAATCCTTTCACATTCTTCTCTGTCTCTTTTCTTCTGTACTTCCTGTTTCTATTTCTCTCTTTACACTAATTTTACATGGATATGATTATCACGTTCTCCGTTCCAATCCATCATGTCCTGCAAAACATTTACTCACCCACCTCATGTCTTTCTAAAACTATGACTTCATACTGGTGGCTATTTTCCATGCAGCTTTCAAGCTTTAGGAAAAAGGTCAAAAACTCCATAAAATTCATACAAATATTCCAAGTGTTCTGAAGTCATATGATTCCTTTGTGTGAGAAACAGACTAAAATTTAAGTAATTTCAATAAAAATCCCACTATGTTCTGAAATGTAGTAACATCTGATTCATGAACCAGCCATTCATTTTAAACAGATCATTTCAATGAATCAGTTGATTTGATTCACAAAATTAATCTGAATGAATGTTCTGACTCAGTGATTCAGTTTACTTGGTTCTCAAGTGGGGAAAGATTATATTCTTAATTATCTCAAATAATGAGAATTTTAGTTTGTTCCTCTCACAAATCTTTCGTATGTAGAATTAGATTAATATGAACAACTGTGGTTTTGTGTTGTTTTTGCGTTCTCCATTCAATGTAATTGTATTGAAAAGAGCAACCAGCACAGTCTTCAAAATATCTTCTTTTATATTCCACAGAGGAACGAAAGTCATAGAGGTTTGGAACAACATGAGGGTGAGTAAATGATGACAGAATATTCATTTTGGGTCAAACTCTTTGCTATGGAAAACCAGATTAGTTACGGCATTTTTAAAGGTGTTTCAAATGCAATTTCATGAATGCATCACTAAAATATAACGTTGTGTTCGTAGAGAGGCCGGCTAACAGAGATCACTCCCTCTCTCTCACTCTGAGCACTTGTGTTTTTGTCTTCCATCTCTGCTTTTTCTTGCGCATGTCCTCGCCAATGTCTGCTTTTCTTCCCCGGTCTTCCGTTGAACGTTTCCTCTTTTCATGTGTAGCTCCCCTTCCTCCTCTCTCCTTCACAGAGTTAAAAGGGAAGTAGGAGATTTTGGTCATAGCAGACTCAGCAGTGCCTTTAGTTCCCTACGTAGTCACAAGCCCTTCTACAGAAGATATAGTAGAGGTTAGCTGACAGTCCAGAGATATTATCTACCCCCAAAACCTGAAACCATGTAAGTATCAGTCTACCTGATCTATAGTTCTATTAAAAGTTTATCGTTTTAATAATGATATCGAGGGCAGTAACGATATATATGTGTCCTTCTTATAATGGAATTAGCAGTAGTGTTTGTGGAAGTAATATTAGAAACATGATATTTATTATATTTGAGATCACATGCCAGTTTCTCACTGGGTTATGGACCGATTGACCTTTTCGCTCGCGTCTGTGTGTATCTGAGGGTGGCACGGGACCGTGGCAGCTGGCTTAACATCTGGGGCTGATTTGTAGGTGATTCTTGGCAGAACTTTTATTTAACGTGAGAAGGCAGGACACAAGTTTAGAGAAGTGATATATGGTGATTTAGTAAAGAGATCTCAAAGGGTATTAGACTTTGATGTTTTGAAGAATAGATTTGATTTCATGTCAATTGTGTGGATTTCTGTATCATATGAATATATAAATAAGCTTTCCATTGATGTATGGTTTGTTAGGATAGGACAATATTTGGTCGAGATAGCCTACAACTATTTGAAAATCTGGAATCTGAGGGTGCAAAAAATCAAAATATTGAGAAAATCGCCTTTAAAGTTGTCCAAATGAAGTCCTCAGCAATGCATATCCATTCACAAAAATACATTTTTGATATATTTACTGGTAGGAAATATACAAAATATCTTCATGGAACATGATCTTTACTGGTGTTGTCAAAAGTACCGGTACTTCGGTACCAAGTCGGTACTGACATTTTGAAAATGTGACGATACCAGCATTTCTGTAGTACCGGTAGTACCGAGAATCCGGGTATATTCGGTACCCACTGATAGGGCTGTGCCAGTATTTACTTGAATATGACACGAGTGAAGCACAAAGCTTTGTTTACATAAGAAATAATAGGTTAGCAATTAAATGTGACGTCGCAGCCATGGAAACATTTTGGTTAATGCCGAATAAGAGAGGTGCGTGAGTCCATACATTTAAGCTTCGTATTCTGTTTTCCGAATCGCGATCTGGTCACCTGATTAGCAGAGAATTTAACAATATTCCATTAGTTATTCCACTGAACATGGAATCTGTTTCTTTTCCCAAATCTTCACTCACGCAGGGGATTATAACGTTTCTTTCGTTCGCATTTAGGCCTATTATAGGCTATTCGCATTATTTACTGTGGTAAAGTAGAAAAAACACCGTAGGACAGAAACCTTTTTGCTTGCACGCCAGTTTCTATTTAACAGAGTTTGTGCTTGTTATTAGACTTTATAAGGCACGTCAAGTTTATTTGTATAGCGCGTTTCACACACCAGTGATTTTTACATTTCGTTTTCTCTGACAGCGCTAAATCAAACATAGCCTGAATGTCTTGCCCCTGCGGAGGATAAAACTCGCTCTTCAGACCTTTTACAACAAGTGTCAGTTGTTTGTAACATCAGGAGATAACGAAGATATTATTAAAGAGAAATGGTCTCTTTCCTGCTCGTGTCCCACATCCCTCTCAAAGCGCAAAGCGGCTATATCAAAGTAATAACGGGACTTTGGCTATATATGACGCGTCTTTGTGTGGAAATAAAAAACGAATGCTTTTTGAAATAATATTTAACTTTCTTATTATTTAGGTTACCATTATTTACCGATATTTATTTCATAGTTTTACAGGCTGTAGTGTGTTGTTTCTCTGACGGAATAGCTAAAATAAACACGCACGTCTTTTACCCCTGTTGAAAAAACGAGCATATGCTGGTAAAGTAGGTTTTGAAGCTGGTATGCTGGTTTGAGCTGGTTTATGCTGGTCCAGGACCAGCTCAGGACTAGTATGGACCAGCAGGACCAGTTTAGGACCAGCATTTGACCAGCATACAGCTTCAAAACCTGGAACCAGCATATGCTGGTTTTTTCAACAGTACACAATGGATGTTTGAGCATTTAATTATTTATTTATTTTTTTTATATTTCAAAATGTATTTCATTGAGGTAGCCTATATATACACACACAAACACACACACTCCAAATCATATTTAATGTTTTTAAAATAGGCTATATAAAATAGTAAAATAGTTCCAATAGATTTTACTGTGGTACCGAAATTGGTACCGAGAACCGTAAAATTTTCATGGTATCGGTACCGACTACTGGAATTTTGGTACCGTGACAACACTAATCTTTACTTAATATCCTAATGATTTTTGGCCTAAAAGAAAAATCGAACATTTTGACCCATACAATGTATTTTTGGCTATTGCTACAAATATACCCATGTGACTTATGACTGGTTTTGTGCTCCAGGGTCACATTTGATTCGATGTGGAAACAAGTCTGATGTGTAAATAGTTTAGCCAAAAAAACACATTTTACTAGTTCCAGTGGATGAGAAACTTGGTTGTGTAAAACTGACCTGACCTGTGACATTAAGATACAACCTATTGAACAGACTGTACTTCATACCCAGGCTTCACATTGGTCCTGGAAAACCTGGAAATACCAGATCATTTCAAAAGTGCCTGGAAAAGTCATGGAAATTGATTAAATCATAAAAATGTGATTGAAAAGTCACGGAAATGTCTTTAGTCAGTGCAATTATCGCTCATAAATGTAAAAGTAATGGAAATAATGGAAATTCACTGGTCAGAAAATGCAAGAACACTCAGAGCCCTTTGTCCATTCCTGTCAAATTAAGATAAATATGTAAGCTAAATGACTTGAGATGATGAGATGAACTGTCAGGTGTGGTTGAGGGATGAGGCAAGGACTTAAGCAACACATTTAACGACTAGCTAAGACTGAGCACAACACACAAAGACTGTTTCCTTCGACTGAAGCAGATTTATATACTTACACACGCAATTTGAACACCGACTGGCTCTGACTGGACGTGTTTGAGCGCGATCAGTCATAAGTATCAGTTTACATCCATAATCGGCCTTACAATCGTGTGCGCGGCTTTAGTTGCAGAGTTTAAAGGGCTTTTTATTAAAAACAAACAAGAAAACACTGTCCAACAGCAGGGCAAGGCTAGATACAATAGGGAACATATGATGACGATCTGACACAAGACAGAGCACACAGTGGGAATAATAGAGGGTACAGAGGGAGAGCAGGTGGGGAAAATGAAATTACAATTATCTCTCCTAATGTTTGCTCACTCAATGTATTTGTGGTTTTACAATGGGGTAATTTTGTTGCACAATCGCTTACACACAGCACAAAGGAGCTTGATTTCAAACTTTGAACTGAACTTACAAAAAAGACAAGTTGTCTTTTAAATAAATAAACGAGAAAAAAAAAAAAAACAGATCAAATGCATAATAACACTGGACAGTCTTCATTGTATCCTGTAAGGATTAATCTTTACAATTAAAGTTACTAAAGTTATTCAGTCATGAGTGGTTTTCTCTTTTTCTTTTGTTGTTTGAGTTACCACTAATAACACAGACTGCAGCAGGTATATTATTAGGCTGCTGAATCATTTTTTAAATTACATATCACAGAAAGTTTAAAGGATTAAATTACTCACTCAACCAACATGCTATAGTGCATAAATGTTTAAGTGAATTGCATGCATTAAAAGCGCAAAACCTGTGGGAATTATTCACAAAATTATACCCACAATCCCGCACCGAAAGAGGGCATTCATGTCCAATTTTCTACTAGGAAACTCATATTTATGATAATTCCAAGATGGCATGTGAAGGCAGCGTTAGACATGGCACATCGAAAAAAATATGTGCTGACACCAAACCTAACAATACAAGAACACCTGGCCATAATGGCCAATGAAAACTCACAAGCCAAGTGTAAAACAAAAACATACCAGACCAGACAAGAGCGCATGGTGAGGGAATGAACGCTCAACCTGTTTGCTCACAACAAAAGACAAAACATGGAGCATGACTGCCCGGACCTCGACACCGAACCAAACTGATCTAGACAGGTATCCAGACACCAGACTCCACATACACAACACATGACACACATGAGAGAGCACACAGCCCAAACACAACACACTTACACAGAGATAAGACGATACATGAGTGTCAGGCTTCTGTCACCGAACTAAGAGTAAGACCAACCAGGGGTGCGTTTCCCAAAGCGAACTATGGTCGCGAGTTCCTTCGTTAACAACTTACAACCATAGTTGACTAACGGGAAAAGCACTCCATAGTGACAAAACCCTGACATGAGCTTCCAGCAGCTAGTACTTTGTTTGTCCACAGTGAATATGAGGAAGCTGCTTGACAGGGTCACAACAAATCAGAACATATCTGAATTTAGTATTAAATTATTATACACTACCTTTTAGGGGTGTAACGGTACACGTAGTCGTACCGAACCGTTTCGGTACAGGGCGTGTGTGTACCGAAGCATTGCATTGCAACATTGTAGCCCAACCACCAATAATCGCATTAAGCTCTGTGTTTTGTTACTTTCAATAAGAAACAAAGTGTCATCTTCAAATTATGTCCACAAAATCATGAAATTCAAACAGAAAATGCCGTTTTGACGCTCTTTGATGCGGCGTCACAGGCAGCACGAGTGAACGCGATCATCTCTTCCTCTTTAATACTAGTTACGTAATGAATGAACATCTGAAGGTATGTTGAAAGATACATCTAGAGATATATCTCGTGTAATCGCTCAATCAGTGTTTCAGCGGCGGAAAGACATCAATGAAAGCTTGTAAACAATATGTCATGTAGCATTTACCTCCGAAAAGCCATTCAGTGTCCACAGCTTGTTAGTTCGCCAGAGAAATGAACTCTTTCGCTTAATATATCCTATATATTCATTATATTTTACTTAATCTGTTAGTGATGTTTTGATTAATTTAGGCTATGTTTAAATAAATCTGTCATGAAAATGACAGCCACTGTGTAGAAATGATTATATTTCAACAACGAATTGGAGTAGAAACATTTAGAAGTTAATGCAAAAACTGCCTTTGCAGCTTACATGTTTGCATGCAATTTGTTATTTGAGTGTTGATTATTATATCTAAAAATAAAAAGCAATTGAATTTAGGCTAATAGTTTGGTCTCAGTTGTTAACCTTTAATATTATAGTAACATAATGTTCAAGTAAGGGCTCCCTACAGAGTTTATAGCATTAGCAAAGATCATTTTTTATCCTTAAGAAACTTTTAGTTATAATTTAATTTAATATATTTAAAGAAAAAACACAATTTGTTCAGTAAACCACTGTTTAATTAATAAATAAATAAATAAAAAGCAATTTTATGTTTAGTTTTCTCCCCTCCTGTTGTACCGAAAACCGCATCGAACCGTGACTTCAAAACCGAGGTAGTGTTGCTACACCCCTACTACCTTTAAAAGTTTGTAAGATTTTTTAAATACTTTTATTCAGCAAGGATGCATTCAATTAAATGAAAAGTGATAGTAAAACCATTTCCAAATGTTACAAATGTTTCAATTTCAAATGAATGCTTTCTATTCATCAAAGAATCCTGAAAAAATGTATCACGGTTTCCACAAATATATTAAGCAACTGTTTTCGCCATTGCTAATAATCATAAGTGTTTCTTGAGCAGCAAATCATCATATCAGAATGATTTCTGAAGGATCATGTGACACTGAAGACTGGAGTAATGATGCTGAAAATTCAGCTTTGCCGTTCTGGGAAAAATTACATTTTATAATAACACATAATTTTTCTGTTTTTCTGTATTTGATCTAATAAATGCACCCTTGGTGAGCCTAAGAGACTTTCAAAAACATTGAAAAATCACTCCCAAACTTTTGAACTCTAGTGTAAATGTGGAGGAGGAATTAGGGTGTAGGAAATGGGCATTG
This sequence comes from Megalobrama amblycephala, assembly GCF_018812025.1. Lineage (NCBI taxonomy): Eukaryota > Metazoa > Chordata > Actinopteri > Cypriniformes > Xenocyprididae > Megalobrama > Megalobrama amblycephala. Next base: position 33,961,124 of record NC_063067.1, on the reverse strand, counting down.
GACAAGCAGTTTGGAAAATGAATGGATGTGTAAAATTCTCTGTTAAATCCCATACAATGGTGAATTTGTTTGCAGATGTTAATTTTAATCTCTGCCTTAACAATTATTTAAAAGCCGAATGTTTCTGCCACCATATGCTCATTTTAGTAGACGATTAAAATTAACATGCCTGTCTAAATTAGCTTAATTCCTAAAACACAAAGTCATAGATTTAATTGTGAGCATTTGCTTGATGTGACTAATATAAAGTCTTTCTCTCTTTTTCTCCCTCACCGTTCTCTCTCCATGTTTGTGTGTCTGTGTCTTACTGTTGCCCTGTTTGTGTGTTCCTGTGCATTCCGGCCCGTGCTGTGTGTGTTTGTGTGTGAAGGAGAGGTCCGCGGCCAGCGGGGGGATGACATGCATGTGTCCAGGCATTTAACATCATTGAGGATTTTAAGACTAGTAGGCTGCCCTCCGCCAAGCCATGATGGACATTCTGGTAACTGGCCTTTTCTCTCATTGCTGTTTGTGTTTGGGGTGTTTTGTGGTGGTTTGTTTGCGTGTTGATGGCACGAGGAGTGTAATGATGTGGTTTGTTCAATTTTGGTCATTTCAAGTGATGTCCTGATAGATACTTATAAACACTGTTTGTTGTATCCAGGTCCAGACGGAATTCGAATTGGAACCTCCATAATTCACAAAGTTCCAGTTTTATTAAAGGGTTAATTCACCCAAAAATGAAAAATCGCTAATGCTTTCGTATTGGGGAACAATTCTCACTTAGTTGCTTATTAGCTTGCATATTGACTAGGGGTGTAACGGTACATGTAGGTGTAGCGAACCGTTTCGTTACAGGGCTTTCGGTACGGTGCACGTGTGTACCGAAGCATTGAATTGCAACATTGTAGCCCAACCACCAATAATCGCAATAAGCTCTACGTTTTGTTACTTTCAATAAGAAACAAAGTGTCATCTTCAAATTATGTCCACGAAATTCAAACAGAAACAGAAAATGCCGTTCTCTTTGATGTGGCGTGACAGATCACTGTACAGGCGTGGAGTGCGATCATCTCTTCCTCTTTAATACTAGTTACATAATGAATGAACATCTGAAGGTATGTTGAAAGATACATCTAGAGATATATCTTGTGTAATTGCTCAATCAGTGTTTCAGCGGCGGAAAGACATCAATGAAAGCTTGTAAACAATATGTCATGTAGCATTTACCTCCGAAAAGCCATTCAGTGTCCACAGCTTGTTAGTTCGCCAGAGAAATTAACTCTTTCGCTTAATATATGCACTGTATTAGCCTATATAATCATTATATTTTACTTAACCTATTAGTGAAGTCCTGATTCGGCTATGTAATGTATGTTTAAAGGTGCCCTCGAATGAAAAATTGATTCAGTACATGGAAATGACATACAGTGAGTCTCAAACTCCATTGCTTCCTCCTTCTTATATAAATCTCATTTGTTTAAAAGACCTCCGAAGAACAGGCGAATCTCAACATAACACCGACTGTTACGTAACAGTCGGGATCATTAATATGTACGCCCCCAATATTTGCATATACCAGCCCATGTTCAAGGCATTAGACAAGGGCAGCCAGTATTAACGTCTGGATCTGTGCACAGCTGAATCATCAGACTAGGTAAGCAAGCAAGAACAATAGCGAAAAATGGCAGATGAAGCGATAATAACTGACATGATCCATGATAACATGATATTTTTAGTGATATTTGTGAATTGTCTTTCTAAATGTTTCGTTAGCATGTTGCTAATGTACTGTTAAATGTGGTTAAAGTTACCATCGGTTATTACTGTATTCATGGAGACAAGAGCCGTCGCTATTTTCATTTTTAAACACTTTCAGTCTGTATAATTCATAAACACATCTTCATTCTTTATAAATCTCTCCAACAGTGTAGCATTAGCCGTTAGCCACAAACTCATTCAGAATCAAATGTAAACAATAGAACAGTATACTATACTCACATAATCCGATGCATGCATGCCGCATGCATGACGAACACTTTGTAAAGATCCATTTTGAGGGTTATATTAGCTGTGTAAACTTTGTTTATGCTGTTTAAGGCAAGCGCGAGCTCCGTGGGCGGAGAGCACGAGATTTAAAGGGGCCGCACGGCATAAATCGGCTCATATTTAATGATGCCCCAAAATAGGCAGTTAAAAAAATGAATTAAAAAAAATCTATGGGGTATTTTGAGCTGAAACTTCACAGACACATTCAGGGGACACCTTAGACTTATATTACATCTTGTAAAAAAACGTTCGATGGCACCTTTAAATAACTCATGAAAATGACAGCCACAGTGTAGAAATGATTTTATTTCAACAACGAATTGGAGTAAAAACAAAAAGTTAATATTAATTATACAAATATTATTATACAAAAAAACAAAAGTTAATGCAAAAACTGCCTTAGGTGCAGCTTACATGTTTGCATACAATTTGTTATTTGAGTGTTGATTATTATATCTAAAAATAAAAAGCAATTGAATTTACGCTAATAGTTTGGGCTCAGTTGTTAACCTTTAATATTATAGTAGCATAATGTTCAAGTAAGGGCTCCCTACAGAGTTTATAGCATTAGCAAAGATCATTTTTTTATCCTTAAGAAACTTTTAGTTTTAATTTAATTTAATATATTTAAAGACAAAAACACAATTTGTTCAGTAAACCACTTTTTAACAAAAAAAAAAAAGCTATTTTATGTATAGTTTTCTCCCCTCCTGCTGTACCGAAAACCGCACCGAACCGTGACTTCAAAACCGAGGTACGGTGAGTTTTGTGTCGTTACACCCCTAATATTGACTGTTTATTAATACTTATAATAAAGCACATTATTCTGCATGACCATATTCTACATCCCTAATCCTACTCCATACCGAAACTTAAACGCTACAACAACTACCTTAATAAGCAGTAAATTAAGACTTTACTGAGGCAAAAGTCATAGTTAATAGTTTATATGTGTTCCCCATTTTAAAGTGTTCGACTAAAAATTCTATGACCATTTATTGTCACCATTTACCCTCATGTCGTTCCAAAACTTCTGTGGAGATTTTGAGAAAAAATAATACAATAGAAGTCAATGGTCACCAAAACAATTTGGTTATTCTTCAAACTATCTTCTTTTGTGTTCCGCAAAAGAAAAAGTCATAAAGGAAAGTCGTAAAAAGTTAATTTTTGGTCCCTGTTTTGGCTAATTTGATAATGCTACCAATAAGAGTGAAGCACTTCTAGCTCAGTCTACATTTTACCAAGTTTAAAACCATTAAAACCAGAGATTTTCCCTCCGAAATCAGTGCAGAAAATGTGAAACATGTCTGCAGACTCCATCTGGTCCTGGTTATACCCATATATCATGATGTTTAGCCTTATTTGTGTGTTTTCTTTTCTTCACTGACAATGCTTTTTGTGTTTAATACTTGAGAGAATAATTTGGTCCTTGCTGGAGATGTTTACAGCATATGAAGTTCTGCTCTCCTCTCCTTGAGTCTCCTCTTTTCTCCTCACATCACATCTGGTCTCCTCTGCTCTGTTCTTCTCCCGTCCTTTCCCTATTCCACACACACAAACACACACCAATTTATAAAAACCTCCGATAAACTTTTTTTTTTTAGATTAGCCCAAATTAAGCTTAATTATAATTACTACCTCCCACTTCTTTTTATTTTATTTTAGACAGCATCTGTCTTTATCATGTTTTTGAAGATGTTTTACTAAATTTCCGGCATTTTCAGAAAGGTGTCACTCCTGAAGCACACCTCCGTCCTGGCTAGTCTCGGTCCATCAAAGCTCACAGAACAGCAGAGATCCATAGATTATCATTAAGAGACAAAGACTGCTAGGAAGACAGCAAGAAAGACAGAAAGGAGAAGTCAGAAAAAGAGGGAGGGGGTGACAAGTCACATGATTCATGGCCAGTCCGCCATGGCATCTGGATAAAGTTAGAGGAAAGCAAGATTTAGATCTAAAAACAGACAAGCAGACAGACATTCATTCTGTTTGTGCGTGTGTGTGTGTGTGTGTGTAAGGGAGTTTTCCTCTCGTCTTTAATGGCACAGAGCAGCTTACTCATTCTGTATCTCCAGCAGTTTATTTAGTGGCATGTCTTTCTGCAGAGCTCCTCCCAGCTCCATAGACTAAAGTTTGACTCATACATTTAAATATAAAGCAAACATCAGTGCACATTCTCTCTCCCTCCCCCTCTCCTGGGTTAAGTTTCTTGCCCTCAGGAGATCTCTGAGTTTCTCACGCTTGATGCCAGGTTGGGGGTTCTCTCTGCTAGTGCTCTCAAGCCTGTTGGTTTTGATACTCCTTTTAGAAAACAAGCGGCTACGTCTTTTTAAAAAGGGATGGATGTGGCATAGCCTAGTGGATCTGGGCTGGTTTCCAGAAAGCTGCAGGTTCCATGCCAATAAGGATTGATTCATGGTCACCATAGTGGTGCTGTAGTGGTCATGCATGAATGTTGCAGAAACATGTGCTATGTTTGAAACAGAATGCCAGTGTACTGCATACTAGGGCATTATACACAGTATCCATTTTATTTTGCAATGCGGAAGTAAGCTATTTACTATAAATGTGTGAGATTTCTGATTCATTTTCTGCTATAGATAAATAATTTGAAGAATAACAAAATGCAGTACATGTGTTAAAATAATATGATAACAAATAAATAATTCAATTCAATGGAATCTGTATTAGCAGTGATGTGCATACTAGTAGCTAACAGCTGAAGATACTTATTAAATTTGGTCTCATTTTGCAAAGTGAACTGATGTCACCCAATTTGCCCAGTCGATTTTTGGGTGCGTTTGCAGTGTGAGTGTTTCTGCTCAGCCTCATGCTGTAACCTCCAAACAAACGTGATAGTTTAGTCATGTGACAGAGTGGAAGAGTGCAGCTCTGTATTGCTTTAAAGGGCTGCTATGTGTGTTTGCAGTGATTTAAGACCAAAGTGTATCCAGTTCCTGGTGGGCCGCTGCTCTGCTGCGGTTGCTTTTCAGTAAAACCACTTCCTTTTCTCATTGGTTCTTTGAGGCGGCTCCCTCTTATTTTGAACTCTTACTTTCATAGACCACTAATGCTTCTGTTTTTTTTTTTAATTCTCTGATGCCCTCAGAGTGTGTATGTGAAGTTTAGCTCAACACATATCTTTTTTTTTTTTATAGTATTTTTATAGCCACTTTTTGGGGGTGAGCAAAAACGTGCCATTTTTGTGTGTGTCCCTTTAAATGCAAATGAGCTGCTGCTCCTAGCCCCCTTTCAAGAGGGGCGGAGCTTCAAGAGCCCATGCTCTGCCATACCGACAACAACAAAACAGGACAATCTCATGCACTGAAAATGTAGAAACTGTCAGTAGCGGTGTTCAGTCAGAAAATGATTGCCTACAGAGCCAGAGAATATATGCTGCATGGAGATAGAACAGGTATAGGCCTATAGTTTAGTTCAGAGGTCTCCAAACTTGGTCCTGGGGGGCCGCTGTCCTGAAAAAGTTTAGCTCCAACCCCAATTAAACACACCTGAATCAGCTAATCTAGGTCTCACTATATGCATACTATATACAAGAAACTTTTAAGCAGGTGCATTGGAGCTGGTTGGAGCTAAACTCTGAGTTTGGAGACCTCTTGTTTAGTTTAATTACGGTTGTTGTCATATTGCTTTTATTCACTATTAGTACAAGCCTGTTGTAGTGGATCCCGTCCGAATGATGGCTAAAACTTCACTGATGAGTTTTATGAAGTTTATTGTACATCACACAAAAGATGAAGCATCCGTTTTCACTCCAGAAAATCACAGTAAGAGCTGAATAAAACACAGTACTACACTCTAAAAAATGCTGGGTTAAAAACAACCCAAGTTGGGTTGAAAATGGACAAACCCAGCGATTGTTTTAACCCGGCGGTTGGGTTAAATGTTTGCCCAACTTGCTGGTAGTTTTATTTAAACCAACTATTGTTTAAAAATTACTTTATTGCTGAATTAAAATTAACCCAAAGTATGTTGGGAAATGAACATTTATTAATGTTCAATGAATAATTATTAAACAATAAACATTTATTAAATTGCTTATTAATACATTTATATTAATAAACTATTAAATTTATATTAATAAAATGTATTAATAAGCTTATTAATAAACATTCACCTTTTGTCTATTATTGTTGCCTCTAATTGCATCTGGTTTTTAATTTCCAACATATTTTGGGTTCATTTTAAGCTAGCCAATATAAGCAATTTTTAAACAATAGTTGAGTTTAAATAAAACTACCCAGCAGGTTGGGCAAACATTTAACCCAACTGCTGGGTTAAAACAACCCAATTGCTGGGTTTGTCCATTTTCAACCCAACTTGGGTTGTTTTTAACCCAGCATTTTTTAGAGTGTAGAAGTGCACATTAAAGTCTTATCCATAAACTCTCTCTCCCCCTTGCATTATCATCAACATACACAGCAAATAACACAAAAACACTCGTTACAACCTTACGCCTTTTCAGGGGGGGGTTTAATAAACTAGTAAATGTTATATCTGTAAAACAACTCAGATGAACTGTAATAAAGTGCTTGTGATCAGTAAAGTAGCTCCAAAGACTATATGTAGTTCCAAACGTAGGTTCGGGAGGAGCCTAAACATTCAGTCCTGTCAATCATCATTACGAGCGTATATACGCAGCAGTCACTGCGTCATCCTAGCGACAATTCTTCCAGCATCCCTCCTCTTCCCCATCTCCCCCTCTATTTCTCTTATTCTCCCTATGCACAGTACTGTTATAGGGGGGTTTAACTCGGAGCCTCCTTCGAGGACAGCAAGCCAAGTTTGTTTACCATTAATAGTAAATGGGCAGGCAAACTCGTGAAAAGCTGGATCACAAACAGTTTGCACTGATCCATCTTTGAGTAACTGTGTTTTGTATTGTCCCTTTGTACAAAGCAGTCTGGTGTAAAATGATTTGCGCAGACATCAACAAATTTAAGGTATATGGGGGTGCATTCCCTTCAAAAATAAAACTATTTGTTGTTTACGAGACATTCTTGTCGCTATAGCTGCTCTGGCCTAAAAAAAAATGGCGACATTGTACAACTCGCTTAGGGTGGAAACTATGCTAATACAGCAGAGTCCGCCAGCAGTCGTGGGCGGGGCCTAGGCATTTTGTGACATCACAAAAGGTAGAATCTGCAAACGGCTTGTTCTGAGACCTTGCTTATGATTTATGGGGATTAAAAAAAGAGGAGTTGGTGGATTTTCGTCATTATATAGTGGTTGTGTACACACACTGCCAACACATGTTCATGTTCAAACTAGGGCTGTCAACGTTAATGCGTTAATGCATGTGATTAATTCAAAATAATTAACGCATATTTAACGCAAAAAATTACGGAAGCAGGTGAAATTGTGTCATAACGTAATTTGCGTCACGCAGTTAGATGATTTAAAGTCCATGCTGATTATATCAGAGATGGCAGAGAGAATTATTAATTCCAGTGTATGTTTCGCTTTAAAACACGAAGTCTCTGTCATATTCTATCATTGTATCTCCCGCATCACGCTGTTCATGTCTGAACGGACCATCGAAACATCCCACCGCTGTATAGCCAGATGATATGAAAACTATGTTTCTCGGATGGATAAAGCAAACCAGTGTCTTGCTATGAAAGTTTTGATGGAGGATGATTGCAATCAAAGTAAAGACGATTGCGGTGACGTACAGAAGCACGCGTTAGTCTGTTATATTGATGTGCAAACAAATCAAGTATGAGCGCTCTCGATGCACTGATCGCACATTGTGTTTATGCACAGACACATTTCAATACATTCACGTTGTTTTCACACATGGTCAAGGCGGCTGTATAGGATGTTTTTTTTTGGCATCTCCATGTGGTCCTGTTCAGCATTGCAACTTGACTTTCTAAAATGTAAACAAGCTCTTTGCTGTTGCACATACTATACACTGTGAATTCTCAAACGTTTTTTGCTGTGGTTTAAAAAAGGGGAAAAAAAATTATGATGTACATAAATGTATGAATTATATGAAAAATATTTGGTTATTTGGTGTCCTTTTTTTGGAAAGACATCTAAATTTACCTTGAAAAAAGTGAAAAAATATAGTTTTGTGAGAATCACACTTAAATCTGATGTTTTACTTTGCTGGATCTAGGCAATGATGGCAAAATGGATGTGTTAAGCAAGATAAATGGTGTATGCTTAATTTCACGATAAGTGCATGATTAATCGCCATTAAAAAAAAATAAAAAATCTATTGACAGCCCTAGTTCAAACACAATGTAAAAGTTAATTTTGAATAATATGCATTTAAGTCCTTGTTTTTGCTTTTTACCTGATAAACGTGGTGTGGTTACCACATTGCCATCGGCTAAATTGAATTTCAATTCTCTTCACATGTTGATCCTATATATAAGCACTGATGTAAGACACAGGACTAGTTCAGTTAATGATGACTAGAATCAAACAGTGTACTGATGATCATGGGATGGCATGTGAGGAGTTCATGCACTATTAATGGGAAAGGAGGCTGATGTGGCAACTGTTTCCCAAATCCCAGCAGGAAGTTGAAACACTGTCAGTCTTGTTCAAAATTGGTGGATCCGGGAAAGGTGCCTTTAGTCTTCCTAACCTAATAAAATAATTCTGACTTGTAACTGTAACGGTTGCAGTTCACATTTATCTCCAGACGTTCTGATACCCCATAAGCTGCAGGAGACGGGCTGTTGTATTGACTCACAGAGGAAGCTGCTACTTGATGCGGGCTGTAACCACGGGCACAGGATGCTTCTGCTTTTTAATGCCAGCTCTTTATGTAGCACACGTTAGCTCAGAAGTCACTCAAGTGTCATGTGTCAATGTTATTAGCAAACACTGGCAGAAACCTCAGGTTCTCATCATGCAAATTGTGGAAAGTTTCTTAAAAATCTTCTTTTTTTTTTTTTTCTTTTTTTCTTTTTTTCTTTTTTTCATATGTATATATAACCAGCAAGGACACATTAATTTGATCAAAAGTGAAAGTAAATACATTTATAATGTTACAAAAATTTCTATTTCAAATAAATGTTGATCTTAAGTTATGAACTCCTATTTATCAAAGAATCCTGAAAAAAAGTATTAATATAAAAAAAAAAAAAAAAAAAAAAAAAATATATATATATATATATATATATATATATATATATATATATATATATATATATATATATATATATATATTAAGCATTGATAATAATAATAATAAATGTTGAGCAGCAAATCAGCATATTAGAATGATTTCTGAAGGATCATGTGACACTGAAGACTGGAGTAATGATGCTGAAAATTCAGCTTTACCATCACAAGAACTAAATACATTTTAAAATGTATTAAAATAGAAAACTGCTATTTTAAATTGTAATATTATTTCAGAAAATGACTATCTTTGATCAAATGAATGCATCCTTGGTGAGCATAAATTATTTTTAAAAAAAATAATGATTTCTTACCAAACGTTTGAACGATACTGTAATATGATATATATTATATTATATTATATTATATTATATTATATTATATTATATTATATTATATTAATATACAGTACAAGTAAATTACACTATAAAATATTTTTTTCAAAGTTGCAAATATAACAAAGATTATTAGAGTACAATAGAAAATGCCATTTCAGTCTTTACCATCACAAGAACTAAATTACATTTTAAAATGTATTAAAATAGAAAACTGCTATTTTAAATTGTAATATTATTTCAGAAAATGACTATCTTTGATCAAATGAATGCATCCTTGGTGAGCATAAATTATTTTTAAAAAAAATAATGATTTCTTACCAAACGTTTGAACGATACTGTAATATGATATATATTATATTATATTATATTATATTATATTATATTATATTATATTATATTAATATACAGTACAAGTAAATTACACTATAAAAATATTTTTTTCAAAGTTGCAAATATAACAAAGATTATTAGAGTACAATAGAAAATGCTATTTCAGTCTTTACCATCACAAGAACTAAATTACATTTTAAAATGTATTAAAATAGAAAACTGTGATTTTAAATTGTAATATTATTTCAGAAAATGACTATTTTTGATCAAATGAATGCATCCTTGGTGAGCATAAAATACTTTTTAAAAAATAATGATTTCTTACCAAACGTTTGAACGATACTGTAATATGATATATATATTTATATTATATATATATTATATTATATTATATTATATTATATTAATTATATTATATTATATTATATTAATATACAGTACAAGTAAATTACACTATAAAAATATTTTTTTCAAAGTTGCAAATATAACAAAGATTATTAGAGTACAATAGAAAATGCTATTTCAGTCTTTACCATCACAAGAACTAAATTACATTTTAAAATTTATTCAAATAGAAAACTGTGATTTAAATTGTAATATTATTTCAGAAAATGACTATTTTTGATCAAATGAATGCATCCTTGGTGAGCATAAAATACTTTTTTAAAAAATAATGATTTCTTACCAAACGTTTGAACGATACTGTAATATGATATAAATTATATTATATTATATTATTTATATTATATTATATTATATTATATTATATTATATTATACAAGTAAATTACACTATAAAATATTTTTTTCAAAGTTGTAAATATAACAAAGATTATTAGAGTACAATAGAAAATGCCATTTCAGTCTTTACCATCACAAGAACTAAATTACATTTTAAAATGTATTAAAATAGAAAACTGTGATTTTAAATTGTAATATTATTTCAGAAAATGACTAAAAGACTTTTTATAAAAAAAACAACAACAATGATTTCTTACCAAATGTTTGAACGATACTGTAATATAATATAAATTGTAATATAATATAATATAATATACAGTACAAGTAAATAACATGTTGTAAATATAACAAAGATTATTAGAGTACAATAGAAAATGCTATTTCAGTCTTTCCACATCAAAACTTCACTTTTAATTCATTGTATTACTTGTCCTTTCTTTGTAATTATTTGTGAAATTTAGCCACTTCTGAGTAAAAATGGTTTCAAAGTAAATCGAACGCAATTTTTTTCAGTGTATTTGCTGAAATGACCAAATCTGCATCTCGAGGCTGCTGTGTAATAAATAGGTGTGTTAGATGAATAATTAGCTAACTCGTTGAGCCGTGTTGTGCAGAGATGTGTGCGTGCCTGTTATCTGATCAAAAAAAGTGTATGTGGAATGGTGCGCGGATGTTAGCTTTAATTGTGGTGTTGTGAACTCATTGTTTGTCAGGACATCTGGTTTGATCTGGTGAGAGGTGAGCGTCTAGAAAGAGGAAGAGGTTGCGGCTGACTCATTAGATTTCAAGCGCCGTGTGCCACTTACAACATCTGAAGAGTTACAACACTTCCTTTCCTCTCCTGTTCCTTTATCTGTACTCTTTACACTTGAAACTGTCAGCACAATGTCACTGTAAACTGTAAACGTAATGCTGGGTTGTACACTATTTCACGCTGCAAATGTGTGAACACTGGAATGGATTAATGTTTTCATTTGCATATTTATAAGGTCAATCACATTGATTGTGAACATTTACAATTACAATTAATGAAATGAATTAATAAACATTAATTACAAAATATTGTTAGTTAATATTTAATAGTTGAATCCATGGTCAAGCGGCGTGTACAAAGACTTATGGTGCTCATGATGGTTTTCATAGTTGAGGTCTTTGATTCCCGTGTGACTGTACGAAATGAGCCGAAATGTACAGTGGGATCTCCTTACAAGGACATCGAACTCCAGCGAATACTTACTGCGGCTCCTGGTATTAAAAATATCTATTGGCTCAATAAACTATTAGTGTGATAATACTATGTGGCTAGGTTTTTGGCTTTTCCAGGGTGAGTTGATGATTTAAGAGAGAATGCTAATGTACTCTTAGCTCACAAATCTTAATGCTGACGTATGTTAGTGTGTCCTGAAAACTCGTTCTCTTTGTTTCACTGGGAACTTGAGTTTCAGAGCCTGTTAGAACAAGATCAGAGTTAGCAAATGCTCTTCTCTTCTCATCTGTGAAATTTTCTGCAGTGTTTTGTTGTTTGTTTTTTCCCCCCGTGTGTGTAAAAAGTAACTCTGTATTATGACCCATTCTGATTTCAGACTCTTTTTAGAAGTCTGTGACAAGTTTGACTTCGCCAGAGCTCCAAGTTTGACCCCCAGGTCTCCACAGGGTGGTGTCGGGGCACTGAGCTGCTCTGTCTCGCTCTTGGCCCCATTTATCTGGAGCGTTGAGTGCTCGTTCTGCCTGGCGTCTTTTGTGAGCATTAAACATTGCACAACTGCTGGACAGAACCTATTTTTAGGCTTTTTCATACCAATGATAGACTGATATTGGCTTGATTTAATTACAAGGCAAATACATGGCAGTTTTTGTTTTGTCTTGTCTTGATGTTTTTCTGTTTTCTGTTTTGTCTAGTCATTTTGTTTTGTTTTGTCTTGTCTGTCTTGTTTTGCTTTAGTTGGAGCTTTGAATACTCATTCTGCCTGACGTTACTTTTTTAGAATTAAATGTTGCAGAAATGCTGGACAGAATTTATTTTTAGACTTATAAATGCTAGTAATTAACTGATATCAGCTTGACCAATGCTTGTGAAATATTTACTTTTTAAAAATGTTATTTTATTTTTTTATTTTATTTGGGAGAATTTTCTCTCCATTAAAGAACATTAACTAAGAGGAAATTCCTTGATTGCAATTAAATCCTAAGCAGTGTTAGGGCTTAGCATTTTGCACCAGTGGAATAGCTGTCCGACGTTTGCCCTCGTACCTTAAACCTTTGACACCAAATTCCCCCCTAAGGTGTGGCAGGGATGACTCAGACCAAAAGGGCCGGCACTAAGAGTTTCGCTTTTATGTCAAAATGTAATTCCAGTCTCAAATATCAGTGTGTGTTTTCACTTGTTTTATATGTAAACTACATGTCTCTGCCTGTCTGTGGAATCATGCCAGCATTGCACATTTTAGTGCTAAATGCACACTTTTTTAAGCAGCCTTGGTCCTGGACGTGCTGTATATTTCCTATTCATTTTCTCCATAAGCATTTAAAAAGGTTTTAAGCTTTAAACCATAACAGTATCAATTGAGAATATTCTAACAGAGATATATTAGAACTCTTTGGGACTCGATTGCTTAATTTGCAATGTTTTAGGCAGGGCTTTAGACTGTGACCAAAAATGCAACTGTGACCAAATATAAATATGTGCAACAATAACTTTAAATACCTATTATGCAAAATTCACTTTTGCATGGTGTATGGCTATAAATGTGTGTTGGCAGTGTGTGTACACAACCACCCTATAATGATAAAAATTCACCCACTCCTTTTTTTTTTTTTAATCCCCATAAATCATAAGCAGTGTCTCAAAACAAGCCATTTCCAGATCCCTGGCAGTGTGACATCACATTAGCCACAGGCCCCGCCCACGAATGTTGACAGACACTGCCGTTTAAACATAGAACCGCCCTGAGCGCGTTCACAGCGAGTTTACACAGTCCGCCATTGCTGCACTGACGAGAAAGTCTCCCAAGAGTTTTAGCTGTTCTGTAGCTGGATGGATTAATCCACATAGCTCTCTCCATTTACTCCCTAAATCTGAGCCGCTGAAGACGAGGTGGATTAATTCTGTTTTCGAAGAATGCTCCCTCAACTCTACCGAAATTCATTTATGTCACCGGACTGCTTAGTGAACGAATATCAATACAAAACATACAGGCTCCAGAGTGATACTGGATACGGCAGTAATGAAGGTGAGAGCACTTTATTACAGTTCATCGGAGTTGATTTACGGATATATAGTTTACCAGTTTATTAAGCACCACCTGAAAAGGCATAAGGTCTTTATATACTTTAGTTTACCAAGGGCGTGTTTGGTTTCAACATTGGGGGTGAACGTTGCTCTGTGTTTTATGTGTAGCTTTGGATAATCTGAAATGTATGTTAATCATTCATCAAATTCTAACATAACGGTGATTCTAAAAAGAAAGAAATTATGTTAAATATTGAAACCGCCAGTAGGCGGCAGCGATTCGCTTTTTTATTGAGTGAGTCACTTAAATCGTTCATTCAGCCAATTCGTTCAAAAGTGAGATTAATTTAGAAGAAAACAACAAAATGTGAATACTTTTGTCATTGATCATTACAGACACTATTGAAAAATGAACTAACAAAACACACGGCTGTTTTGGTAACTGGTTACAGTTACACTGATAGTTATAGCTACATTGCAATGGATTAGCTAGCTAAAATATGATTGTATTACACAACATTCTCATACCTTCTTCTCAGTACATGCTTTATTCTTTTTAACGGACCAGCGGTTTAATATAGTTGGCTGGGCAACGGTTCTCTTCATTTTTGGTGCTACCCGCACTCTCTCATTCAAACAGTACAGCACTACTCGCGTTGTTTTGGTGAAAGAGCGACGCGCATTGGTTGGGCGTTACCAATTGGTTCAATGGAGGGGGAGAATATTTTTGTCTAATTTATTATGACAAACTCATATTTGAATAGAAACAAAATTATTGTTACAAAATAAATGAATTCTACATATTTTTCATCTGATCTACTGTGATTTTCATGTTGAAATATTGGGGGGGTTGTAACTGAAGCATTTGAATATTGGGGGGGTGACCTCCCCCCCATCCCCCCCACAAACTACGCCCCTGGTTGTAACAAGTGTTTCTGTGCACTTCGCTGTGTATGTTGATGATAATGCAAGGGAGAGAGAGAGTTTATGGATAATATTTTGATGCACAATTGCACTGTGTTTTATTAAGCTCATAATTTTTTAGAGTGAAAACAGACGCTTCATATTTTGTGTGAAGTACAATAAACGTTATAAATCTCATCAGTAAACTGGCTTGTGCTAATATTGTGGATAAAAACAAGACAATATAACCGTAATTGAACTAAACTATACCTGTTCTATCTCCATGCAGCATATATTTGCAGTTTCTGACATTATAGTGCGTCCTGACTGAATCCTGACAGGGGAGAATCAGCTCTTGAAGCTCCGCCCTCTTAGGTTGAGCGCAGCAGCTCATTTGCATTTAAAGGGCTCACACTGAAATGGCATGTTTTTGTTCAACCCCAAAAAGTGGCAATTTTAACATGCTATAAAAAATTATCTGTGTGGTATTTTGAGTTAAAACTTCACATACACACTCTGGGGACATCAGAGACTTATTTTACATCTTGTAAAAGGGGGCATAATAGATCTCATACTTAAAGTCATCATGAAATAAAAAAATACAATTCTTATTTTTTATTTTATTTATTTTTTTAAACATTTATGAAATATTGCAGTATTTATTGTAAATGATTCATCCATGCATTTTTTTTTATTTTTTTTTTTAGAATTAAAATTTCCCTCATAATCTTTAATCAACAAATGTATCTTCCCCTCCCCCTTACAACAAGACATGAATGTAAACAAATGACTTTTATGAACTGGTTCCTCTTAATGAACGAAACAGCCTCTATCTAAATCAGACTCAATGTTTCGTTCAGAACCATTACAGAGTTTCTTACTTTAGGTTCATGTCTGGTTGCTCATATGGCAGTGTGTAATTAAAGAAAAAAAAAAAAAATCAATATTCTTTCAAAAATATTTTTGGTGGTTTGTTTAACATGAGATCTAGTTGTAACATTGAATCATCTGTTAAAAAAAACAAAACACAATCAACAATTTTCCTCCCAGTTATGGGAGAGCGATCACAGCTTTCTCTTTTACCGTTGTGTAATCATGTGATCTTACTGTATGTGTGATTTAGAGCCTGTTTTCATTTGTCTGCATTGGGCTTGAATTCCCTGCAGTGCCTGGCGTTATTTAAACAAGCCTCTCTCTCTGACTCGGTCCTCTAGCACTGATCTGTGTTTGATATTATGAGGGAATAATCACACAGATTAATTCTCAAATGAACTCTTAATTGCTTTAAGCCCGTGGGCATGAACAGCAGGGCTTTATTCAGCCCTTCAGCACCAGAGCAACACCACCCAGAGAGACACGTCCCAGCATGCCTCCATTCCGGTTCTCACTTTCTGAGTTTCACCCTCTGCCATGTGCTTCACAAGGGCCCTGGTGACACTGGAGCTCCCAGGAGCCTGTATCACTTTTACACCATATCCTGTCTCTCGCTCACACATTTAGCCTCTTCTCTAGTTCTCATCTGCAGAAATAGATTTCCCCTGGGTTGTATTTCTGTATTGTATTACTTCATTCAAGTATTTCCTGTTAAAACTTGACATTTATGGCAAATAATGATTATTCAACCTAGATTTCTAGATTTTTTACGAAGAAAATGTGAGTGGTTTTTGCCTGTGCAAAACTCACACCACAACTCTAGGGTGGAAGCTTGGGTATTCCTGATGCGGTTGTCGCTAGGATGTTCTGGGTGGTTGCCGACTGGCAAAGATCCCAGTAGGCAAATATTTTAGTTCCTAGCTATATGACATACAAGATTGTCCAATGATAAAGAAAAAAGAAAAATCTTAAATTGTTTAATCTTAAAATTAAATGGTTTCGTAAAGTTTTGAAAAAAAAAAACATTTACTGTTTTCAAGAAAAAATTTCAATCTAATGACTCTAAAGCATGTCATGTGGTGTGACCAAGTAAGGAAGCGGTAGCATATGAAGAGTTTGGTTCCAAAACGCGATAAACGATACAAAAATTAGTAGTGATCGACCGATGTATCTGTTTACTGATATTTTTCCCGATATTTAAGCATTTTTCCATAATCGGGTATCGGTTTTATAATATCGGATTCGCCGATTTACGGCGCTATCTTGTGGCCGTTTTGAGATTTCCGCCATTGCAGCCCAGGCGTCTGAGGAGATCAGTCAACAACAACTCAGTGCACAGGTAAAGTATATGTTCTACTTGGTTTGCTTTAATTAATCAACTTTATTTAACATAACAGACATGCACAAATGAGATCTGAGACATAAATTCCTGATATAGTTAATTTATGCAGCTTGTTTCTAAACAATTGAGACGAACTCATTGAGTCACGTAGTGTAATTCGTCATGTCCTGCCCCAATAAAGACGTAACTTTACATGAATTAAATAAAACAGACATGAATGAGTGCATGTTGAAAATAAAAGCGCTGAATTTAATTCTCTATCTGTTGTATTGCTCACCATTAGTCTAGAAGAAAAAGTTCGTTCATATTGCTTAGCAACTGACGGATGATCGGGAGGCTTAAGCACGGCCACTGAATGAAACTTTTGACAAGATTATCTTGTTTAAACACCCTAGATTATATTATCATTTACTACATAACAATTATTTCGCTAATACACATATAAATATAGCCTACCGCTTTGTGGAAATTAATTATTTATTATCTCCATGCGCGATCGCGGTTGATTAAGTTATAGTCAAACAGCACTTTGTCAGTTGGCATTTCATGATTTAACGTTAGATTAAATTTAGATCATAAAATGCCAACTGACAAGTGCTGTTTAACTTTATATAGTCTCGGAAAAAAAAGTTCGTTCATATTGCTCAGCACCTGAATGGGTTGATGATCAGGAAGCCTCAAGCACGGCCACTGCATGAAATTTTTGACAAGATTATCTCGTTTAAACACCCTAGATTATATAATCATTTGATTTACTACATAACTATTATTTAGTTAATAAATATAAAGTTTTTTTTTGTATGCAAGGAGGGAGTGATTGTTATAAATAAAATGGTTTGTTCAGCTCATTTGTGTTGTAATAATTGTCAAAAACAGAAGTATAACAGTAAATAAATATCGGTTCTGCATATCGGTTATCAGGTACATAAACATGCAAATAATCGGTATCGGTTATAAAAAATCAATATCGGTCGATCACTAAAAATTAGTTTCCACCAAAATCAGTATTGTATCTGGTCGGTATTGAAAAGTCATTTATTAATTTTGCACAAAATGTGATATCCGTCGTGTTATTCTGTCATGTTTTCTTCCTTTCTTTCCAAAACGCGACAAACTCCAGTCTCTGCAGAACGCGATATATCCGCTCAACCAATCACAGCGCTCCATTCCACGCACTGTAAACAGGCGGCGCTCTGAATACACCCAGCATCCTAGATTTCCTTATCTGCTTTGTACTTCGTGATCAACAAAAACTTAAAAATGAATGATTTTGACGGCATTGATGAACCTGTTCAATGAAACGTAAGTCATTGAAATGTTATCATTTACATGAGGAGATTCAGATGATGAGGCACTCGGTAAAGCTGTTGCTTGTTCCACGACAGCATCAAACTTCTGTCACGCTCCCCAAAACTGAATCATGGACAGTCTTTAAAAGCCGTTTTTAATACCAATGTACTCGGTAAATGTGTTTATTTTAACTGTGCGGTGGCGCCAGATACTCTTTAATCGGTAATGACAAATGGAGACATAATTAATTTATAACATTAACAAGATGACTTGTTGAATTCATTTTGGGAGCGACGACTGCATGTATTTTTAGTGAAATGCCTGAATATAAGATTAGTATTGACAAAGTTCAGAGGCTTTCATATACGTGAATCAACTTACTTTGTTGTGCATTTTCAATATGAAAAATGACTTTTATATTGATGGATTAATTGCATTTTGAAAAGAAAAAAAAAAAAGGTGGCATGGATTTATTGCATTTTGGGGAAAAAATAATCCGTTTTTATAATAAAACCTTTGAAAATCAAAATGTAGATTTGAATTTTTAATGTTTTTATGACCAAAATATTCTATGTGAAAGTTTGAAACAGAAAATAGTGGTTTTCATCTTGCTTGCTTTCTTGGTAAAGAAAACACATTTTTACTCAAATGAATGAAAATGGATTTATAGCATTTTGGAACCAAACTCTTCATATTTTCCTCACCTTGAATATGTGAGAGTACACATCTTAAAGGATTAGTTCATTTTCAAATTAAAATAACCCCAACTTTACTCACCCTCAAGCCATCCTCGGTGTATATGACTTTCTTCTTTCTGGTGAACACAATCTGAGAAATATTAATAAATATCTTGACGCATCCAAGCTTTATAATGGCAGTGAATGGGACCAACGAGTATGAGCTAACCCATGAAAAGGTAAGCATGAAAGTGTAAACTGCCGTTAACTTCAGAAGGACTTTATTAACCCCCCGGAGTCGTGTGAAGTACATATTTATAATGGCTAGATGTGGATGGAAGCACTTTCTTGAGCTTCATACTCATTGGATGCGTCAGGATATTTTTCCAATTATGTTCACCAGAAAGAAGAAAGTCATATACACCTAGGATGGCTTGAGGGTGAGTAAAGTTGGGGTAATTTTCATTTAAAAGTGAACTAATCCTTTAATCGTTATTTCCAAAAAAAAAAAAAAAAAAAAAAAAATCAAGATAAAAGTTTTTACAAATATTTCTGTGGAGTCGCACCACATGACATTTTACAGCCTGAATACATGTGAGTGTACACACCTTGATCATTATTTCCAAAAATGCGGTTTTTGCCAACAAACCGGTATTTCTGAATGGGCTGATGCTGGGATTTAGGGGATTTGAAGCGAAAGTATTTGATGAACGTACAATATGTGCGGAGAGCGTTCACTCAATATCATTATCTCATTTTTGATGGAGGTGGCATTTAGCGGCTTTTGTATCTGAACTCTTCATATCATTTCATGTTTTTGAATTTTGGTTGGAGCACATGACTGAACGCATTTGCACCCATGTGTATGCTTGTGTTTTATTAAAACTTGCTTTAGCACAGCCACCGACTAGGCATGGGCTGGTATGAGATTTTGACGGTATGATAACTTTAAGTTGCAGTCAAGTTGAGCCATGTGATCAGCTAAAGACAAAAAAGAAGATATTAATAGAGTATAAATGAATATATATATATATATATATATATATATATATATATATATATATATATACAGTACAGTCCAAAAGTTTGGAACCACTAAGATTTTTAATGTTTTTAAAAGAAGTTTCGTCTGCTCACCAAGGCTACATTTATTTAATTAAAAATACAGTAAAAACAGTAATATTGTGAAATATTATTACAATTTAAAATAACTGTTTTCTATTTGAATATATTTGACAAAGTAATTTATTCCTGTGATGCAAAGCTGAATTTTCAGCATCGTTACTCCAGTCTTCAGTGTCACATGATCCTTCAGAAATCATTCTAATATGCTGATCTGCTGCTCAAGAAACATTTAATGTGTACAATTGTACAAAATATTTGTGTACAATATTTTTTTTCAGGATTATTTGATGAATAGAAAGTTCAAAAGAACAGAGTTTATCTGAAATCTAATCATTTTGTAACATTATAAATGTCTTTACTGCCACTTTTGATTGATTTAATGCATCCTTGCTGAATAAAAGTATTCAATTTCTTTAATTTCTTTTAAAAAAATAAAAATAAAAATTCTTACTGACCCCAAACTTTTGAACGGTAGTGTATAATGCTACAGAAGCTTTGTATTTCAGATAAATGCTGTTCTTTTGAACTTTCTATTCATCAAGGAATCCTGAAAAAAAAAGTACACAACTGTTTTCAACATTGAAAATAATATAAATGTTTCTTGAGCAGCAGATAGCATATTAGATATTTCTGAAGGATCATGTGACACTGAAGACTGGAGTAACGATGCTGAAAATTCAGCTTTGCATCACAGGAATAAATTACTTTGTCAAATATATTTAAATGGTACACAGTTATTTTAAATTGTAATAATATTTCACAATATTACTGTTTTTTACTGTATTTTTAATTAAATAAATGTAGCCTTGGTGAGCAGACGAAACTTCTTTTAAAAACATTAAAAATCTTAGTGGTTCCAAACTTTTGGACTGTACTGTGTATGTATATATATATATATATATATAATAAAAACTATTATTATGATATGATATAAATCATTATTATTACTTTTTGGCCCGGTTTCACAGACAGGGCTTAGACTAAGCCAGGATTAGGCGTTAGTTCAATTACGGCATTTAAGAAGCTTTTATAAATGTTCTTCTTGAGACAAAACAATGTCTCTGACATATTTTAAGATCTGTCAGTACAAGTTGCTTTTAGTTAAAGCAGCTCAAACATGCATTTTAGTCTGGGACTAGCTTAAGCCTTGTCTGTGAAACCAGGGGGTTAACATTTATGAATGTCTTTATTTCTTGCTTTCAAACATTAAATCACTGAGCATTTATTCTGACGGAAACTACAGAGACATCCAGGAAGACGTTTCTCTTTGACAACAGATCCATAAATGATTGTCATTACAGATGGTTTTGTAGCACGCTGCGTTCACAAATGCAAATTATAAGTGACTCAAACACACAGCAATTGCAGAGCTGCATTTTCTGTGAATCGAAGCTGAAAGTTGCGTTTTACTCCATGCAGCGCATCATGATATTTATTAAATTACATCACAACCATTGCGATTTGATGATCGCACTAAGACAGATCACAATCTCACATCCATGCATTGTCAAAATGCATTAAAAAGTTACCGGGCAACTGGTGAATAACACCATTTCAGTACTCGCATTTGGCATTTTGAACCCTGGCAAACATGCTAATACTGTCCCACAAATGGCGCCGCGAGCTCATGCAGCGCTGTTTGAAGCAATCCGTCCATGTACTAAATGTATTAGAAAAGGTAACCTTTTGCAGTTATTAAGTGATTTAAGGCCATTTCGCGATTTCAATCATCATACCGTTACCAGCCACCCCCTTCGTATTTTTTTGAGGGGTTCACCTCCTTTGGCCGTCCTACACACAGATGACTGGCTGTCCATTTATTTCATGTTTTGTGATGTCTGCATTGAGATTTGTGTCTCAAGAGACACCTGGAAAACCACGGCATAAGTTCTTCTCTCACATCTAGTTACTGTCTCTCTCGCATTGTGCATTGCTCCCTCTCACTGTGGGTCAAATGAGATGGTATTTGTGGTTGCCAAGACTTGACCAAATCACTCCTAACAGGATTGGAGGGAGGGTTAACAAGCTAAGAAATGACTGAGCTTCCACTTTGCCTCAGGACTAGACCCACACACACATTTGTGTCTTCATATTTGGCAGAATCCTATATTAGACCCCTTTAAAGCAAGGTTTACATGCTGCTCATTCTGCAGTGCTTACATCTGTGTTATATCCCTGTGTAATCTTTCGAGCATTTGTGGATAAAAAAAGAAGAAGAAAAGAAAAAAGATGCAGACTAAACAAAAACACAAATGTTCACAGGACCTCATTTGAGACTGTCATTGTGCAACGGCAAAACAGGAGAGGCGTTTAATACAGACAGAATCTCTGGAGGGAAGTACAACGCCACACGCCGAGAGAATGAAGGGACGGGGGAGGATTCAGACCTTGTTTGCTTTCGACAGTATTTGTGAAGTGTGGAGCGTGTTGTCAAAATTTTTGGCCACCATTGACCCCGGTGCAGAAAATAGCTCTCCGGCAGAGAAAAAGAACGCTTGAGAGAGGAGGATGAATGGGGGTCTGCCAAAAGCTAAAAATACCTTGTAACCATTTTTACAGAAGAGAGAATTTCACGCACAAGGGGGAGTGAGGAGAGAAGTTGTGAAAACTTTGGGGAAAATAAAATGAAAGTCAGGAAAGGAAAACAGTGAGGGAGTAGGTGTTGAGGGGATGTCTCCTCCTGCCTCCTGTACAGCCTGTCAAAGGCTGAGAGAGAGACGAAAACAGAAGATGTAGTTCATTGTAGCTGCCTGGTGACCTGTTTTGCTTGGTGGACTGGTAAAAATAATGCTGACACATTTGACTAATATCTTAAATGTGCATACAATTTTTTTTTTCTTTAGGGGATACATGGTTGATATTAGAATTTTCTCTGTTTTTACATTTAGATTACCTTTGCCGTCCTCTGATGTTCACCTTAAGTTAATCTTTTTATTTATTTTTTTAAATACATTTAACAGTGTTATTAATCTTTAGCAGATCTCAAAATTAAGATGACTTTTTGTACTGCCTAAATTCACTTGCACGTCAAATAATTGATTTCTTAGTGTTTTATTTTTGTTTATTTAGGCAAAATAGTGTAGAATTGAAAAGTTGATTCGTCCTATTTTCTAAATGCATGTTATTGATTTTACAGGGGTTTTTTTATGTAAACTCGAGCTTCCCGTGAAACTTATCTCTGGTGTCGGACGTCTGCAAGCTTACATTCAGATCTGCCTCCATCCAGTCAACATCCGATGGACTGTACGAAGTCCTCGCCCTACATATTTTTTCTTTTTTAATACATTATACTCAAATGTACGTCATTAAACGGAAGAAAAGATTTGTAGCTACTACTGTTTCATCACAACCATTTATCAGTTATGTGCCAGAATCTTCAGATCCTCTGTCACTTATTTGTAACAGTGTGAATGAAGCATCACACACTCTTAAAATAAGTGTTCTATCGGAATCTGTGGTTCCGTGAAGAACCATTAACATCCATAGAAGCTTTTCATTGCACAAAAGGTTCTTTATAGTAGAAGAAGGTTGTGTAGAATATTATGATGTTCTTCACACTAAGAAAAAAATAGGGATGCATGATATATCAGCCACCATATCGGATTCAGGTGATATATGTTCATGGTCACACTTTAGTTTAGGGTCCAATTCTCACTATTAACTGACTTTTGTCTCAATAAACTCCTAATTACTGCTTATTAATAGTTAGTAAGGTAGTTGTTAAGTTATTGGGTAGGATTAAGGGATGTAGAATAAGGTCATGCAGGAATTCTTAATGAATTAATATGTGCTTTACAAGTACTAATAAACAGCAAATATCCTAATAATATGCATGCTAATAAGCACCTAGTTAATAGTGACCCTAAACTAAAGTGTTACCATGTTAATTTTTTACACTCTAAAAAATGCTGGGTTAAAAACAACCCAAGTTGGGTTGAAAATGGACAAACCCAGCAATTGGGTTGTTTTAACCCAGCGGTTGGGTTAAATGTTTGCCCAACCTGCTGGGTAGTTTTATTTAACTCAACTATTGTTTAAAAATGACTGTATTGCTTAATTAAAATTAACCCAAAGTATGTTGGAAATGAACATTTATTAATGTTCAATGAATAATTATTAAACAATAAACATTTATTAAATTGCTTATTAATAAATTTATATTAATAAACTATTAAACTATTACATTTATATTAATCAAATATTAAAGCTTATTAATAAACATTCACCTTTTGTCTATTATTGTTGCCTCTAATTGCATCTGGTTTTTAATTTCCCAACTATTTTGGGTTCATTTTAAGCTAGCCATATAGCAATTCTTAAACAATAGTTGGTTTAAATAAAACTACCCAGCAGGTTGGGCAAACATTTAACCCTACCGCTGGGTTAAAACAACCCAATCGCTGGGTTTGTCCATTTTAAACCCAACTTGGGTTGTTTTTAACCCAGCATTTTTTAGAGTGTAATGTTATCGTTGTTGGCCAATAAGAAAATTTGGGAAAATTATATTAAAGCCCATAAATAACTGATTATTTCCTATAGCTGAGACACAGATGTGCACTGTTTGTTATGATTGGAATCATTTCAAAACTTAAAATACAGATAAGTCCAACGTGCAGCACAAGTCAAATAGGCTACATAAAGTTATAATGGGAACACGACTGTAAAACAGCTCAAAAAGCAATGCACAACATTAATAACTATGATTGGAACTGTCACATAACATTATAAAGGCTTGTAATAAACACTATTTAAATAAAATGTTGGGTTTAGTTACCATGTTTCAGTGCGTTGTCACGGTGAAGGTTGCATCCATAACAGGAGTTACACATTCTGATTAGCAAGTAACTTAGTTCAAGTTCACTTGTGCATTTGTGTCATTTTGTGCAGATATATAAGTTGTAACATTATGTTTATGTTGCATAAATATCTGATTAATGTCATGTGGGATGCATTAATTAACCCTCTAATAAAGCACTTCCTGGTGTTCATTCAGCTCTTCAGCTTCAGCACACGCAGCTAAACATTCATTATTGTCAATGCGGAGGCTATTCCACTTTTTTTATCCATGGCACATGCATTTTGATTCTTTATACGTAAGTAATGTTGTCCAGTTTTTGATAAAGAATGTTGGCCATAAAAATTAACTTAAAACTTACACTGGTTCAGACTAGACTATGTTTGATTTATGTTGAAGTGCTTAGGACATGGCTTTTAATGGTGAGACTTTTTTTTTTTTTGTAATCAGGCTCTCAAAAATTATATAAAAATTTGGATTTAGATTTATGGGGCAACATGTCAGTTATCGGCTTTCAAATATATCTCTATAGTGCATGCCTTAAAAAATGGTCCTTTTGTTCACTGAAAGGTTCTTTGGGGAAGCCAAAATGATTTTTCCATGAAAACCCTTTGTAGAACCTTTATTTTTAAGAGTGAACCAAATGTTTTCGTTTACTAGATGCCATTTTAGAATAACTTATTCGCAGGTGTATTTGTGATTTATTTGTTAAATGAAAGTCTCTCATAATGGGACAGTTGCATCTCGACATGGTGGCCATCATGAGCGGACGACCTGCCTCAGAACTCCTCAAAACGCTCCTGGTTTCTTCATAAAGGCACTCACCAGGACAGGGACACAGTCTGCCACATTGTGCTGCCATTTTGGGTATGAAGTGCTACTTCCCCGTCACCCTCACGCACGCTTCCTCTTGCTGTTTTAACTTGCGTTTCCTCATTACAGCGAACAGCTTTTCCAGGCTGGCACTCGATCTTGTAGAGACACTCAGGGGTTTGTTGTTGGTTTTGCCAGAGGCTGTGGAAGTTTCTAAGACTGTGGAGCAGTTGTGTGTCTGTGTGTATGGAAGTTTGGATTTTAAAACGCTCTCCATGCATGTGAATATGACCGTGCTCTCTGAAGTTGTCATTAAACAACACAAAAGCCTTTTGTTTTAATGCTGTGTGGTTCTCTTTCCCTTCCTCAACACACACATACACATGTACAGTATGTTTGTGTGTCTATTGTGATGGCATTAGAGATATTCAGTATGCAGTGGGACAGGGCCTCTCTATTTAGGACAGCTGGCCCAAATGTAATTGGAAAAGAATTATGGCTTAGGCCTTTTAGAGAATTAAAAATAACCTCTGAATTGAGAAGGTCATATGGGGGAGGAGAGTTTAAACACACCACCCCACTCTCTGTTCCACTTTAAAGGAACGTTCCGGGTTCAATACTGGTTCATGCTGTCGATTACCGCAGAAAATCATTGACTTGTCTCTCAGTTTGTAAAAACAGAGAAATAAAATTTTTTTGTAATGCACATTTGTGCCATTTCCTGTCAAACTGTCGTTGTGTCAAGTGCTGAAAAGTGTGAGAAATATATATATATATACAGTACAGTCCAAAAGTTTGGAACCACTAAGATTTTTAATGTTTTTAAAAGAAGTTTCGTCTGCTCACCAAGGCTACATTTATTTAATTAAAAATACAGTAAAAACAGTAATATTGTGAAATATTATTACAATTTAAAATAACTGTTTTCTATTTGAATATATTTGACAAAGTAATTTATTCCTGTGATCAAAGCTGAATTTTCAGCATCATTACTCCAGTCTTCAGTGTCACATGATCCTTCAGAAATCATTCTAATATGCTGATCTGCTGCTCAAGAAACATTTAATGTGTACAATTGTACAAAATATTTGTGTACAATATTTTTTTTCAGGATTATTTGATGAATAGAAAGTTCAAAAGAACAGTGTTTATCTGAAATCTAATCTTTTGTAACATTATAAATGTCTTTACTGCCACTTTTGATTGATTTAATGCATCCTTGCTGAATAAAAGTATTTATTTCTTTAATTTCTTTTCAAAAAAAATAAAAATAAAAATTCTTACTGACCCCAAACTTTTGAACGGTAGTGTATAATGCTACAGAAGCTTTGTATTTCAGATAAATGCTGTTCTTTTGAACTTTCTATTCATCAAGGAATCCTGAAAAAAAAAGTACACAACTGTTTTCAACATTGAAAATAATCATAAATGTTTCTTGAGCAGCAAATCAGCATATTAGAATGATTTCTGAAGGATCATGTGACACTGAAGACTGGAGTAATGATGCTGAAAATTCAGCTTTGCATCACAGGAATAAATTACTTTGTGAAATATATTCAAATAGAACACAGTCATTTTAAATTGTAATAATATTTCACAATATTACTGTTTTTTTTACTGTATTTTTAATTAAATAAATGTAGCCTTGGTGAGCAGACAAAACTTCTTTTAAAAACATTAAAAATCTTAGTGGTTCCAAACTTTTGGACTGCATATATATATATATATATATATATATATATATATATATATATATATATATATATTAGTCTGACAAAGAAGTCATCTGTTTTAATCCCAAGTATATATATTTTATTTTTTTTTAGAACCAAGTTTATTGTACACAGAAGAGTTGATATAACCCAACATGTTAGGGATATATAGAAAAAACAACAAACAATTACAGAAAATCTTTGTACATGTTCAAGAGAATTTTAGATTAGGTTTAAAATAGGTTTTAATGTCAATTCCAATTCCAAAAATATGTTTAACATTTAAATTGTTCAAAACATAAACATTTTGTTCCCATTCCAATTGACTTTATGAATACAATAATGGGCGATCAAATCCAATAATTATTATAATTAATAATCAAATCCACTTTAAAAACTAGATTTTCACGATCTATTGAGACACATCTGAACACAACAGCTTCTTTATGTAAATAAATTTCAGTTTTCTCCAAAAGAAAAATGTACCTTAGGAAATTTCCAAAATAAGTTACTAATGGTCTCATTTTTACAAAAAAAAACACAATTCTTCCACATTAACTTTAAAGCGTTAACCCACAAGTGACTTTACTGGGTAAACCTAATGGAAAGTTTTACATGAAATCTTCATTTGTAATTTGTAATTTGTAAAACTGTAAAATGTCATTTGTGCCACAAACGCAGTTGAGATATGGTAGTCATTTTCATGAAAAAAGAGAGATTTCTCCTCTGATGTGTATCCAGTTGTACCTTGTTAGTGGACAGATTAAACTAATGAGAGTAAAAAGTGTGTTTTTTATGAGTTTATGAGTTCACAGGGCCAAAAGTGCCTATACAGTAATGGAAGAAGCACCCTTTAAATGTGGTTGGTTTATACATTTGTTTATTTGGGTTACTCTCAGGTTAATCTGGTCTCTATGTGTGCTTGTGGTGGCAGAAATTGAACTACTCCCATATTGTGTGATGTATCACAATGGCCTAACCAAGGGTGTAGTTCTGGTTTGAACATTGGGGGTGTTGAAGTGTGAACCGTTTAAGAGGGGTCCCAGGGCACGATCCCTTGTGAGATTTGTTTGTTTGTTTGTTTTTTTTTGAAAATGGTCTTTTGTGGTATCATCTACACATGCAAAGTTGGTTGTTCGCATAACTGCAATAAAGTAATAGCCTAGTTATCAATTCTCGTACTTGCTTGATTTAGTTATTGGGGGGTGGGGGGGGGGGGGAGGTGGGGATTGTTACCTACCCATAATCATCCCCCCACAAACTACGCCCCTGGGCCTTAAGGCCCCGATATACTTCAAACGAAATCCAAGAACGAACTGATGTGACGTAATTTCAAACAAAATCAGGCCAAAACGAAGTTCATTTTGTGTTTGTTTTGGGACTTTGAAACGGCTTGCCAACTTGCGAACTCTCAGGAAAAGTTCTCTTCAGCTGGTTATCACGTTCGTGCCACCATTGGTCCGTGAAGATAACGTAACAGGAGGTGTGCTCTGAGGCTCCGCCTTCTTTCACGAGGAACTCGTCTCTGACTCATTTCATCTGTTGAGTCCGTCGAGGTAAGATCTCCATGGGTGAAAACGTGAACACACTGGATAGCCGCTTTATAGTACAAAATGAAGTAGTTGTTCTGATGAAATGAGGCACTGACACTGTTTTTCATGCTTGCTTTAAGCAATCTATTGAATAAAATGCCATATAAATAAACGTGACATGACTTTACTGGAGTGTTAATTTGCTAACACACCCATGTTATTATGATCAGATGCTTTTCTTATGCTTTCTATAAAAATGCTGTTTTTGTTGTTTATTTTGTTACTGAGAGGAAAGCGTGCATATTGGCATATTCATCTAATCGCTGCTTTCAGCAATGTGAGCGTAGGGCTGGACGATATGGCCAAAATTTATATCACGATATAATTCTTAATTTCGGTCGATACGATATAATTCCGATATCGATATGAACTATATAATAGCCTCAGAAAAACTGCCAAGAATGGCCACGTCTGAAAAATGAATTTGCCAAATCTATGAAATCTCTTCCTATAAAACTATATAATATTTTAGAAATAAAAATAGTACAAATAAATTTATGTTCAGCTTTTATTTGTATTTAGCCTTCATACAAACATAAAAAATAAACATAAGACTCACTCACTTTTGTAATATTAATATCTTTAACATTAAACTATAACGTAGGCTGATTTTATTATCCTTAATATAGATTAAAACAAAAGTGCTTCAGCCAAGATAAAGATTGTGAACAGTAAAAACAGAAAAAAACAGTGAGAAACAACAAAAACACATTGCTGGGGCAGGGACATTGTTGAGTGTTGATGACACTAGGGGTGCAATGGTTCAAATTGCTCACGGTTCGGTTCGTATCACGGTTTAAGGGTCACGGTTTTGGTACAGTTCGGTATGTGCTATTAGCACATACCGAACCGTACGAAACCGTGACCCTAAAAATAAGACTACTGTCAAATAAAAATAAAGAAAATAAGAACAAACGATCAAACTACAAGCAAATAAGTACATCACAAATAAGTACAATAAAGCAAATATTCAAATAAAAATAAACAGTGCTTTTCAGGTTTTTCAGGTATCTAACAGTAGTTTTCAGGTACAGAAAATGGATAAAGTAATCAAATATAAAATATCACTGCATATTATCTTTACTGTATAAAATAAATAAAGATGAATCATTATTGAAGTTACAAAAACTATTCAGTCAAGAGCAGTGAGTGATTTCTTTGTTATTTGTTGTTTGATTTAACATTAAAAGCAGGCAGCAGGAATAGTTTTTTCCCTTTAAGACATGCACGATCCAGTAGCTACATATACTGTTACACATGCGATGTCTTTCTCGACTGTTATACGTTCACTTAAGACATAACCGACTATGTTTGCTAGGATACTCGCCAAGACGGGCATGTTGACTTAATTTGTGTATGAATTTGTCCGCCGAAGCGCAAGACTTGAAAGAGAAGTCAGTATTTGCGCGCTGACTGAAATAAGCGTGTGCGCTTCTTCTCACAGCGCGTGCGAGTTCTCTTTCGCGTCTTGTTCTGTTTAAATCAGCAAGGCTTAAATTAGTTTAGTTTAAACACAGATAGCATCGTGTGCTGTTCAGGTCTCACCTGCACTCGCGCGCTATCAACACCCGGGTGATGACGGCGTAAATGACTGGACATTAGAGCAGAGAGCACTAGCTGTTAACAGTTTACAAAGAGTGTCTGTTTTGTCCACGCTTTTTGATTATCGTTGTTATAACGTTTTGCGCATCCATCGACTGAAACATACATTATCTGAACTCTGTCTGTTTTCCATGTTGCTATTTCAAACAAACCATATTAACGCTGAGCACTGGCTGATGGCTGCGTGTCTCTGTGGTGTACGTCATCACGCCAATGGCCAATCGCGTTCTGCTCTTTCTACGGCTGCGCCTCAAGTCAGTGAGAAATGCTGTAATGTATATATCGAAATACCGGAAATGTGTTTAAAAATCATATCACCGTTATCGAAAAAAATTATATCGCGATATATATTGATATTGAATTATTGTCCAGCCCTATGTGAGCGGCGTCAGATGTTCGAAAACAGTATATCGCTGCTCACGTATTTCGAACTTTATTTTACCCCTAAACAAAGAACGAGAAGGAACTTTGTTTGAAGTATATCAGGGCTTTTACACTCTTCTTCTGTTCCCTGCATCTCATTTACCTGCTCTTTTACCTCATTACTGTTACTGTGCCAAGACATCTAAGCTCTGATTGGTGGGATCAGGGGCACGTTCAAGCTCAAACCGGCACGCAGCGTTTTGCTACGGTTTCCGGGTTGAACGACGTGTTTCTTGGAAACAGTGTGCAATGGGTTTGAAATGTGTTTTCTCTTGTTTGGTGGGTGTGTGAGAAATGTCAGCCCAATCAGAATCAGTATGCATATAAACCACGCGGTATTAAAGAAACAGCTCGCAAATGTAATTAACTTCAAAATAAATTCACAAGAGCAAGTATATTGTTTGCACATGTTTATTTACATTAACGGCAAAATAACTTAAATAATAAGAGCACAAGTATAGATCTGGAACTTCTTTAAGTGTGTCTAAATATCATTTAGTAATTGCAATGTCTTCTGGTCCATATCCTTTCCTTAGGAAGGTGTGCTAGACTATATATATATATACAGTACAGTCCAAAAGTTTGGAACCACTAAGATTTTTAATGTTTTTAAAAGAAGTTTCGTCTGCTCACCAAGGCTACATTTATTTAATTAAAAATACAGTAAAAAACAGTAATATTGTGAAATATTATTACAATTTAAAATAACTGTGTACTATTTCAATATATTTGACAAAGTAATTTATTCCTGTGATCAAAGCTGAATTTTCAGCATCGTTACTCCAGTCTTCAGTGTCACATGATCCTTCAGAAATCATTCTAATATGCTGATTTGCTGCTCAAGAAACATTTATGATTATTTTCAATGTTGAAAACAGTTGTGTACTTTTTTTTTCAGGATTCCTTGATGAATAGAAAGTTCAAAAGAACAGCATTTATCTGAAATACAAAGCTTCTGTAGCATTATACACTACCGTTCAAAAGTTTGGGGTCAGTAAGAATTTTTATTTTTATTTTTTTTGAAAAGAAATTAAAGAAATGAATACTTTTATTCAGCAAGGATGCATTAAATCAATCAAAAGTGGCAGTAAAGACATTTATAATGTTACAAAAGATTAGATTTCAGATAAACACTGTTCTTTTGAACTTTCTATTCATCAAATAATCCTGAAAAAAAATATTGTACACAAATATTTTGTACAATTGTACACATTAAATGTTTCTTGAGCAGCAAATCAGCATATTAGAATGATTTCTGAAGGATCATGTGACACTGAAGACTGGAGTAACGATGCTGAAAATTCAGCTTTGCATCACAGGAATAAATTACTTTGTGAAATATATTCAAATAGAAAACAGTTATTTTAAATTGTAATAATATTTCACAATATTACTGTTTTTTACTGTATTTTTAATTAAATAAATGTAGTCTTGGTGAGCAGACGAAATTTCTTTTAAAAACATAAAAAATCTTAGTGGTTCCAAACTTTTGGACTGTACTGTGTGTATATATATATATATATATATATATATATATATATATATATATATACACAGTAATTAAGAACCACAGTTTCCACAAATCACCCAATTGGGATGTTCTCTTTTATTCTGGACAGTGACTGTAACATTGAGTGTATTTTGCAGTATTAAACACATATTTATACCGATTTCATCAGGCTCCGAAAATTCTTCAAAAAGAACACAAAGAATGGCCTTCTCAGCTGCCATAGTTGCAACTCTTGCGTCATCAGAACAGGGTGTTCAACGCACCACCGTTTCAGTTTAAAAAACGTTTTGCAGTGTTTTGTTGGGGCTGAACGCAGCCCAGGTCTTATGCTCACTGATATCCTGTAGTCTTCATTCTGATTGGCTGCTTTAGGTGACAGGTTGAGTCTTGGCCTCTTGTAAAGGTGGATTGAGAGTGGAACAGAGGTTGCTAGAGTAGCCAAACTACTTCTAAAAATAACTACTCAAGTAACAGTGAAAGTAATAATGCTAATAATTACTTGAGGAAGCATAACAAAGTATCCAATGAGAAAACTACTCAAGTAGCAGTTACTTTGGATCTAATTAAGGAAAATTCCTGAATTTCAGACTACATGGAGAACTGTAAGTCAAACCTCTCCTTGAAAGTCTGTCTATGTAATGCAAACCTGGGTTCACATGAAGCAGCGTGTCCCAGTCCTCTCATGACCGATGGGTACAATGACACAGAAGCTGTTATTTTCAGTGCAAAATTACACACCTCAATTAAACACTTGACTGTCTTTATTCTCACAACATGTTCACAACACAAACATATCAGCATCTGCATTTAAACAGGACAACAAAAGAACAGACTATAGAACAGAAGAGAAAGTATGTGTAGAGAGAGAGAGAGTGTAAGTGTTTGTGTTTGCATGTTTGAGAGACAACTTTTTGACTTATGGAAAGGAATGTAACGTTTCCATACCTCACTCCTGCTTGTGAGAGTCCTGTCTTCATGGATGCAAATAAGTCATCTTCATCCAACTGGCTGCTGTTAGAGAGGGCATCATTTTCCATGTTGGTCTCCAACTGAGTTTTAATGTAGTCGAGTCCTGTGTCATTACTTTATTAAATGATTTAAACCTGCATATTCCTGTATTTTAAACTGTAATAACCAGTTCAGATTTTGTAACTTATTAAACTGCAACTACACTAGTAATAAAACAACAAAGAGAAAACAAATCTTAACTTTTGAATTGACACACAAAAGTATTACCAGCTGTCAAGATGCTCTGCTCTGTTGTCCAAGAGGTTCTGAATTTTGGAAGCAGTATAACCGCAGCAATCAGCTCAGGATTCCCTCTTTTAGGGCCTTAAGGAGGAGTTGACAGACTTTACAGGTTGACTCCAGCCTCTTGTTCAGCATTTGGAAAAGAGTTGGCAGCAGAAAACCCATATGGACAGATGATTCCCCTTGGAGTATTTTAGGGCCATTGCTTCATTACAGCAGTGTACTCTGCGAAAAATCCCATTTCAGCTAGATTCAACCTGCACCATAAATCACAAATAGTAAATAATAATAACGATAATAATAATAATAATAATGTAGTTTAGCTGTATGATAATAGGGTAGACACACTCACACCAACATTAAGAATATCTTTTAAATGCTAACATGTCTTGCAACTTACATTTTTATCTTTAATGCTGTGCATACCTTTCGGATTGCTTGTTCTCCTTGTTACTTCTGGATTCCCACCACCCTTTCTACAGCAAGGAACTTTGAGTTCCAGCTGGTCTAATTGGGTCGCAGGAACTGAAATTTACACTCATGTTCCACAGTTTCAGCCAAAGGCTGACTGTCACGATTGTGGTCTTCTATTTTGATATTCTTTTGATGTTCTTTTTCCTTAGTTCCTGTTATCCTGCTCTGTTTAGTTCTGGTTTCCTTGGTTACTGATAATCTCCTTGTTTGTTTCTATGGTCTAAACAAAGAATATTCTGAGTTCCCATTCGTGCGTGCTGCAGACCAGACCGTTACACTGACCTGCTTGTTTTAATAGACACAGTGCACTACATTTTGCAAATGCTGACCATTACAGTCTCTTGTTTGAATCATTTCAAGCCTGTTGGACCAACATTACTAAGAAGACTGAGAAGATGTCTGGGAAGTTGGTATTCCTGGTTGACCAGAAGTCTACTGTAGTAGAGACATAATCAACATCATTTAATTTCTTGACAAGTTCCCTTTTCATATTTTGGAACGCATCCTGTATTTTGAGACGTAATATTTTCCTTGTCATGACTGTGCACTGAGGTTTTCCTAAATTATGGTAATTCCATGACAGAAAATGGCTGGTTGCTTCACCGACAAAATTGACCAACAGTTTGTCAACTACTGCCTGCGTTACTCTTGTGACAGGGGTGGAAAAGGCACTCATTATTGGATTTTTCTTTGAATGAGGTTCATCAAACACAGCTGATCCTCACTTTCTGGATCCAAAAAAGATTGCATTCACCTTTAACTTGAAGTGAATCCTCCGATGAAATAACAATAAGTTGCAATTAATTACAAATAATATGCAATTAACAGTACATTAGGTTTTATCATAATTTATGGTTTGAATCATCTATTTAATAGTAATTATTCATATACAGGTACCTTCCACAAAGAGTAGTGAGAAAAAAAAAAAATGTTCATTTAATAAAAATATTATAAATATTATATTATATTATTAAATGGTTATAAATAGTGTGAATGAATAGTGTGTTAGGCTAAATGGAGCTCTACAGTTTACAATAGTTAAATATTTCCCTTTAGACTATATAAAAATACATACATTATGGTTATATCCAAAGCTACTTACACTACAATTGAGGTATACATTTGATCAGATACAGTTATGCACTCCTGAGAAATACTGTGGCATAATACATCATCAAGTTTTTATTCTGAAAGTGATTATTCTTGTGACACATAACCGGAGGGCAGTTCTAGGGCGCTGTGTATGAATGTAAGATGTCATAAATGCTGCTTAGTTTGCATAATTTAAATGGATATAAAATGTGCAGACATTTGGAATAAACATGGAGCCAGCCCACGGAGCCAGCGCTATTCAGACGCAAATTCAGAGGCAATACATGCATTCATCGTCTCAATCGTGTATTTATTGTCTTGTATTTATTTATCCGACTTCAAGGATGAATTGAAAACACCAGCGCTCATAGTAATGACAATGAATATTAAATAAATATAACTCCTCTGTATAGAAAATTGACATAAGCATATGAGAATCCAATATTTCTCCAAATGTGCATGCTTTTAAACTAAAAGCCTATATTCAGACTCTTTGCATCACAGAAATACATTATATTTTAAAGTATAATATAAAACCATTACTTTATATTGTAATAATATTTTTCTGTATGTTTCATATATCATGATGAGCTTGAGACATCACAGAAGGTTTTTTTCACAGCCTACCTGACTGAAATGCCTCATTAATATGCAAGTCATTTCAGCTCATTACTATGCAATTCTTTTGTCTTCTCAGGTGAGAATGGCCCATTATTCAGTGCTGATTCACGCCTCCACGCATACTGTGTTTCTTGGCAAAAAGTGTCTTATAAAAACTAAATCTCTCTATTGTTTTATATGAAGGAGTAGGCAGCATAATTTTTACATAATTTTGAAGCAAAAACTCTAGTCTACAACCTCCAATACCCTAAAGTATTGTAAACACAGATTTACTATACTTTTTTTGGCCTTATTTCAGTGACTTAAGTTTTTTGTGTTTTCAATAACCACGCATAAACGTTATTCCTTCAAAAACACAAACATGTACATACATGTTCCTCACATATTATTGTAGCCTAGTTTGTGCTGAATACAGTGTAATGACACTTTT
The DNA here is from genome assembly GCF_018812025.1 of Megalobrama amblycephala. Lineage (NCBI taxonomy): Eukaryota > Metazoa > Chordata > Actinopteri > Cypriniformes > Xenocyprididae > Megalobrama > Megalobrama amblycephala. The sequence continues at coordinate 33,924,773 of NC_063067.1, read as the reverse complement.
TCCATTAATATGTTTATGAACAACTGAAAAAAGCACAAATGTCAGAGCATGTCAAAACTTCTCCAGGCACCAAATCAGCCTCAGACTCCAGAGGGTTAAATGCGTGTTGTTTCTAGAGTTGACATGTTTATATTTATCAAGTTGGAGCTGGAATTTGTAGATAGAGCAACTTGTTTTTGGCATTATATTTCACTGCTTGGAATGAAAGGATCGATTGGATATGGGGTCATGGATGTCCTGCATCCATCGATACGAACTCTTCATTCCACTCGGCCATATCGTCCAGAACTGAGCCCGCTTACGCATTCAGACCACACAGCGTAGCTTGTACGTATGCAACCTGTATTTAACAGATAACAGGTGGAACGTCACAGAATGTTGTGAAGTAAAATTAAAAATTTACTTGAGTGTGAGCATAAGTACAGCCAGTTAAACCTAAAAGTACATAAAAAAAGTTACTCAAGTGAATGTAACAAAGGAAATGTAGCACGTTACTACCCACCTCTGGAGTGAAAAGGCTAATATTTGTCTATTTGTCAGAGGATTATGACTATATGGGGTTGTTTAGATGGACCGATTATGACCTCATGACCACGTGCATGATAATTTCCAAACTCAAGTCACCAGATGTAGAGGATTTCCTGTGTGTGTGTTTCTGCACGGGGTTTGGTATTTACTCTAATATGTATCAGTACACAGGCCCTGTCCCGGCAGACCGCGAGTCTCCGATGACGCGGAGCGAGACGTCCCCCAGCCGCGCCCAGCATCCCTCCCCCACACAGAAACCCAACACCTGCTGCTTCTGCTGGTGCTGCTGCTGTAGCTGCTCATGGTACGACCCACTCACCTGTCTCTGTCTCCACATGGTACATTCCACTCATCACCGCTGCTAGTCTTACATTCCACGCCCATTCCTTCACAGGGATTATATTCACCTTCATATAGAGTGCTGCGGTGAGGACGTAATTTTGTAGGCCAACTGGAAAGTTGGATTCCCTCAACAAAAAACCAATAGGATATTTCCATTGGCTTTCGGATTATTGTAGAAAACAAGCTCTGTGACCAACAAAAGCTTATGATTCTTTCACATTTTGTTCAATGTACAACTTCTATACATTTTTAAATCACCAGAAGTTAAAAGCTAAACATAAGCTATAAACAAACAGTGTCATCACCATTAAGCTTCTGACAGCTCTTTTAGTCTTTATTAAAAAAAAAAATATATATATATATATATATATACAGTACAGTCCAAAAGTTTGGAACCACTAAGATTTTTAATGTTTTTAAAAGAAGTTTCGTCTGCTCACCAAGGCTACATTTATTTAATTAAAAATACAGTAAAAACAGTAATATTGTGAAATAATATTACAATTTAAAATAACTGTTTTCTATTTGAATATATTTCACAAAGTAATTTATTCCTGTGATGCAAAGCTGAATTTTCAGCATCGTTACTCCAGTCTTCAGTGTCACATGATCCTTCAGAAATCATTCTAATATGCTGATCTGCTGCTCAAGAAACATTTAATGTGTACAATTGTACAAAATATTTGTGTACAATATTTTTTTTCAGGATTATTTGATGAATAGAAAGTTCAAAAGAACAGTGTTTATCTGAAATCTAATCTTTTGTAACATTATAAATGTCTTTACTGCCACTTTTGATTGATTTAATGCATCCTTGCTGAATAAAAGTTCTTTTTTAATTTCTTTTCAAAAAAATAAAAATAAAAATTCTTACTGACCCCAAACTTTTGAACGGTAGTGTATAATGCTACAGAAGCTTTGTATTTCAGATAAATGCTGTTCTTCTGAACTTTCTATTCATCAAGGAATCCTGAAAAAAAAAAGTACACAACTGTTTTCAACATTGAAAATAATCATAAATGTTTATTGAGCAGCAGATCAGCATATTAGAATGATTTCTGAAGGATCATGTGACACTGAAGACTGGAGTAACGATGCTGAAAATTCAGCTTTGCATCACAGGAATAAATTACTTTGTCAAATATATTTAAATGGTACACAGTTATTTTAAATTGTAATAATATTTCACAATATTACTGTTTTTTACTGTATTTTTAATTAAATAAATGTAGCCTTGGTGAGCAGACGAAACCTCTTTTAAAAACATTAAAAATCTTAGTGGTTCCAAACTTTTGGACTGTACTGTATATATATATTCTCTGAAAGTTTGAGTTAGAATAGTTTGCAAGAGGATGATTATGAACACAGCAATGCTTTGTAAACAGACTAGTGTGTAGATGAGTTTACCTTTTCAGTGTGATTGTTTAAAGTTAACCTCTGTAGACCCATTTAGCCACGTGTTAGCAACTGCCTTTTTAAAACAAGTAAAGCTTTAAATCACTAGGTGGTATTACTGAAGCATTTTATGTTGTAGGATATAACGTGGAAATGTCTTGAGCTTGTGTTAACCACAGACCTTATTTCAAGCTTTTAATCAAAAAACACATTGATTTCAGGACGATGGAACCGGAAGTGCTACTATGTTAACTTAATTCCAGGTTTTGGACTAGAAAAATATGTCATCTGTGCAGCACTCTGTTAGTTTGTTGTATAGATCATCTCAGTTGACATTAAAGAGAAATGTATATATGAAGTCAACATGAACTCAAAAAAGATCCTGTTCACTTTCTTCAAGGGTTAGTTCACCCAAAAATGAAAATTCTGTCATTACTCACCCTCATGTCGTTCCACACCTGTAATTCATCTTCAGAACACAAATTAAGATATTTTTGATGAAATCCGATGACTTAGTGAGGCCTGCATTGACAGCAAGATCATTAACACTTTCAATGCCCAGAAAGTTACTAAAGACATATTTAAATCAGATCATGTGACTACAGTGGTTCAACCTTAATGTTATGAAGTGACGAGAATACTTTTTGTGTGCAAAAAAAAAACTAAATAATGACTTTATTTAACAATATCTAGTGATGGGCCATTTCAAAACACTGCTTCATGAAGTTTTACGAATCTTTTGTTTCGAATCAGTGGTTTAAAGTGTGCATCAAAATGCCAAAGTCATGTGAACCATTGAAATTTCGAAATGTTTCGAAACGCTTATGACGTATCGAAGCCTTGTTTACTGAAATCACGTGATTTTGGCAGTTTGATGCACACTCCGGATTGTTGAATAAAGTATTGAATAAAGTGTTGAAAGTATTCTCGTCTCTTAATAACATTAAGGTTGAACCACTGTAGTCACATGATCTGTTTTAAATATGTCTTTAGCAGCTTTCTGGGCATTGAAAGTGTTAATGATCTTGCTGTCAATGCAGGCCTCACTAAGTCATCGGATTTCATCAAAAATATCTTAATTTGTGTTCTGAAGATGAACGAAGGTCTTACAGGTGTGGAACGACTTGAGGGTGAGTAATGACAGAATTTTCATTTTTGGGTGAACTAACTCTTTAATACATGTTCCTGGTTTTATTGTGCACAGTTCATCAGTGCACGTTATCCTTAAGAAATAAAATTTTTGTTTTCGTAATATTTCCTCAAACTTTAATAACATTTACTTACTTACTGCTGTTTGGGGGGGAAATAACATTAACCAGTACTATCACAGTCTACTTTTTACAATGCAATCAAATCCCTGTGCAAAATCAGTCCTGTGTTATTTCCGACCAAATATTCAGTTCCACTTGGAAACATGCCACATTCAGTTGAATTTGTTATGAAGCTCTCCCTCCTTCTGTCCTATCAAGATCCCTCATCATCACTATATTCAGTTATTTTATACTTGTGTGAATGAGATGTGATATGTATTTGAGTATGATAAATGATATGTGTTTGTGAGTACAGGTGAATACATGCTTCTGTGATATACACATATCGTTAGCCTCATTGCATAATTGCCTAAGTCATTTTTTGGCCAAATTGTGATATCTGCCTTTGAAATACCATCTGGGCAATTATGCTATGAGGCTAAAGATATGATCATTCATTTCTGTGTGTATGTTTGTTTGAGTGAAATGAGTGAAATTCAAGTGTACTGTTAGTCATTAGAGTAAATGTGGTTAAGATTGCTCTCGTTTCATCAGAATCCCTGGAGGAAATGGGAGCCATGTTCACACCCACACATCTTTCACACACTTATTCACTCGCACTCATTCTTCAAGCACACCTGCTGCACATAGCCATTAGTAGGGATCGTTGAGGTCCAAACTCTGGTGTCCTCTTAATGACAGAGCTTCATTAGAGCTGCTTCTGCAGAAACCAATTCTTTTTAGTGATTCAAAAAGTCTTGCAGCACAATCAGTGTGGTCTAAACGATTCCCAAATGAATGACTCTTCTGAACAGGTTCTTTTCAAAGCCGTACAGTGCGGCCAGTGTAGTCCAACGATTTCTGAACAAATTATTGTTATGTTCCAGTTATTTTTAGTGATTCAAAACCACAGTGCAACCAGTATGGTCCAATTGATTCATTAAAATATTACTCTTCTGAACAGGTTCTTTTTAGTGATTCGATGCCATACAGTGTGACCAGTGTAGCCCAATTGATTCCCAAACAAATGACTCTAATGAACAGGTTCTTTTTAGTGATTTACAACCATACAGTGTGACCAGTGTAGCCCAATTGATTCCCAAACTAATGACTCTAATGAACAGGTTCTTTTTAGTGATTCACATCCATACAGTGCGACCAGTGTAGTTCAAAAGATTCCCAAACAAAAGACTCTAATGAACAGGTTCTTTTTAGTGATTTACAACCATACAGTGTGACCAGTGTAGCCCAATTGATTCCCAAACTAATGACTCTAATGAACAGGTTCTTTTTAGTGATTCACAGCCATACAGTGTGACCAGTGTAGCCCAATTGATTCCCAAACTAATGACTCTAACGAACAGGTTCTCTTTAGTGATTCACAGCCATACAGTGCGACCAGTGTAGTCCAAGAGATTCCCAAACAAATGACTCACATGAACTAGTTCTTTTTAGTGATTCAAAAGAATACAGTATGACTAATGTAGTCCAAATAATTCCCAAATTAATTACTCATATGAACTGGTGACTTTTAGTGATTCAAAATACAGTATAACCAGTGAAGTCCAACCAATTACAAAATGAATGACTCTTATGAATGAGCTCAAACCGGCGTGCAACGTTTTGCTACGGTTTCCGGGTTGAACAACACGTTTCCTGGAAACGGTGTGCAGCGGGGTTTGAGATGTGTTTTCTCTTGTTTGGTGGGTGTGTCAGAAATGTTAGCCCTATCAGCGGCAAGATGTATATAAACCACACGGTATTAAAGAGACAGCTCGCACAACGGGTATTAATGTAACATTGTGGGTATTAATGTAACGGGTAACGGGTATTAATATAACATTGTGTAACATTGTGAAGTGACATTTTAATAAACTTTTCTATTCTCTTCTGATTATATAATGGTAAATATTACAATATCATAGCACAACAATAGTAATCATCAATAATGATAAGCCTAATGCAATAAAAAATAATAAGGTCATATAGATTATAACACAGAGGTAAGAAGTGGATTATCCTTCATCTGAAATGTTTGTCTTTTCATCCTGAAATGCGAGGCAAATGTTGGACCACAATAATTAGAAGTTTCCACAAATCCCTTCACTCGATTGGGATGTTCTCTTTTATTCTGGACAGCAAGGGCAGTGACTGTAACATATTTTGCAGTATTAAACACATATTTATACCGATTTCATCAGGCTCTGAAAATTCTTCAAAAAGAACACAAAGAATGGCCTTCTCAGCTGCCATAGTTGCAACTCATGCATCATCAGAACAGGGTGTTCAACGCACCTCCGTTTCCGTTTAAAAAAACGTTTTGCAGCATTTTGTTGGGGCTGAACGCAGCCCTGTTCTTTTTAGTGATCATAACCAATCAGCATGATCAGTGTAGTCCAACCAATTCATGAACAAATGGCTCTTATTAACAGGTTCTTTTCAGTGATTCAAAGCCATACAGCCAGTGTAGTCCAACCGATTACCAAATTAATTACTGTTATGAACCTTTTTTGTTTATGTTTTTGTGATCCAAAACTGTACAGAGAGTCTCTGGACTCAAACTGATTCCCAAACTAATGGCATTAACCTGGTTCCTTTTAGTGATTCAAAACCATAAAGAATGACCAATGTTGTCCAACTGAGTCCCAAATGAACGATTCTCATGAACAGATTCTTTTTAGTAATTTTAAAGGTGCCCTAGAATTAAATATTGAATTTACCTCGGCATAGTTGAATAACAAGAGTTCAGTACATGGAAATGACATACAGTGAGTCTCAAACTCCATTGTTTCCTCCTTCTTATGTGAATCTCATTTGTTTAAAAGACCTCCGAAGAACAGGCGAATCTCAACATAACACCGACTGTTACGTAACAGTCGGGATCATTAATATGTACGCCCCCAATATTTGCATATGCCAGCCCATGTTCAAGGCGTTAGACAAGGGCAGCCAGTATTAACGTCTGGATCTGTGCACAGCTGAATCATCAGACTAGGTAAGCAAGCAAGAACAATAGTGAAAAATGGCAGATGGAGCGAATAATAACTGACATGATCCACGATATCATGATATTTTTAGTGATATTTGTAAATTGTCTTTCTAAATGTTTCGTTAGCATGTTGCTAATGTACTGTTAAATGTGGTTAAAATTACCATCGTTTCTTACTGTATTCACAGAGACAAGAGAGCCGTCGCTATTTTCATTTTTAAATACTTGCAGTCTGTATAATTCATAAACACAACTTCATTCTTTATAAATCTCTCCAACAGTGTGTAATGTTAGCTTTAGCCACGGAGCACTATCAAACTCATTCAGAATCAAATGTAAACATCCAAATAAATACTATACTTACATGATCCGACGCATACATGCAGTATGCATGACGAACATCTTGTAAAGATGAATTTGAGGGTTATATTAGCTGTGTGAACTTTGTAAATGCACTGTATTATAGTTGGGGGGGGGGCAGGGAGCGCACGATTTATCGGTGCATAGTTAATGATGCCCCAAAATATTCAAAGCCATAATTCAAAGCCATATGGTGTGACTAGAGAAGCATGAGACAAACTTCATAATTATATCAGAAATTTAAAAAAATCCTCTAGGCTGACATGAATTTACCTGAACATGAAGTTGAAGGGCCTTGCATGTTATATGTGAGTGTGTTGTCTGCCTGTAGGTTGTGTTGTTTCGTTCAGGCACTGCTGTTATTTCTCAATGCCGTTTTACCACCTTCTAGTCTCACTGTTAGGAGTGAAGATGACAAGCGTGGGCGGAGGAAAGCCCAGGAGACAAAGCTGGAGCCCTTTCCATGTGAAACTTGGTGAGAACACACACTTTCGCACAGTTACACATTGCCATACACATACAATCCCATATACTTATCATGAGGGTTGAGCTGTTCGTCTTAACCAAATCATCATGGATTATTATGTTTATTAGGGATGTGAATGTGCCTGATGTCTCCTTCTCTGTCTCTCAGCCCCAAACCGACGATGGAGGAGATTAAACAGTGGGCGCAGTCTTTCGATAAGCTGATGAAGAACCCGGCGGGGCGGAACAAGTTCCGTGAGTTCCTGCGGACGGAGTACAGCGAGGAGAACATGCTCTTCTGGCTGGCCTGCGAAGACCTGAAGAAGGAGATCAACAAGAGTGCCATCGAGGAGAAGACGCGATTGATCTATGAAGACTACATCTCGATCCTCTCGCCCAAAGAGGTACACACACACACACGTTTTTCACCCATCTCTAAGGAACATATATTGAGTAGTGATTCTCTGAGGCCCACTATGGGGGCTGCAGGATGCAGGATGTTTTTTATTAAAGGGGGGGTGTAATGCTGTTTTATGCATTCTGACTTATTTACACTGTTGAAGAGTTGGATTCTCATGCTAAACATGGCCAAAGTTTCAAAACACGAGTTGGGCGTATGATGGAGTATTTCTGTGCCAAATGACTACTTCGGTTTCGGTACAGACTTCGGGAAGTTTTTTTTTTTTGGAGTATAGCCTGTATGACGTCAAAAGAGAGCTTAATTTCTTGTATAGGCACTTCTCCCTGATAAGCGTGCGCACACTCATCACCCAGAGCAAGATCACGCCCATCAACGCGATTCGTTCGGGATACAAAAGCCGAGAGATTTTTCAACAATGGCTGTGTCCCAATTCAGGGGCTGCACCCTTTGAAGGCTGCATACATCATCGAGGCAGTCTCAATTAAGAAAAATAAACGTTAGATTTCAACGTAATAAAGAAATTACAGTATTTTACACCTCACAATGAATATCGATCAATTTTATTATAGTTACTTTTCTTAAATATGACATCCTTGATGAAGTATTCAGCCTTCAAATGCGACCTCCGAAGGACGCAGCCTCTGAAATGAGACGCAGCTCCTGTAAATAGAGGAGTGTGTTTTTGGTTGTGAGGGAAAGATTACCTTTTTCAGCTTCACAAAGAACCCAGCTTTAAGGGAACAGAGGATGAAGTTTGTTTTTCCGGGGCAGCAACAGGAGTTGCACACGTATGTTTGTTTGCTCCCGGGATTTCGGTGATGAATACTTTTTAAACAAGTCCCAGTTCGGCGCTGGATTTGCAGATCGCGGGTGGTGAGTAAAGCTGCATCAGATGTCTGTGTTTTGTTGGCAATCAGTGCGCAAGTGCATATAATGTAAACATCACGAATGGTTTTGTTCCCTTTATATTTATAATGATGTCGCAGCTAGCAGACATCGCAGAAGCTGCGCGCGCACTTTAGCTCCACCCACAGCAATGACGGCAGACACGCCTCCAGGATCTCGGCTTTTTCCGGAAAGACTCAGTTTAGCTTATCTATCTTTTATAAATATGACAAAACTAACTTTTCGGAGATATGAAGGATGCATTGTTACTCTATATGTACTCAAGATTAACATGAGATTGGCAGAAACTGTGTGTGATACCCCCCCTTTAGCGTTTTATGTATGGAAATAAAGTACCTGAATTAAAATGCTAAAACATAATGATAAATTGATAAACTGCAAGGGTATTTCTTCTTTTGTTTTTATTAAAAAAACATGCAGGTCTTGAAAAGAGTTTGAAACAAGCAACTTTTGGGGGGTGGGGACTTCAATAATTATTTTGACAATATGGGGGACTTCAAGTTAAACAGGATGAGAACCACTGATATAAAGAGAGAGGGGCAGTTCTGCAGGTTGTGTCCTCTAGGTTTAATACAGACAGGTATCTGTATTCTCTCCTACTAATCTAGTAGGCTAATATGTTTGCTTGCTACAATCAAAGTAATTTAAAAGACACTAACATATTTTCATGATTACATATAAATAAGTATGTACATCCTTTCTAATCAGCCACCGAATACAATGTCCATAAAAAGTCCAGTCTGCAGTAACTGCAATGGAAACACTGGTGGCTGTTCTTTATCACCTCTGTCTTGTCTCTCCTTTGTGGAATGCAGATTTCAGCCTCGCTGCAAGTCTATGATTGGCTGCGTTCTGACCAATGAGAAGTGACTAGGGCCTTATCTAAACAAAAAAACTAAACTTATTTTGAAGCTTGACTTGAACTTCACACCATTAAACGTTTAAGAGATCATGTGTACAAAGAAACAAGGCATGAAGGAATTTTGCCAGATGTATGATTGAAGCTTAATGTTTTAAAGGCTCATTTCCTGAAATACAGTCCTCTAGCACCATATGTGGCGGTCGATCCTGCTTTCTATTATGAGCTGTTTATGTTTTGTCTCCTGTCGGTGTGAGACGGCGGGGTGTGCATGTATTGTACACACTTGTTGCATTCTCAGTGCACACGTGTGCTCCTGGTATGTGGTTTAATTCATTGTGTTGACATGTTAAATGTGATTTTTTTTTTTTTTTTTTTTTTTCCCTTTTTCATTATCGCCGTTTTTCATGAACTCACACCTTTCAACTCCGCCACTTTCTAGAGGCAGCTGAGGAAAGCGTACTTTCTAGAAGTAAATTAAGGAGCAAAGGTTGAACAAAGGAAGCTATAAATTGATCCCGGCTGGACGCTCTACTGTAAAGCGGTTAATAAATAGGCTGTAGAGTGCAAGAGGGAGTGAGTGAGTTCGGATAGATGAGCTTTGTTTTGCCCTGAGCTCCCAGTTTCAGTTCTTGTACACTCGAGTGTCTAGTATGAAATGAATCAAAGAAAAGGAATCATTAAATAGAGTCCTGGAAGAAAATAAACTAGAGAGCTCCGTGTAGTAATAATCTCAGCCCATGGACTTACTGTATGGTGTACAGGTTTGAGAGGTTTATGGGATTGAATTTTTAAAAGATTTTTCAAGATATTTTGAGGCACACTACCATTCAAAAGTTTGGGGTTGGTAAGATTTATTAATGTTTTTGAAAGAAGTCTTTTATGCTCACCAAGGCTGATTTTGATGATTGAAATGATTTTATTCATTTGATGTCAAAAGTTATTACAATTTAAAATAACTGTTTTATATTCAGTTTTCAGTGTCACATACTGCAGAAATCATTCTAATATGCTGATTTAGTGCACAAAAAACATTTAATTATTATTGATGTTGAAAACAGTTGTGCTGCATCATAGTTTTGTGGAAACATTTGTTCAATTGTAGAGTAGTTAGTAACATTTTGTATTATTATTGTTTTTTGTACATATTTGTGAAGACTGATTTCATGTCAGACTGTTTCATTTTTTCACTGAGCAACCATTATACTAATCTATCTGATGGCAGTAGCAGCCAACGCATTACCTTTTGGCCTGTTGTACACGAGACCCCTGCAGTGGTAGCTCAAGACCAGGGGGTTTTCCCTGTGGGGCAATCCGTTCCGCATGATCAAAGTTACAAGCAGATGTCTTTGTACTCTGACGATGTACTGTAGAAGAAACCCTGGTTCTTGTCCCAAGGCCCAGTGTTGGGAGCTCCTTGTCATCGCATGATGCTTACAATGGATGCTTCTCTCACGGGTTGGGGAGCAGTCCTGGAGGGCCACTCGACTCAGGGTCTGTGGAAGTGCCATCATCTATCATGACATATAAATTGCCTGGAGATGATGGCTGTTTTTCTGACATTGAAAAATTTTCTCGCAGATCTAACGGACCATCATGATCTTGTCCAGTCCACCAATACATCGATGGTCACTAACCTTAACCATTTGGGGGGCCTGTACTCGTGGCTGCTTTACAAACTGCTGCACCAGATCCTCCTGTGGGCCCAGGGGAAGTTACTGTCTCTGATGACAGCTTATATTCCTGGACGCCTAAATCAGGGGGTGGAGGTCCTGTCGAGACAGGGGCTGAGGCCTGGGGAGTGGTGACTTCACCCCAAGGTGGTGGGTCTCATATGGAAGAGGTACGGCCAAGTGGAAGTGGATATTTTTCCATCTCAGGAAATGACACACTGTCCACTGTGGTTCAATCTAGTGCATGGCCGAGGCTACGTCTGTACGATTTCCCGATCGCTCTGCTCCCGGGAGTTCTGGAGATAGTACTCCAGGAGGGTGCCCACCTGTTGTTAGTGGCTCCTCTTTTGCCAACTCAAGTGTGGTTCTCGGACCTGATTTCTCAACGGCTCCCCTTGGGAGAATCCCATCAGGAGGGACCTTCTATCTCAGGTGCAGGGCTCAATATTTCACCCCCCACCTAGAGTTATGGAAGCTCATAGAGGCTGGTCTCTCAACTAAGGTTGTTGAGACCATTCTTCACTCCAGAGCTCCCTTCATGAGAAAACTTTATGCTTTTAAATGGAGATTGTTCTCTTCATGGTGTGAGAGTTGTCATTTAGACCCATTTAACTGCCTGGTTGGTACAGTACTGGAGTTTCTGCAAGACTGTTTCTCTGCAGGGTTATCGCCTTCTACGCTAAAGGTGTACGTGGTGGCCATAGCTGTTTACCACACTCCTTTGGGTGGTTTATCTTTGGGGAGGGACCCATTAGTATCTAATTTCCTCCATGGCACTTTAAAGCTCAGGGCCTGCAGCTCACACAAGGGTTCTGGCATGGGATTTGGCCTTAGTATTGGAGGGCCTTTTGGCTGCTCCCTTTGAGCCTATCGAGGAGGTTTCAGAAAAGTTTCTGACCTTGAAGGCTTTATTTCTGTTGGCCATTACATATTTCAAGAGATTTACAAGCCCTTTCGGTTTCCCCTTTGTGTTTGGAGTTTGCACCTGGCACGGTGAAGGCTTTTCTTCACCCTAGGCCGGGTGTTACATGTGCCCTGGGTCCATGTTCTATTTTCTTCAAATGGACTCCATTTCCCACAATCCTCCACCTAGGAACCAATCATGCACTCACACCTGTTTCTCATCAGTGACCCTTTATAAGCTGCACTCAAACACACACGGATGGCTGAGTATTGTTTATCCTTGTATCCGACCTTGTCTATGTGTTCCTTGTTCCTTGCCTTGCCTGTGTTTTGACCTGTGTTTTTAATTAAAATTTGTCCCGTACGGGACGGGACAACAGAGTTGGAGATCCACAAGCAGGCTTTAATTACAGGAGAGCATAGTCGTACAGGCAGTAGGTCATACACCAGCAAACAGATACAGGAAAGGCAAGGCAAAAGAGTAATCCAAACACAGGCTATGGTCAAGGCAGGCAGCAAACAATCATCAAACAAGGAAACAGTCCAGGGTCAAAAACACAGGCTAGGCAAGGATAGATCTAAAGTGTTGCAGGCATTTGTCCTCCGCCCCTTCGGACATCAGACAAGGAGAAATTAAATCTGTTTTGCCTTGTTAGGGTGCTTATGCCATGTGGCGTAAGTCTGCTCAACTTTTTGTGCTTTGGGTCACCCAGGAAGGGGTACCCAGCATCTAATCAGAGAATGAGCAAGTGGGTAGTCAAGGCTATCTCTCTTACTTATGAATCGGCCAGTCAGCCTTCTCCTTTGGCTGTTCGGGCCCATTCTACCAGGAGTTTTGCAGCTTCTAAAGCCTTGCTTTCGGGACTTCTCTTCATGACAGTTGTGCTGCGGCAGGCTGGTCCTCTCTGCACAATTTTGTCAGATTTTATGACGTTGACCTGGGCTCCACTCCAGGGTCCCAGGTGCTGCAGTCCTAGTTGTGCTCCAAGCAGGATTCACACTGGACAGCAATGCATAGAGGGTATTAACATTCCCATAGTGTCGTAAACTTAAGATGCAGCATGAGTTCTCTTGAAAAGGAATGCCTTGGTTACAACTGTAACCTCGGTTCCCTGAAGGGGGAACGAGATGCTGCGTCGCCCTGCCAATACTTCCGGCATGCCTGTGACCGACTTCCTTCAGCATATCAGAAGCTGACATTGCTTGGTTCGGGGGTGCTTTAAACCTCCCTGTTCGTGACGTCACCCGCACTATGACGTTCTGTCACACCATTGGACTGATTTTTCACATGCTAGTGTGGTAAACTTATGACGCAGCGTCTCTTTCCCCCTTTTCAGGGAACCGAGGTTACAGTCGTAATCAATGCGTTTTTTTTTCAATAGGTTATCTTTTTTCTGTATGGGTTATCTTGATTAATGTTCTTATTTGCATATTTATGAAGTTAATGAGACAAGTACAACAAAACCTGTATCTCTATAAAATGATTGTAGGAATACTTATGCAGTGATCATGAATGACAGGAAAAGTAACATTGTTTAACCCAGGCTTAAAAAGGCATTAACCCAAATCCTAAACTCTATTAGCGTATAAACGACTAAAAAAAAGCTATTTATTTAAATATTATTCTGACTATGTCGCTCAACATTCACAGTGTTGTTTTTCTGTCTTGAAGGTGAGTCTGGACTCTCGCGTCAGGGAAGTGATCAACAGGAGGATGCAGGATCCCACCCCTCACATATTTGAGGATGCACAGCTGCAGATCTACACCCTCATGCACAGAGACTCCTACCCACGATTCCTCAACTCCTCCGTCTACAGATCACTGGTGCAGGGGGGGTCGCGCTCCTCGTCTGAGTCATAGAACCCCGACCCCCTCATCTTTCTCTCGTTCTCTCCATCCCATTTCTCTCCATCTCACTCATTGCACAACCACTCGAGGAGAAAGTACTCCTTTTTTGTGTCGTCACGATTGGATTATCGTTTTTGTTTTTGCTTAGTCCATGTTCCTCTCTCATTTTTGAGGGAATCCCTCATTTCTTCTGAACCTGCACAGACTGAAACTGGAAGACACAGGGTTGAAAATGCAGTTTTCATTTGTCCAATCCTTTTTTTTGCCCTCGTTCCAGCATCAACTACTGATTTTCGCAGCCATTTTTTTTCACGCAAACATGCTTCGCTACTTGTATCTCCTGACGTCTCTAGTTGAAGAGAGCTGAGAGGGCCTCTGCAATAACATACACTGGAGTGGCCTGACCAATCTGATCCTCTCTCCTCACCCCGACCTGTCCACTGTCTCTGTGCTCTGATTGGCTCTTTGAGGCGAGAAGTCGAGAGGTGATTGGCGGCATTGTAAAAGAGAGGGACAGCACTTTTTTGGTGCTAAACAAATAGGTACCACACACTATTTTGAATGCAAATCAATTTTCAGGCCCAGGCGGAATCTGCGGACCTTTCCGGATTTTCTGCACTGATTTTAAGGGAAAATCTATGGAATGAATTTAAATAAAAAAAATAAAATAAAACGTGTACTGAACTCATACTGGTAGCTGAAAAGCTTTATCAACTCAGCCAAAATATTTAATAAACATAAAATTGGGGTGCATAGAATTTTGTAAATGTTAAGTTTTAGATTTCTGTGTATACAGATTTCGTTTGGGCCTGTTGATTCCAAACAACAGATATCAACAACATAGGAGAGAGAGGAGGACCACCAATTTTAGAGATATTAAATAAAACAAACATGAGAGAGTTGAGAGAATGCCATGGTCTTAATTAGACTGGTCACTCACATTTTAAAAATTAGTTTTGTAATGTTATTTATTTTTTATTTTGTTAAACTGTGACCTGATTTGTTTTTCTTGTACAAATATTAAAGAAAATCTGGAACATATGCGACATAAAGAGCAAACTGTTAGTCCTGAGTGCTCAATCGCGCTGTATCTCTCTCTCTCTCTCTCTCTCTCTCTCTGTCCTGGCTGTGTGTTTGAGCGCATGAATGTTTCTGAGGTTGTATGGTGTGAAAATCACAAGTCTCTCTGGCGCCTCCTGTAGGCTGTTTCAGGTACTGCAGTTATGCGAGCTGTTTCTCAATGTTCATGCTTTTTCTTTAGTCAGAAAGGCAAAAGCAAATGCTCTTAGTCAACATAAAATCAAAAATAACTATATTTAACTACTTTGATCAGTGCACGTCATTCTTTGTAAAATGTAAAAACTTCTAAAAGCCTCTGAAACAACTTTCTAAAATTGTCTAAATGGCAAAATTAAATGTATTAATTTAATCCCCAATTTATGTTGTTGTACTAAACGTTACAGCAATAATAGCCAATAACCACACATTTGAATTTATGCGTTACCACTGAAAATCATTTTAACATCTTGCTTTTTGCCTTGTCACGTCATCACAATGTTTTTCTGTTTTTCACACAATGTACGTGTTAAGGAGAATATCTCTTATTTGTCAGAATAAGAAAAAGTATTTTATAGTATTGTACAGGAACCTTTAAAAAAAAAAAAAAAAGAAGCCATTAGCTGCTGTAAAATCCATTTTAAAGTCCTCTCGAGCACACATTGATTTCACCGGTCCAGTACACTTCATTTATTCACGTATAATGCTCAGTGTTACGTCTGCACTCGTGCTAAAACTCATTTCCTTTACAGATGCCTTCAACAGCCTCTGAACCCACTTGATATTAAGAAAATAGTAGGAATATCGGAGAGTAACCGGTTTGATTGATGTTAACACTGTGAGCTGTGATACCACTCCATATTTATGGATCACTAAATATTTCATAATGTGAATCTGAAACCAACCAGTACTGTGTGAATGGGTCCACAATAAGAGTTTTGTTTTTTATATCAGCACTGATCTGGAAATCTGGTGTTCATATTTCCCCTAAACATTCTTCTTCCTTAAGCAGTCCTTCCTTAAGTCTTAATATCAGATCTTTCATTTCACATTGAAATGAGGTAAATCATCCACATCCGCCTGGTACTTTCAGGATTTGCTTCTTTGTAAATATATACGTATAGCAAATAAATGTATATTGAATTAAGGACTCTAATGGTGATATTTCAAGAGTCATGTGTCAATTTAGAGGAACTTCATGTACTGTAGAACCAAAAAAAAAAAAAAAAAAAAAAAAAAAAAATATATATATATATATATATATATATATATATATATATATATATATATATATATATATATATTTTTTTTTTTTTTTTTTTTTTTCCCATCAGTTGTGCATGAAGATGTACATTTTGGAAAATGTGTGTAAAATATGTGTGTATATGGTTATATATGTACATGAACATATATTTAGTATTGCTCTTTTATTGTCCGACATGATGTGACCAGTCTAACTTAAGCCAGATAGAGTGAGTGAGTGTGTGTGTGTGTGTGTGTGTGTGTGTGTGTGTGTGTGTGTGTGTGTGTGTGTGTGTGTGTGTGTGCATGCGTGTGTGTTTTAAAAGTTAAGTGAACTTTCTTAATACAATAGGAGAGAGATGTCAATGTCTTTGCGGCCTTTGACAGCAAACACTCAATTACACAGGGATATGCACAGTTACTCTTTAAAGACACGGTCAATGAGGGAAGCTTGCTGGTGAACCTCTTAACATTTCACATCACTTGCACTTTGCGTTCACACTGAAAACGATTTAGAGGTCACTGTATTGTACTGTATCAGCAGATCAAATGAGCACCACTGTTCACTCCTATTGGTTATCACTGTTCATTTGCATAATGTTAAAATGTCTCTCATGTCTCTCAAATTGCTAAATCACATTGAACTTTACTTCAGATTGCTTTGCAAATCGCTGTCAGTGTGAACACTTTGTAACCAATGCGATTCAACAGATTTAAACGTTCCCAAAACCGATAAACTGATGATTTTCATATTATGGCTGATATTAAAATTCAATACTATTTTGTCTAAATAAATTAAAATATAAAACACTAAACACTAAAATCAGTTGGTTAAATGCTGAAATTGAAGTTAGGCATCACAACATTATAATGCAGATTATGAAAAATGGATATTCTTTTATGTATATCATTTGATGCCAAAGATTCCATTAATCAGTGATACTAAATTATTAGTATTTTTAAAGATTAATCTACAGACAAATAGGCATAAATTTATGATTTGTGTCCATTGAATTGCATCTAAAATGTTCATCTATTTGGATTACACAGCTTTAATAATAATAATAATAATAATAAAAAAATCAACTTAATGTGATACATATTTGTTAGTTATACATAAATGAAACAGGAAAAATTTCTGCACTCAAAAACTCGTTTCATAATTTATTGCATCTATTTGATTGTATTTAAATAATAATATTTTCAAAATGCATTTATTCAAATGGCTTAGAATCTGCATAATCTGTTAATTGTGAAAACAATTACTTTTATTCCATTAAAAAATATGAACATTTTTAATTCAAATGTTTCAGATTGAAACAAACTGGATTTATTGATCTGTAAACCTGGATTAATGTGTATTTAAAGCACACTGGAGTTTATTAGTACTATTAGAGAAGTCTTACCTGTTTAATTTATGACTGACAAATATCACATTTAATAGGATAGTTCACCCAATAATGAACATTTTGTCATCACTTATGCAGCCTCAAGTTGTTCCAAACTGGCATTGAACACAAAAAAAAATGTTGGTAACAGTTGACGGCACCCATTGATTTCCATAGTAGGAAAAAAAAAATACTATGAAAGTCAATGGCTTTCATCAGCTGTCAAATTTAAATTCTCTAATATCGGCCAATAACCAGTATGGTACCAAAATATCATTCATATAGAAAGAACACAAAATGAATGCATCGCAACACATGCTTTGTTGATCATAAGAGATGTTTGAATTTGTTGTATCGCTCACTAGCAACTGTCCTCTTTCAACAGCTGCACAGAACAGACAGACTTTCACTTGTATTTGAGACAGGGACTGTGACCTAGAGCTGCTTATGTTTACATAAATTTCTTTAAGGTGCCAAAATTAATCTAGCCTTCTAACAGTCTCAAACAAAGGACATTTGCACGGAGGAGTGAGTCTGTCAATAAGTGATGTGTTTCCGTCATCTGCATTATGCCATCATCAAATGGTCACGCCGGTCTTTGTTACAAGATGTTTTGGTTTTGTTGTCAGCTCACATGCTAGCCTCAAGGTCTCGCCATCTCATTGGCCTTTCCTCACTCTTTCTTATGTTCTCTCCGGTCACTCTGTGAGATTTTCTCTGAGATTTGCAGTGCCATGACATACAGCAGTGAGATCGGTCCCTGACTCATGGACTTCTATGGACACTTATTTATTGACATTAGCATTATATTTTGTATTAAAATAAATCAAGTTATGTTTTAAAGAGTATGTTTATGGATTTCTGGACCAATGTTTTTTTTTCTTTTTCCCAAAGTCTGTGACCATTACTGTGTAACCTCCCCTCGCCCTTGGGTGCCATAGCAGGACGCCCTCTTCAGGTTGTGGTTGGGGCCGACTTGAGGTCCCTTTTAACCCAGGCCAGCTCATTGCCAGAGATGATTTAATCAAGAACCCGTCTGTAATATTCCATAACTTTTGACTTGGTTGAAGATTTTTTTTTGAATGTTTTTTTAAAAGAGAAGATATGACTATAATGATAATAATAAAGATGTTTGTGTTATTATTCATTTACAGCTTGCCAAGAGATTTAATTTTACTGGCTTTTCACACTGTACTCAACCCTTAACTGCTTAGGGTTAGGATTAGTCAAAAATGACTATTCCTATTTTTATTGCTGTATTTATTATAAATTATATATATGATGTGCACAGATAAAAAAAAAATATATATATATATATATATATATATACAGTACAGTCCAAAAGTTTGGAACCACTAAGATTTTTAATGTTTTTAAAAGAAGTTTCGTCTGCTCACCAAGGCTACATTTATTTAATTAAAAATACAGTAAAAAAACAGTAATATTGTGAAATATTATTACAATTTAAAATAACTGTTTTCTATTTGAATATATTTCACAAAGTAATTTATTCCTGTGATCAAAGCTGAATTTTCAGCATCATTACTCCAGTCTTCAGTGTCACATGATCCTTCAGAAATCATTCTAATATGCTGATCTGCTGCTCAAGAAACATTTAATGTGTACAATTGTACAACAATATTTGTGTACAATATTTATTTTCAGGATTATTTGATGAATAGAAAGTTCAAAAGAACAGTGTTTATCTGAAATCTAATCTTTTGTAACATTATAAATGTCTTTACTGCCACTTTTGATTGATTTAATGCATCCTTGCTGAATAAAAGTATTCATTTTAGGGCTGGGCGCAGAGATGGGCGTAAATACATGGAAATGTATTTAAAATACAAATACAAAATACTGTGTGGAAAAATGTATTTAAATACAAATACAAAATACTGTGTGGGAAAATGTATTTAAATACAAATACAGTATTTTGTATTTTGAAAATACACAAAATACATGTGAAATTGAAGATTCAGTGCAGGTATCCCTATTAGGCTGAAATCTATCTGGGCCTATTCTGAATGCCAAAAAGCATTTAGATGTGTGCAACTACTTAGAAACTTACCTCATTTCTGCTCTCTCTGTCATTCTCTCTCTCTCTCTCTCTCTCTCTCTCTCTCTCTCTCTTTCTGAAGTGCTTGCTTCCTTGCTGGTAATTACAAATAAACGTATGTAGTGCAAAATAGCAGCCATTTACTGTATATACTTACTTCTGACAAGGTTACAATGTAGTCTATTACTTATGGTGAACACTACTAAAAAAAACTGTAAAACTGTGGGAACCTTTTCTGCTATATAGCAAAGAATAGGGATGGGTGATATGACCAAAATCTTAATTTTACTTCACAGTAACAATATATGGCATGGTTTCACAATTATCAATATCAGTTTTGATACCACAGCAAAAACTGAATTTCAAACTCTTTTGATGCTTTTTTTTACGCAAGTAGTATAGTAACTTTTATATTTATTTAATGTAAAGTTTATTTGTTTCTATATACATAATTAGAAAATATAAAGTTTATCTAAAATAAAAACTTTTTTAATTAGAAATCATTTGGCACTTTTTTTTTGGTGAACAATAAAACTAAAAGTGTAGTGTATCTTTCATCATTTTCATCACAAATGCACACAATCACTACACTAAACTGATGGAGACAGACAATGATTAACCTAATTATTTAGTTTCTACATAAACAAACATTTGCATAGATGGGTAAACACGATCACAATTTGGAAATGTGTCCAGTTACATTTTCATAAAGCACCATGTTTGTAAAATATAAATGATTACATTTACAAAATAAGCCTGCATAGCAGAAATAATGAATAAAGTAATGGTTGTGTTTAATACAATCGTTAATTGAAATAAAATAATTAATGAATTAAAAACATATATAACACAGTATTGTTCAATTTAGTGTTATACATATGTTATCATATTAATATGTTTTGTTCTAATGTCACAAGTCACAATTTCAAGTTTACTGGTCATGAAACCCCCCTGTTTTACCCTGGTCATTCACACCTCTGAGTTTCAAAAAGTCTGTGAAAATGGGCATGTAAAGCTCTGAAGAAGTGGGAGTGTAGAGGGGAGAGAACAACCAATGAAACAGAGACATACAACACACTCATTATACAGAATAATGAATATTAATATATGAGCACGGAGAAAATGTCAACAAACTCCCAAGCCCAAGGGAGAAATGCGAAAGAATATTTAATAGGGCTAATAATAGGTTACTTTGATTACGTTTACGAGCACTGCAGTCTCAAAATCAGTCTATTAGAATAATCGTGTCGTCACGTTCAGATAGGCTACACCACTGTATCAGTGTCCAGTTTGCACATATAATTCATTTGAAGAAGACTTGATGAAATATGTGTGCATAACTACACCGTGCTGGTTAATGTTTGGTGCAGGAGAATGTGTGAAATAAAAACTTTAAACACGGATACTTTATTCTGTATGAGCTATGTGTCACGTGGCTAGTGTTATTAAACTCATCGCGGAGCTCCGCGCTGAAACCGATCATATGTGCGCTCCGCGTCTATATCATAATAACAATCGTATTTTTCATGTGTTTGTATTCAAACTCCAGTTCTGACCGCATCGTGAGCAAAATACAAACAACACATGTGCTGCTGTGCTGAGGGAAACAGCCTACGGCTCGCGTGTTTGAACGCAGGCAGAGGTGAATGAGCAGCACTTTTGTGACATTTGAATTCTCTGCAGTAATGCGATCTCTAATGCGAACATATTTTCCATTTGTGCTGGTACAGCTACAGCGCAGTGATTGGATTGAATGAGCTTTATGTCATGAATATATGTTGAGAATCGCTCGAAACGGTCTACATCAGCATGTTCGAAAGTACACGATGACGTCAGATTTTGTGACGTTGCTCCGACTCGGCTTTTCAAACAGGAAGACAGAAATCGCTCTGAAAAATGCAAAAATAACTATTTTTCACTTATGAATAACATTAATGAGTACCTTTAGTGTTTTCAATGATGTGCAGCCTATACATATCTGTTTACATCTCAAAAAATGTGTTTTGGGGTTTCATGACCCTTTAACTTGATTATTTGGTTAGGGTTTAAGAAGTGTACTAAAAAACTTTTTCACATGTGTCGTCAAAATGACCCACAACCTAATCGGTTTACATGTAAAGAAATCCATTTATTCACAAATTTCTCATGAGACGAGTGTTTGACATAGTATAAGAGGTGTTTGACAAATTATTCGGCAAACTACTTCCTCTCATCGCTGCTTTTTGGTGGTCTGGAGAACAATTACTCAGTCGCCCTCTGTCGTTTCACAGAATTATACAACGGAGAGCACGTCAAGCATAAAAGCCTCGTAGGTTTACTGAGGAGCACGCGCAGTAAGCAGGTTCATGGCGTACAGCCATGCGAATTGCGAAAGAATAAAAAGGCTTCAACTGCACAAAGCTAAAGAGAAAGCGGAAAGTCCTATCTATGTAAATGATTTAGAAAAAGTTCCATCGATTCACAATTTATATCATCGCTACGAATCTACGATATTGTCATATGATATCACCCATCCCTAACATGCAGTAAGGTTAATGCTTCAAACACAACTAGTTGATGCATGAAAACAACACCCTGATAAAGAGGATGACTGTCTCAAAGTATTTGAGTATTTTGAAAATACAAAAATACTCATCTTAAATGTATTTAAATACAAATTACATTTGATTTTTTCCAAAGGCTTTAAAATACAAAATACAAAATAGTATTTTGTATTTCAAATACGTATTTTAAATACATGTATCTGAAATACTGCCCATCCCTGGCTGGGCGATATATCGCATTTAATAGACAGAACCGTAGTTCACTGATAAGCTATGCAATATCATGTTCATTATCGCAGATGAATCGCCTTCGATAATGAACGAGATATTGCGTAGCTTATCAGTGAACTACGGCTCTTTCTATTAAATGCCGCTCCATTTGAAAGCAGGTGATGGCGATTTAGCGGTAATCATGGTACCGGCTTTACTGACGAAATGCGCGTGACAATCGCATGCGATATATCGCCCAGCCCTAATTCATTTCTTTAATTTCTTTTCAAAAAAATAAAAATAAAAATTCTTACTGACCCCAAACTTTTGAACGGTAGTGTATAATGCTACAGAAGCTTTGTATTTCAGATAAATGCTGTTCTTTTGAACTTTCTATTCATCAAGGAATCCTGAAAAAAAAAGTACACAACTGTTTTCAACATTGAAAATAATCATAAATGTTTATTGAGCAGCAAATCAGCATATTAGAATGATTTCTGAAGGATCATGTGACACTGAAGACTGGAGTAACGATGCTGAAAATTCAGCTTTGCATCACAGGAATAAATTACTTTGTCAAATATATTTAAATAGTACACAGTTATTTTAAATTATAATAATATTTCACAATATTACTGTTTTTACTGTATTTTTAATTAAATAAATGTAGCCTTGGTGAGCAGACGAAACTTCTTTTAAAAACATTAAAAATCTTAGTGGTTCCAAACTTTTGGACTGTACTGTATATATATATATATATTCCCTCAATATATGTGCCCTCGTAAATCATAAACTTAAATCAAAATAACTTCCTCTCATCTCTTCTCTGATGATGTTTTTCGGGACAACCTGTCATCACGGGACGGGACATCACAGCAAAAGCAAAACATGATTCTATCAACTTGCAATGGACAGAATCAAGTCCCGTCCGACATTTTTTCTTGTTCAAGAAGCTATTTCAATCGGATATACAGTGCTCAGAGTAAATGAGTACACCCCCTTTGAAAAGTAACATTTTTAACAATATCTCAATGAACACAAAAACAATTTCCAAAATGTTGACAAGACTAAGTTTAATATAATATCTGTTTAACTTATAACATGAATGTAAGGTTAATAATATAACTTAGAGAACAAAATTTTCAGTTTTACTCAGATTAGGGTGATGCAAAAATGAGTACACCCCACTGAAAGTTTCTGGAACAGCTACATTTTAGACTACAAATGTCAAGAATTCAACCACTAATTATTCATTACACAGGTGTCCAGCAGACAGTTGACTATAAAAGGGTGTTAAAACCCCTTCCCATTTCATGCTGTCAGCAATGGCACCACATGGAAGAGAAATGTCACAAGACCTGAGAAAGAAAATAATTTCTTTACACCAGAAAGGTGAAGGCTACAAGAAGATCAGCAAATCTTTACTTATCAGTCAGAATACTGTAGCAAAAGTGGTACAAAATTTTTAAAAAAGATGGAACTGCAACCATCTCACAGAGACGTCCAGGTCGTCCACGGAAGTTAACACCTCGACAGGAGCGTCTTCTGATGAGAAGGGTTGAAGAAAACCAGCATGCAAGTTCACTGCAGTTATCTAAAGAAGTAGAAAGCCAAACTGGGGTGACTATTTCCCGTGACACAATACGGCGTACACTGCAGAGGAATGGCATGCATGGGTGCCGTCCACGAAAGAAGCCTCTCCTAAAGCCCAGGCACAAAAAAGCCCGCCTAGAGTTTGCCAGGGCCCATGCTGAACAAGATGAAGACTACTGGGACTCTATACTCTGGAGTGATGAGACCAAGATAAATGTTTTTTGGAACTGATGGCTTCAAAACTGTATGGCATCGCAAAGGTGAGGAATACAAAGAAAAATGCATGGAGCCTACAGTGAAACATGGAGGTGTCAGTGTCCTTATGTGGGGCTGCATGAGTGCTGCTGGTGTCTGGAGCTGCATTTCATTGATGGCATCATGAATTCACAGATGTACTGCTCTATACTGAAAGAGAAGATGCTACCATCACTCCGTGCACTTTTCCAACATGACAATGTTCCTAAACACACATCTAAGGCCACTGTTGGATTTCTAAAGAAGAACAAGGTGAAAGTGATTCAGTGGCTCCTGATCTGAACCCAGTCGAACACCTATGGGAGCATCACTCTCCATCCAGCATCTCTAAAAGAGGTCATTCTTGAAGAATGGAAAAAGATAGATGTTGCAAAATGTCGCCAACTTGTTCATTCCATGCCTAGAAGATTTGGTGCTGTCATTAAAAATCGTGGAGGCCATACAAAGTACTAGATGTAGTAGTTTTTGTTGTGGGGTGTACTCATTTTTGCATCACCCTAATTTGAGTAAAACTGAAAAATGTGTAATCTAAGTTATTTTATTAACCTTACTTTCATGTTATAAGTTAAAGAGTTGTCTTGTCAACAATTTGGAAATTGTTTTTGTTTTCATTGAGATATTGTTTAAAATGTTACTTTTCAAAGGGGGTGTACTCATTTACGCTGAGCACTGTACATCACAATAGGGAAGAAAAGACCATCGCAACTTCAGTTTCATGCCAATTTTAAAGTCCAAAGTACTTAAAGTATATGCCATATTGAATTTAACATGAATGAAAACGATGCTGTGAGGATAGAACTTACAGTCTTTACAATGGCAAGGACTAAATCACGTAATTGTCTCAACTCACGTAATTGTCTTCTGAAAGACATTTAGTCAGCTGAACAGTGTATGTTATTAAACAACAGTACAATTCATTGAATGAACTGTACTTCTAACTTAAAGGGTTAGTTCACCCAAAAATGAAAATTCAGTCATTAATTACCCACCCTCATGTCGTTTCACACCCGTAAATTAAGATATTTTTGATAAATCAGATGGCTCAGTGAGGCCTGCATCACCAGCAAGATCAATTCCTTTCCCTTTCAGTCAGTCACGTTCGATGTACATCAGAAGTGAACCAAGGAATTGGGATATCGCAAGAGAGCCCTATCACCTTTGAGTGTAAACTAAACGAGCCAATGGACATTGGCGTGCGAGCTTTGCGTCACGTGCACCGCCCCTGCAAGCGGGTAAAAATATGGAAGTGGGTGCACTTGCACTTTGTCTTTCACTTCGGAGCCAAGCATTGTGTTCCCGCTGTAAAAAGAGCACCTTTATTGTGTGAAGGCGAGTCTTTGGAGCCTCTTCTTTGTTGGAGTGTTGGTGTAACGGCATTTTACAGCGGCGGCCGCAAGCTTTATACACAGCTCTCAACTGCTGTTTTCACAGCAAGCTTGTTGTTCCTGGTTGGTTTGCGATTTGGGCTGGTTTTCTCTGTACTCTATGTGCGGTCATTCCCTGGCCCCTGCTGATAGTCACAATTGCTGTGTCACATGTCTGGGCGTTCAGCATGCTGAGGCAGCTTTTGTGGATAGTTCATGTTCTCATTGTGGGAACATGACGATCGCAGTGTTGAGATCGAGACTCATGTTCCTTGGTTCTCAGGGTGCGGGGGTCCCCTCCCCTATGCCCCGTTCGGCCATCTTTTCTGGTCCTCGCCAGGAGGGTGGTCCGGCGGCGTGTAGGAAGGGTGATCTGTGGATCACTGTTAGGGCTTCCCCGCCGAGTGCTTCTCCGTGGGGTCCTAATCCCGCCACCACACTGCAGCCAGTGGTGTTACCAGAGGATCATGGTGGTCCCTCTCATGAGCGGCCAGCCGTTTCCTTTGGTACAACGGCAGAGGATCAGATATTGATCGTGGCATTGGAAGGTGAGCAAGAGTCCTCTGTAGATGATGACTCGGCTGCGTTTCCTCCCTCTGGGACCGTAGCGTTGCCCGAGTCAGATCCAGAGCTGACGGCTATGTTTTCCCGGGCCGCCAAGAATGTCGGGCTCAAATGGAATCCTCCACCGCGTCCCAAAATTTCTCGTTTGGATGATTGGTTTCTCAGGACGGCCCTAGTTGGATCTCAGCGCCCCACCCCAGTGCCTTTCTTCCCAGAGGTGCATGAGGAGGTGACCAGATCGTGCAAGACACCCTTCAGTGTCCGAAGCCGGTCTGGCCCCTCCTCCGCCTTCACCACCCTAGACGGTGGAGCGGCTGAGGGGTACACTGGGATCCCCCCAGTTGAGCGTGCCGTTGCAATGCAATTGTGTCCGACGGCTGCTGGCTGGCGGGGTGACCCGCATCTCCAATCCCGGGCCTGTAAATTCTCCTCTAACCTCACGGAGAAAGCTTACAGAGCCTGTGGACAGGCCACCTCTGCCCTGCATGCCATGGCGTTGCTGCAGGTCTACCAGGCCAAGGCACTCATGGACATGCCCCAAGGTGGTCCCAACCAACAGCTTCTGGGAGAGCTGCGCATTGCCACCGACCTCGCCCTCCGAGTGACTAAGGTGACAGCATGCTCAGTTGGTCCGGCGATGGCCACCTTAGTGGTCCACCAGCACCATCTATGGCTGATCCTGGCCGGCATGAGGGATAAGTATCAGTTCCTGGACTCGGTTCCCCCATGTCGCAGGTCGGCCTATTCGGCGAAGCAGTCGAGAGCTTTGTCCAGCAGTTCTCGGCTGCACAGAAGCAGACGGAGGCGATCAAGCATAACCTGCCCCGGCGGTCTGCTGCTGCGACCACCCCACCGCCGGCTACAGTCCCTCCACCTGCTTGTCGCGTAGGGCACCTGCCTGCGTCATCCTATGCCCCTGCCAAGTCTGCAAAGCAGCAGCCTCCACCTAGAAGACAGTAGGGAGCCAGTTGTGGACGCGGCGCCCAGCCTGCTTAGTCTGCAGCCAAGCCAGGTGGAAAACGACCTGAGTCGGGCGACCTGGAGAAGAAAAAGGCAGCTCTTTGGGAGACGATGCCTGCATCGCTCCATCCCCTGGAGGAGGACCGGGTGGAGAATCTTTTGTTTCGTTTGGTTTCTGTTCCACCGCTGGCTCTCCGGAGTCCAGCGGTACCCACTACTTCACAGAAAGAGCTGTTTCCCAATCCTCCAGGTCCCAAGAGGGCACGTCTGGTGGTGTGTGACGCGCTGCCTCGCCACCCTCAGCCCCCTCTCACCTCGCCAGCAGGTGGCTGTGTGAATGTTGAGGCCGCCCCTTCTGTACCATCTCCCATTCATCCTGTCACCTCGCGGAGTCCCCACTTCGGGCCGCACCGCCGTCCAAATCAGGTCCCTTTGCTCTGCCTCCCTGCCCCATGCGGGGGTATGTCTGTGGTGCCGTTGGTCCCGCTGGCTTGGAGTCTGGAAGCTTGGTTAGCGCTTCCCAGCCCATCCCGCTGGCTCATCTGTATAATCAGACTCAGCTATGCGATTCAGTTCGCCCGGCGTCCCCCAGTGTTCAGGGGTGTTCACTACACTTGTGTTTCTGTGAACGATGCCCCTGTGCTTCAGGCAGTGATTGCTGTCCTCCTGGCAAAGGACGCAATAGAGCCGGTCCCTCCAGCCGATATGAAGACAGGGTTTTACAGCCCCTACTTCATTGTACCCAAGAAAGGCGGCGGGTTACGGCCAATCTTGGATCTGCGAGTCCTGAATCGGTCCCTTCACAGGCTGCCGTTCAAGATGCTAATGCAGAAACGCATTTTCGAATGCATCCGTCCCCAAGATTGGTTTGCAGCGATCGACCTGAAGGACCCGTACTTTCATGTCTCGATTCTACCTCGACACAAACCCTTTCTACGTTTTGCCTTCGAGGGTTGGGCATATCAGTACAAAGTCCTACTCTTTGGGCTTCTAAGCTTCATGAAGCAGTGTTTTGAAATCGCCCATCACTAGATATTGTTGAATAAAGTCGTTATTTGTTTTTTTGGTGCACAA
Source organism: Megalobrama amblycephala (assembly GCF_018812025.1). Taxonomy (NCBI): domain Eukaryota; kingdom Metazoa; phylum Chordata; class Actinopteri; order Cypriniformes; family Xenocyprididae; genus Megalobrama; species Megalobrama amblycephala. The sequence continues at coordinate 33,896,525 of NC_063067.1, read as the reverse complement.
AAAGTATTCTCGGCGCTTCATAACATTAAGGTTGAACCACTGTAGTCACATGAACTGTTTTAAATATGTTTTTAGTAGCTTATTGGGCACTGAAAGTCTTAATGATCTTGCTGTCAATCAAGGCCTCACTGAGCCTCCTGCATCAGCATCACACAAATGCGTTACGCTGCTCACGTGAACAGGCGTCGGCCAATATTGAGTCGCGGTTCGGACGTAGAACCTGGAAGCTGCAATGAAAATAGCATAGGAGAATTTGTTGAAAAAAGTCATTTTTTGTTTTGTTTTTGCGCAAAAAAAGTATTCTCGTCGCTTCATAGCATTAAGGTTGAACCACTGTAGTCACGTTGACTATTTTAACAATGTTTTTACTACTTTTCTTGTGAATGAATTTCGTAATTTCATTGCTTTCTATTGAGGATAAAAAATAAATAAATAAATAAAAAAAACTTATTGGATTTCATCAAAAAATATCTTAATTTGTGTTCTGAAGATGAACGAAGGTCTTACAGGTGTGGAACGACATGAGGATGAGTAATTAATGACAGAATTTTCATTTTTGGGTGAACTAACCCTTTAACCCATGATTTACAAATCTCCCTATAATCAATAACCCAGTCAACTATATGAATAGTGTGAAGTATGGAATGAAATAACATTAATCCAGGGTGCAGAATCACATGGGCTTAATTTTAAATGTGAAAAGCCCATAGGAAAGTAATATGATCTATTGTATCCCCCTAAATAGCATTTATACTTAACTTGACCCCCTTCTGCACATCTGGTTTAACTTTAAGGAAGTTGACTGGGATGCAAGGAGCGTTTGTGGATTTTTAAGCATTAAGAGCACTAGACGATGAAAATGTCAATTTTCTTTCCTCACGTTGGCTCCTTAATATCAGTTAGTTATACATGTCACAAGTCTCATTATTGTGTTGACTTGATCCTTTCAACTCTGGACTGACTGTGACCCTATATCTAAACCAGTGTGAAATGCCAAGTGTATCCTTACATGCTCAGGGTTTTTCTCTGACTTTATCATTCTTGTTGCCTTTGCCGAGAACATGTATGGAAATACTGTCATATTGCCAAAACAAACACGGACAGCAGTCAGGCGGCTCTACACACTCTGCTTCTGCCATGTAGGTGACCGCTGAGTGAAACAGCGATCAATGTACAAAAGCTTAATGCACATATCAGCACTGTTCAAACATCTGCGTTGCATAAAGTTTGAATGGATGAAGAAGGAAAAAACAAATGGCTAAAAATGCAAGACGGAAATACCAATACAGAGACATTTTTCCCTCCCCCTTCAAGTTCCACAAACATTCCTGGAGTTGAACATGAGGCTCAGTTCATGCTGCCATTCCAACAAGAATCTGGTGGTAAAGATAGCGGTGATAAAGAGAGTGACCCATCATCTGGATAGAGATGATTAACTCTTCAGGAAACACTCTCATTAAAACAGTTCATTGAAGCTTACTGTATTATGTAGAAGAGTATTGTGAGAAAGAGATTGAGTGAGCGAGTTTATTACCTGCATTCAGATTTAGCATTTTCCTTCAGGTCAGTCCTATGTTCATAATAAAAAATCTGTTTAAATGTCCGCTGCAATATCTTGTCCTTTTAACAGTTAAGGGGTTTTCCCGTGACTGACAGCGCCAGTCAAAGCATTTGTCAGTTGCGTCTTGTTCCGTGTTCACAACAATTCAGTCTTTTCAATGTAAAAGTCTTCGCTACTGACTTACACACTTATAAAGACAGTCTTTGCTGCCATTTAATGGCGTAATAATGTAACTTCTGTAGATGTTCACAGTCAGGGACTATTTTTTCTGGCGGAAGGAAGGCTTTTAGTGATTTTACTTCATGAAAGTTGCATTGATACATATTTTTGGCTTTAATATTTGTATTGTGTTGTAACCAATTTATAAAAGCAATAAAGTACTCGAGGCTAGTGCTGTATCGTGAATAAGTCACGGCTAAAGGGGATACCCCGCTTCGCATCGTGCCTAACAACGCCCTTCAGCCGTGACTTATTCATGATACAGCACTAGCCTCAAGCACCTTATTGTTTACGTAAGTTCCCATATTATGCTATTTTAAAGATTTTGTTTTGGAAGTCTCCTACAATAGGTTTACATCCAAGGTCAAAAAACACTTTAATTTTCTCATAACATTCATTGAGTCATCGCCTCTTTTCTCGCAGTGTCTGAAACCCCCTTCTGAAAACGATTCTTTCAAAGATTCAGTCTTTCTAAACCCCTCCTTACCACCAACATACTCTGCTGTGATTGGTCAGAAGGCCCAGTCTGTTGTGATTGGTCTACTCTGCTCTGATTGGTCAGATGACCCAATCTGCTGTGATTGCTCTATCGCTTACAGCACGTGTCAGAAACGAAACACCTATTACCATATCTGAATTTCATCTCCGGAGGCTTCCTCAGCTCTTCATACAGTGATGCGAATGGTAACAGTGACGTTGATTTTCCATATCAATTTCAATTCTTTCAAAGCTTATCAATTCCAGAGTGAGTCCTCATCCTTTGCAAAGTGGATTTGCAGGGCTGAAAACAGGTTCTTCTCGACGTGTCGACAGCACAAACGAATCGTTTCCAGGCCTCAGCAACAATTACTGTTTCAGGGCGGGTCAAAGTAGCAGCCAATGAAAACCATAGGTTGGCATTATGCAAATTTGTCACATTGTTACGTAGGTTTGTAACAGGAAGTGAAACTGGAATTGCTGATGACTTGTTTCAGCAATTCAGAATCGAGCACTTTTCGTCTACTGTTTTTCGAATGCTATGAATTCGGACATTCTATACTGTTCGCATACTGTTTTACACGTACTATATAGTGGAGAAGTATTCGATTTCGGACGCAGCTAATAACTTTATTTGTCACACACTAGAATTTTGTAACATTTGTAAATGGTTTGAAATCTCTGATGAGAATTCAGATTTTCCTCACTTGTTGTGCAGAGAAATTGCGACTCTATTAAACATTGCAAATGTTACTCATTCCCATTATTTATACTGTTGTCTTCAACGAATGTGTTTACATTTGGACACGGAGACCGAGATCAGTTTTTCAGAATTAATTTTTCATGCAGTCTACATATTACAAGCCTCCTTTCTTCTTCACCTGAGGGTCCTACAGTACTTCCATGGTTTACTCCCTTGAAAGGCCTGGAAACTTCCTCCAAACACTGAGCATTTTAAATAACCCAGCCATTCATTGTAAATCAGCAGATCAAAATGCTCGCTTAGTGACCCTTTAATTCCCCCATGACTGGGGGCTATTTTGTCCCTCAAACGCCTCTGTGGAGACTCAATGGAGACAGTTGCTTGGGAGAGTCCCGTCGTATTTTCTCCAACCCATCACAGGTTCTGTTGCCTTAATGATCTGGCAGGTACTAAACCCAAATGTGGTTATTTAGGAGCACCTTCTATGATCCCCTCAATTCAAAACCAGATCTGACAGAATTTATTTTTGGTCAACATAATTAAGAAATGTTGTGACAGCTCCTAGCAAATTACTGCTCGGGCAAAGGCCAGACATATTTCACCAGCTGTGTCTTATGCAATTCACAAAGGGTCAGTTCTATTCTCAGATTTGATTAAGATATGAGGACACTGCTAGGACGTTTCCAAAATATAGGACCAGTTTTATGTACAAGTCCTCAGGATCAAAAGCATCAAACACTGGATTAAAACATCAGCTTCATCTGATCTTGATACAAAGTTAAGTTAATACATCACACATATGTCGTCAGTGGAATACAGTTGTCCAGTGTTTGTTGAGTATTGGCTGACTGCTCCCTCTAGTGGAAAACATCTGAAGCACAAAAAAGAAGCAGCAGTCAGACAACTAAATATAGATGACCTAAAACTCACTTACTCACCTTCACGTTTTTCAAATGGGACTATTTTTTTTTTCCCCCTGTGGAAAACATTTTCCATATCGTCAATGCAGATGAGGGCCATTGAACTCCAATGTGTGATCCATATAGGCTAACTCATGTACCAGTGATGCCACAATGTAAGTGGTTTATCATTGGTTCCAATAGAGTGCCCCAGGGATGACGCATTTTTGTAGGCCAACCCGGAAGTTAGCGGCGCACGGGTTCCCTCGGTTGAAAGCCTATGCATTTTTCCCATAGACTTTTGGAAAATTGCAGAAAATAAGCTCTGTGTTTAACAAAGGGTTATGACACTTACACGTTTTGTCTATCAAGGTAATCTTTACAAGTTAACACAACATTTATAAGATTTTGAAGCCTAAATAAAGTGGTCAGATATAAAAGGCTAACAGTAGGCTATAAACGGACTACAGCACACCATGGGTGCGGATCAACATCGTCACCACCAAGCTTCCTCAAACTTTATTTAGAAAACGACTTTATTTAAAAACATGCTCGCTGATTATGATCTGTACTGTTATGAATACTTATCCACCTTTTTTTATGAGAAATGCTGTCCAAATGTCCCGTTTTTAATGATGACGCCAGTCCCCGCCAAAGGAAGTAGTCCCTTTTAGCAATTTGTTAGCAACCGCCGATTTTAAGACACAGTAAAAGTTTTTAAAAAAATCACAAGTGGGTTATAACTGGTGTGTTTTATGTCATAGATCAAAACGTGAAATTATTTAGAGGCTTTGTTAACCACAGACCTTATTTCAGGCGATTTAGCAAAAACCCATTAAAAAAACCCATAGATTTTACGGTGTTGGAACCGGAAGTCCAAAAATGCTAACTCGCTTCCGGGTTTTGCCTACAAAAATGCGTCATCCCTGAGGTACTCTATTGCCATTGATGCCAAACTTGTTGTGATGTGTCTTAAAGCACCCTACACCATACAGTTGATATCCCTACTGTTCAAAAGACTGGGGTCAGTACGAGTTTTATTTATTTATTGAAAGAAATTAATACTTTTATTCAGCAAAGATGCATTAAATCAAATTTGATTTTCTGATCAAAACTGACAGTAAATACATTTATAATGCAAAAAAAAAAAAAATCAATTTCAAATAAATGCTGTTTATGGAAGCTTGTCGATTGAAATTGCGACAATTGCAACATTATCCACGTTTCACAGACAAGGCTTCAGCCTAGTCTCAGACTAAAATGCATGTTTGAGCTGTTTTAACTGAAAGTAACTTGCACTGACATCTTAAAATATGTATGTTTACATCTTGCAATTCTATCTTTTTTTCTCAAAACTGTGAGATATAAAATTGAAATTGAGTTATAAAGTCAGAATTGTGAGATATGAAGTCCAATTCTGAGGAGAAACAAGACTGACTTTTTTCCCCTCAGAATTGAGTTTATATCATGCAATTTTGAGAAAACAGTCAGAATAAAAAGTTACAATTACCCGTTTTATTGTTTTATTCAGTAGTGGAAACAAGCTTCCACAGTTCTTTGAACTTTCTATCCATTAAAAAAAAGTATTGTTTCCACAAAGATATTAGGCAGCACAACTGTTTTCAACACTGATAATATGTAATGTTAATGAAAAACACTGGCGTAATGGCCACTGAAAATTTAGCTTTGCCAAAATTTTTAAATATATTAAGATATATTTCAATCATGACATATCAGAATGGTTTTAGCATATATTTAGTTATTTTTATGTTACATGTTATTTTAGTTTTTTTTTTGTCTTAATTGAATATGGCAATTTTAATGCATTAGTTTATGCTGCTGCAGAGCACGTATGGACTTGCTTCTGCTAATAGATACTTATGCTGCTGCTGCATAAATAGACATATATAAACCCTGTAGCAGATCTAGTCAGGTGGAGCTGGGGAGGTGGAGGGGTTCAGAGGAACTCTATTGAACCAGACTATTTAAATGTTGAGCAAGCAATCTCATTGGCTGCAGGATCAGCAGAGGCCAATCAGCTCGTGCCATGTGGTAATGATGTGATTGCTTGCAGACTTGCATGTAAAGGACCATCAGCCTGTGCCATCTAGAGTTTCATGACTGAACTATAATCTTAATTTGGAATATTTCACAATAGTACTTTAATTTGCACTGTATTTGATCAAATAAATGCTGCCTATTTTTCAAAAAAATTAAAAATATCTTACCGACCCCAAACTTTTGAACACCACTGTACATTAGTGGAGGAGCAGATTTTAAGAGTAATTACTACATTTTAGTCTATTCCGCACCTAAAGCGATCATATGATTTGAGAGTGACTCAAAATACTGTGTACGATCATCCTTTCTTTTTCCAGTTTGACCAACTGCTCCGGTTCCCTATTGAATTTTACTGTATGGAAGAGCAGCAAGAACAGTCTGTTTGGGGGGGGGGAAATCATACAAGTGGGTCTGGAGGGACGAACTAAAAGAAAAAAAACACTCTTAACCACAAAATATTTCTAGTCAAATTTACTGAGACAAAACAGTCCAATTATTCATATAATACATATGAACCTTCAATCATGTACCACATTCTGTTTTTCTCTTTGTCTGGCTGTCTACAAGAAGCAAACTATCGCCTACATTAAGACTCAAATATTAACCGTAATCCTTTAAGACTTCCTAAACTCTGGAAAAGCAACCAAACTTTCAAGATTTGGTTAAATAAATCATCTGCGAAGTGCATAAACTGCATATACATATGAAAAGCACACGTTCAAAACAATCAAACAAACAAAAAAAATAGTATGTGTAAAAATTCTTTCAGCAATTACTTGGCACTCAGAGCAAAAAGGCACAAGCGATATATCAAAAGGCAAAGCAAGAATGAACAAGCCAGCTGACTTACCAAGTCTAAGTTATCGGCAGTGCATGAAAGGCAATGATATGACACCAGTAAAAAAAAAAAAACTACAGAGCAACACTCATATGTTACAAAGCTATGAAAATGAATGTATAAAAAAAAAAAAAAGAAAAAAAAAAAAAAAAAGACATCAGATTCTTTTTTTTTCTCAAAAGAAAAAAAAAAACAGTTTCTTTCACTATGAATTCAGGTCATCTCTTCATATGAAGAATCCTGCTCACTTTAGTCTTTAACAAAACTGTGAAAAGAGAAAACAGAAGACAATAAATAAACAATTTTCAAAATATTCGAGGTTAGACTACAGTGAATAAATACTGCCACCATGTGGTGCCATTGTAGCATGAAGACACAAGGCACGTGTTTATCAGTCGCATAATGGATTCGTCAGTTTTTTTGTTTTGTTTTTTACTCAAGTCAACTAATGGCTTTTGCACTGCCAGGTGTGTAAGGAGATTCTTACCTTCCACCGGTTTCCACACTCGTTGCACAGCACGAAGGTGGTCATGGGTTCATCTGCGCTGCGTGTCTGGACCTGCGGGGAGAGATTGTGCATCACATTCCTGCTTGTTTCATGCTTCAATGCAGCTTTAGCCCATTTGCGAACTTCCTTTCAGACATGCAAACGGATCAAAGACTCGGGCGAATTTGCTCTGAGCACAGAAATGTGGGGCCGTTTGTGTTTCAGACACTTGATCCGCCCTCGTTTTCTTTTTTAAAGTGTGGCTTAAGTGTACAAATACTTGTGTAACCTACTGCTGTGTCACGCTCAGATTGATAGCCGTTTTTATAATGACGGCAAGTATAAACACTTCTGGTAATAAAGCAGTCTTAAACCCTGGTGAGATGTTGTAACAGCATACCTGAGTGTAAGTGCAGTTCTTGCCCCTGCATTTTCCACAGATGAACATGTCAGTCTCCGTGCCGCCCACTTTGGAGAGCTGATGCTCTCGAATGGACTCCTTGGTCAGCGCTTTCCTGATCTCTTTCAGCTCTGCGCTTGCCATCTCCTGCCAAACACGCAATTAACACAAACACGCTTCACATCCTGCTCAGAGAAGCTGCAGTTTACTAGACCTTAAAGGGTTAGTTCACCCAAAAATGAAATTTCTGTCATTAAGTACTCATGTCGTTCCACATCCATAAGACCTTCGTTATATTCGGAACACAAATTAGGATATTTTGGATGAAATCCAAGAGGTTGTTTTTAATCCCCCATAGAAAGCAATGCAATTACAACATTCAAGGTTCAGAAAGGGTCTGGATTTCATCAAAAATATCTTAATTTGTGTTCTGAAGATGAACGAAGGTCTTACGAATGTGGAATGACATAAGTAATTACTGACAGAAATGTCATTTTTGGGTGAACTAACCCTTTGAATGGTTTTGCGATGGTCTTTTCTATCCTATTGTGATGTATGTTTGAGTGAAATGGCTTCTCAAACAAGAAACAAATGATTTAATTGTATCAATTGGGAATTAATTGGATGGTTGTGGTTTGCTATTGGTGGATCTCATGTGAGTGACAGGTTGCCCCGCCCTCACACCAGTACACACGTCATCAGAGAAAAGAAGAGATGACGCTGCAGGAGGGAGGGGAAGTTATTTTGACTGAAGATTACAAGGGCGTGTGAATTCTGAATAATAAAAAAAATGATGTGCAAATAAATTGCTTATAATAAATACTGCAATATTCCATAAAAATACAAGAATTTTCATTTCAATTCCATAGTGACAAATCCAAACGTACCTCTGCGGTCATACTGGCGATGCGGTCTGGCGAGATGTTGCCACACAAGACGTTCCGCCGTAAGTCTGGGTTTTTCTGGTCCTTGAGGTTGGAAATGCGACTCCTCAGTCTGGTCTTGTACTTCATGTCAGTGGATTTGAACTCCTGGTAGATACGTGTGTCATGAAGTCCAGTCAAGGAAGCACAAAGTCATTATTTTACATTCTCCTTTGAAGGGGAAGCAAGCAGGTTTTTTGAAATATTTTCTCCTCTCGCAGTTATGCAGAGACTTCTGTAAGTAAACCATTTGTTGGTGGATTTTAATGAAAAGTGTAAACACTGTGGCGCTATCAAAACATTGCACTGTTTGTTTGAGGTAAGAGGTCACGACCCCTGCTGGTAGATGTTTTTACTACACAATTTGCAGGCAAAATTCAGCTTTCTCTTTTCAGAGTTATGCATTCAAAATAAATTTTACCAAGCAAAATATGAATCATTAACATTTTATACACTGTCGTTCCAAAGTCTGGGGTCAGTACATTTCGTTTTGTTTTTGAAAGAATATATTTTTATTGAGAAAGGACAAATTTTTCAATTTTTTTTTTTTTTTAAATTGTAAAAATATTCCACAACATTACTGTTTTACTAACTATCTTTGGTAATGAGAAGGATATAATCTTCAATCTGTGCTGCCAGGTGTTCACAGTCTACTCCGATTGTCTGGTGATCACCTGAGAAATATATACAAAGAATAATTTCCTTAAATGAAAGTTTAAAGTGCCTCTATTATGCCATTTTAAAAGGTTCCTACTTTTGTTTTAGCATCTCCTACAATAGATTTGCATGCATCAAAAGTCAAAAAACACTTTTTTTCCCTCATAATATACATTACACATCACCTCATTTCTCAAAGAGTCTGAAAACGGTTTGTTCATTTTCTCTTTTTTGCCTTGTATGAGCTACTCTATATCTGACTGGTCAGATGGCCCAATCTATTGTGATTGGTCTTACAGAACGTGTCAGAAACGAAACGCCCATTACCATATCTGAATTTCCGCTTCGAATGCTTCCTCAGCACTCGATACACAGTAACTATGGCGTCCGTTTTTCCATATCAATTCCAGCCCGAGTCCTCATCCTTTTGAAGTGGATTTGCTTTGGCGGCACAGAAAACAGCGTCTTCTCTACATGTTGACAACATGAACCAAACTCTTCCAGGCCTCAGTTACAACTACAGTGTTTGAGGGCGGGTTAAAGTAGACGCTCGCGGGCAGCCAATGAAGACCATAGGCAGGGATCATGCAAATCTGTTACATTGTTATGAAGGTGTGTAACAGGAAGTGAGACTGGAATTGCTTATGACTCATTTCGCCAGTTCAGAATCAATGCTTTCTTTTAGGAGACATTAACTTTGTAAAAGGTCAGCAAAGTGCACAACATTCACAAACAGTTATATTACACACTGCATGAAAGGTAATATTTGAAAAAGCATAATAGGGGCACTTAAAAAAAAAAAAAATAAATAAATAAATAACCCACAACATTAAACTTAAAAGCAAGGATATGACAAAGCCTTCAAATTATTATATTACACTGTTTTTTCCAACATCTGTCTCTATAAATGTCCCTAAAAGAAAGATAAATTCTCTTTTCAAATCCAGAAAAGTTGGGGCGTTTTTTTAAATTTGAATAAAATGAAAACTAAAAGACTTTCAAATCACATGAGCCAATATTTTATTCACAATAGAACATAGATAACATAAATGTTTAAACTGAGAAATTTTACAATTTTATGCACTAAATGAGCTCATTTCAAATGTGATGCCTGCTACAGGTCTCAAAATAGTTGGGATGGGGGCATGTTTACCATGGTGTAGCATCTCCTCTTCTTTTCATAACAGTTTGAAGACGTCTGGGCATCGAGGTTATGAGTTTCTGGGGTTTTGGTGTTGGATTTTGGTCCCATTCTTGCCTGATATAGGTTTCCAGCTGCTGAAGAGTTTGTGGTCGTCTTTGACGTATTTTTCTCTATAGGTGAAAGATCTGGACTGCAGACAGGCCAATTCAGCTCCCGGACTCTTCTACGACGAAGCCATGCTGCTGTAATAGCTGCAGTGTGTGGTTTAGCATTGTCCTGCTGAAATACGCAAGGCCTTCCCTGAAATAGACGTCATCTGGAGGGAAGCATGTTGCTCTAAAACCTTTTTTCAGCATTCATAGTGCCTTCCAAAACATGCAAGCTGCCCATACCGTATGCACTTATGCACCCCCATACAATCAGAGATGCTGGCTTTTGAGCTGAACGCTGATATGCTGGAAGATCTCCCTCCTCTTTACCCCTGAGGACACGGTGTCCGTGATTTCCAACAAGAATGTCAAATTTGGACTCGTCTGACCATAGAACACTTTTCTACTCTGAAACAGTCCATTTTAAATGACCCTTGGCCCACAGGACACGACTGCGCTTCTGGACCATGTTCACATATGGCTTCTTTTATGCATGATAGAGCTTTAGTTGGCATCTGCAGATGGCACAGCGGATTGTGTTTACCGACAGTGGTTTAGTTGGCATCTGCAGATGGCACGGCGGATTGTGTTTACCGACAGTGGTTTAGTTGGCATCTGCAGATGGCACGGCGGATTGTGTTTACCGACAGTGGTTTAGTTGGCATCTGCAGATGGCACGGCGGATTGTGTTTACCGACAGTGGTTTAGTTGGCATCTGCAGATGGCACGGCGGATTGTGTTTACCGACAGTGGTTTAGTTGGCATCTGCAGATGGCACGGCGGATTGCGTTTACCGACAGTGGTTTAGTTGGCATCTGCAGATGGCACGGCGGATTGTGTTTACCGACAGTGGTTTAGTTGGCATCTGCAGATGGCACGGCGGATTGTTTACCGACAGTGGTTTCTGGAAGTATTCCTGGGCCCATTTAGTGATGTCATTGACACAATAATGCCAATGAGTGATGCAGTGTCATCTGAGGGCCTGAAGACCACAGGCATCCAATAAAGGTCTTCGGCCTTGTCTCTTACACACAGAGATTTCTCCTGTTTCTCTGAATCTTATGATGATGTTATGCATTGTAGATGAGATTTGTAAAGCCTTTGCAATTTGACGTTGAGGAACATTGTTTTCCACAATCTTTTTACGCACTCTTTCACAGTTCTGTCCATCTTTACTTCTGAGAGACTCTGCCTTTCTAAGACATCCCTTTTATAGCTAATCATGTTACAGACCTGGTATCAATTAACTTAATTAGTTGCTAGATGTTCTCCCAGCTGAATATTTTCAAAATGTCTTGCTTTTTCAGCCATTTGTTGCCCCGTGCCAACTATTTTGAGACCTGTAGCAGGCATCAAATTTGAAATGAGCTCATTTAGTGGATAAAAGTGTAACATTTCTCCCTTTAAACATTCGTTATGTTATCTATGTTCTATTGTAAATAAAATATTGACTCATGTGATTTGAAAGTCTTTTAGTTTTCATTTCATTCAAATTTAAAAAAGTCCTAACTTTTCTGGAATTTCCAGAATTCGGGTTGTATAAACTACAAATAACACAGTCCACATAGTAAGGCCCAATGAGTTACGTTAACTCAAATCATTTGATGCCCCTTAACTGTCACCCCCCATTTTTGAACCTAGACGTAAAAGTGCACTATCAAAAACTTAAATTCTTATAATTCATGAATACAGACATCTCCACCTTTAGTCATTTACAGCAAGAATACATTTTATAACACTTAAATTTCAACATTTTCGTTCACTTAATTTGACAGTAAGAGTTCATGTACCTTTGTTCAATTAAGTGCAAAGAACTTTCATTTATATTTGAGTAAAATTAAGCATGTTTTATTTAGTACATTTTACAGTGAAGTTACTTACTCAGCTTAATTTATTCAGGGCTTACCATCAGTCTGTAGGGCCGCCACCAGCAGCTCTCTGCATTTGGTGCGCACACTGTCCGTCGTGACGGGTGCAGGTGGGAAGGAGGTGAATTTCGGGGTGACTGGGGTGGTGGGAGTTTTTGGTGTCTCTTGTTTGTTACTAGACAACATGGGGTAACAACATTTCACCGTTTCGTAAAACTGCTTAAAATGATATGTATTGTAAAAACACTTTATTGACTGTGCAAAAAAAGTATTTGCTTTCTTTATATTTTTTGTGTTTTTTTTTTTGTTTTTTTTTAAACAATTTCTTTATTTGCGAAAAATACTATAATGGGAATAAAGTATCAAGAGGTTGCTATTTAAAGTATAAATCTGTTTATTCTTTCCACATTTCTTTTTATAGTGATTCGTTTTCAAATTATGTATTTTAGTAAAAGTAGCATATATTGTAACAAGCATTATTTACCATCTTTAAATTAAAGTGTGAAATCATATCAGCCATCAAAAAAATACATATCCAATCAACCACTAGTGACTAGTAGCTTGAAGATAGTGCCTACTTTACATTCTTAACTTTTACGTGTTTTTTTTTTGTTTTGTTTTTAAATAAAACATGCACAGATTAATTGTATGGAAGATTGTGACATTTTATATCACAATTCTGACTTTTTTCCTCACTACTGTCATTATGTCAGAATTGCAAGATTTTGCAAGAAGACTTCTTTCTCGCAATGACGGATTTATATCCCGCAATTCCGACTTCTTTTCTCGCAATTACTAGTTTACATCCTGCAATTTTAACATTTTCTTCACAATTGCAAGTTTCTCTCGCATTTCTGACTTTTTTTTCCCACAATTACGAAATTATATCCTGCAATTCTGACTTTTTTCTGACAATTACAAGTTTATATCCAGCAATTCTGACTTCTTTTTTCACAATTGTTTATCTTTGCATTTCTGACTTTCTCACATTACGAAATTATCTCTCAATTCTGACTTCTTTGCTCACAATAACGAGTTTATATTCAGCAATTCTGACTTTTTTCCTCACAATTACAAGTTTATATCCCGCAATTGTCTTCTTTTCTCGCAATTTCAAGTTTATCTCTGAATTTCTGACTTTTTTCTCAGAATTACAAAATTATATCTCACAATTCTGACTTCTCTTCTCACAATTACGAGTTTATATCCCACATAGGGATGTTCATATTGACCGATTAACCATTTTACTGTATTTTCCGTGCTCATAAAGCTTGCATGCAAAAAGCTTGGTGCAAAACAAGGGCAAAAGTAATGAATGTGTCAGGAAAAAATAGCAAGGATACATTTTAATAACTTGTTAATAAACGGGTGATTTCCATGTCAATGTCAGAGAGAAATGCAACTTACTCCCTGATTATGTAATCTGTATGAATCTGTTTTCGATGTGAATTGGTTCATTTAAGATTAGAAATTTCAAGCTTTCAATAGATACATTTTTATTTGTGGGGCAAGTATACGCTGAGTTTCGGTTAATTTATAAGATGGAGACAGACGGCAGAAAGCGCATCCCGATTGCTTTCTTTATTTTACAAAAGCACAACATTTTGTTGTTATTGTGAGTATACACAAATAGTAGATATTTACAGTTAATTTAGTTTTATGATGTATTACTGTTATCTGTATGACAACGTATTTTAAGTGATCGCTCCACGTCTCACAGTCAAGCGTGCAAATCCTTTAACTTCCACCCTGCAGGTGTGTGATAATTTGACAATGTGTGAATGTTGTTCTGCTGTTTGCACAAGTAGGGTTACAAAAAAAAGTTGTATTGTTTGTCACAGACACTTGTCAATTCTATTTTTCTTTAATACTAATTTAACATTCAAATCTTATCAGTTATTGGTTAAAGGTTGGTTAACCAGCATCGATTGTCAGTCATGAAGATTAACCAAAATGAACATTCCTAACCGCAGTTCTGAGATATGAGAGATAAAAACTTGCAATTGCGAGCTATAAAGTCCAATTCTGAGTTAAAACGTCAGCTCACAATTCTGACACTTTCTTAAAATTGCGAAATTTATATCTCACAACTCAAAAAAGTCAGAATTGTGGGATAAAAATTCGCAATTACCTTTTTTATTTATTTTTAATTCAGTGGCGGAAACATGCTTCCATTGAATTGCTCACAATAAGATCTATAATATGCATTTAGAAAACAGGATGAATTTTCACTTTCACTCCACACACCTGGAGTCACTGGATCCAGGACAGTCTTTAGAAGACGAGGACTGGAGAGGAGATCCTCCTTTTTTCTTCTCCTCTGATTTACCTTCAGAACCATCTACATAAAAGAAGATTCACAGAAATCAAACAGACAGCAGTCTTGTCCCACCACTGTTTATAATGAACCTCTTCAGTCTCTTTCTCAATTGTTGTCATTCACTCTTAAATAAGGAAAACCCTCATCTAAATTGTCTTTTTTAAGCTGTATGAGTGTGAATGGAGATGCAGTACCCAGCAGTTTCTTCCAGGTCTTGATGAGTGATTTGGCCAGCGTCTGCACCTCCTCATCCGAGCTCTGCTTCCGCACCGCATTCACTGACATCCCGATCCGCGTCGACTGCACCGCGGGCCGCAATGAAAGATCACATTTGTTATAATAAATATCACACACATCACATCATGCATACAGTTATTATTCTGGGTGTGAGCGGGCCTTAAGACACAGACGTGTTTCCCCCAGTGTATTCATTTTTCTTCTGCGTGTAGCTGCTCTATTGTGTTTGAAATTCTCCTCAGGGACCAGTAAGGTCTGTTTGTCTGTACATTAAAGGGTTAGTTCACCCAAAAATTTCATAACACAAATTAAGATATTTTTGATGAAATCTGATGGCTCAGTGAGGCCTGCATAGCCAGCAATGACATTTCCTCTCTCAAGATCCATTAATGTACTAAAAACATATTTAAATCAGTTCATGTGAGTACAGTGGTTCAATATTAATATTATAAAGCCACGAGAATACTTTTGGTGCGCCAAAAAAACTAAATAACGACTTATAGAGTGATGTTATTATAAATTTTCCTAATGTCATTTAGTGTTACTGAACAATAACATATAATCAGAACATTTTCAATCATTAGGTCATGTTGTAGTTCATTATCTTTAAGCCTATTAAGCCTAAATTTGGTGCTGTGATGAACAACATTGCGAATACAAAAAACTGAATGGCTGTTTGAAGCATTTTAATTACTGTTCGCAGCTGCTTTGTTTATGGGGTTTCCGGGGTAACCGCTGCACTTCTGCTGTTCCATCAGCGCCCTCTGCTGTCAGAGAATGAACGTGCACTTTCATTCAGCGCGTCTCCTTCATTCATTACGGCATGGCAGCATACAGTGTTGCTGTGCATTTTATCGTGCATATTCATTATCGTGATATATTGCATTTCCAAATATCGTCACATGTCTACTGGTGGGGGACTCAATTTCTCAATTTCACTGGTTCCTAAACCACATTTTATCATGAAAACAGACGCTAGAGCGGGAAATTATGCAAAACAATCATTAAATCAGCGGCTCGGAGCGCCAAAGTCACGTGATTTTGGCACGTGATCCGAATCCTAATTCGACACAAAAGATTCATAACGCTCTGAAGCTTCATGAAGCAGTGTTTTGAAATCGGTCATCACTATACAAGTTG
The DNA here is from genome assembly GCF_018812025.1 of Megalobrama amblycephala. Classification (NCBI taxonomy): domain Eukaryota; kingdom Metazoa; phylum Chordata; class Actinopteri; order Cypriniformes; family Xenocyprididae; genus Megalobrama; species Megalobrama amblycephala. The sequence goes on along the minus strand of NC_063067.1, from coordinate 33,880,442 downwards.
TTATTTTGTTTTTTTTGGCGCACCAAAATATTCTCGTCGCTTTATAATATTAATATTGAACCACTGTACTCACATGAACTGATTTAAATATGTTTTTAGTACATTAATGGATCTTGAGAGAGGAAATGTCATATGCAGGCCTCACTGAGCCATCGGATTTCATCAAAAATATCTTAATTTGTGTTCTGAAGATGAATGAAGGTCTTACAGGTGTGGAATGACATGAGGATGAGTAATTAATGATATTGTTTTAATTTTTGGGTGAACTAACCCTTTAACACCATCCATACGGACAGAATCCATATACTACAGTAAATACTGTCTACTTTATATGCATGTTATATGAGTGCAAAAAATGTACCGAATACCACATTTGAAAAACGCATCGACACTGGCTCTGTTCAGAATGGATTGCAGTATGCAAAGAACATATGAAAAAGTATGCACCTAAGGCATAAAAAAATATTCTTTTTTCATAAATTATTTATTTTAAATGTATAAATTCTCTTGCATTTTTAAAAACGCTGCAAATTCTGGCAATGCAATCAAAAATAGACAGGATTGATTGATCACAATGGAAATGGAAGGTCGAGCACAATGCATTGTGGTATACATGTTGTGTTGTATACTACACTCTTTGGCAGATGTAGTAGTTTATCCAGATATTCTATGCATGCATGCATACAAACATTTTGTATACCAAGTACAGATTACGTTCTACACACTGCAGAAACAGTACGCCATTCCAAACACAGCCAATAAGAAAAGCAGCATGGGCTTCCCTGCCTGGAAGAGAAAGAGATGATTATGTAATCGAACACAGCACATGCTCTGCCCACAGACGCTGTATACCTGTAGGGTCTCCAAAGACATCTTCATGTTCTTCAGCTCCCGAAGCAGGTCAATGGCACCATCCTGAAGATAAAACACATGGAGGAGAAAGACAGTTACACAACAACTTCTCAAATGCAATAGTAAACACTGGCTTCCTCAGCTATAGGCTGCTTCGTATTAAAACACATCCAGACTGCACATAAATGCTGTGTTTTGGGGACAAAACTGGGACTGGCTGGTGTGAAGTGTTGGATAAATGAGTCTTTTGTTTGCGCTGGAGAAATTTGGAGAACAACCAGCTGCCAGCTCATCACAGTACACAAACGCTTCAAACGTGAGAGTAAACGCCAAATGTGTGATTGTGCATAAAGACTGAGCGACACAAGCCTGGCGTGGATGAGGATGAAACAGGTGATAATCACAGTTACTGAATCTCGTGCGTGTTTCATGAAGACACACAGAAACGAGCGCGTGGATGAGCAATAGTTCCCCATATTCGTTTTTCAGATGCTGTAGGAATTAGGAAATGTGTCACACTTACTGTGTTTTTCTTGTGCACCATTTTGTCCAGCTTCTTTGCGATGCGCTCCACTTCTTGGTCCTTCGCCATGTTTACAGGTTTAGGGCTGTTTGATGGCGCCCGATGCTCGTGCCTCCATTTATGTGGGGAAAATGAGCCCGTCTCTGTCTGTGTGTGTGTGTGTGTGTGTGAGTGTGTGTCTCTTTTAGTGGCAGTATGAGAGGAATCCGCTGCCTTTCTCTCCGCTCTCGACTGTGTTGTGTAGCGATGTTCGATTCGCGAGCGAATTGTTCTTTTGAGTCGAATCTTTTCAAAGAATCAAGTGAACCTGTTCATAAAATCGATTCGTTTACGAATCAGACTGAATCGAGTGGTTCTCGAGTCAACAACTCGTCTTTTTCAGGATGTTTAATTCGTAAATGAGCCAAAATGTGAAGAAGAGTGAGCTGATAGAACTAATGAAGCGAAAAGTAAGTCGTAAATTATGTGATTTAAATGTTTACGAGTTAACTGTATGTAGGTTTATTTACACACAGATAAACAAATATCAAATGTTTAGTAGATGTGTCCTAGTTCAGTTTGTTGCAGCCATTATACACGAAATTTGACTACAAACATGGCTTTATTGACATCATATGACACTAATCATCTGATGACGTGGTAAAGTAAAATTTTTTAAAAAAAAAATCACTGAATCGTCGTCAGAACCGGTTGATTCCAGGCGCTGTTCGAAAGAACCGATTCGCGGAAATGAGATGCACCGCCCGCCGCTTCTGTTGTGAAGCAGGGCGTTATGGGAAGTGAAGTTTATATGACCCAGCTCAGCAGTAAGGCAGTGGATGAAGTGAATTGTTCTTTGTGTCACTCTGCTGAGGAAGATTTCATTCACTTGTTTTGCCACACAGAGAAACTTTGGTCAGATGTGTTTTTGTTTATCCACTCATATTTTATAAGTGACTTTTCTTTCTGTTTTAAAGATGTTTTCTTTGGATTGTTCGACTACTCTAAAGAGAATATAGGGAAATATTACATAATTAATTTGTGTTTCCTACTGGCTAAATTTCACATACATAAACAAACAATTACTGGCTCTAAACCTCTCTTTTCTCTATTCAGAGATGATCTAGACAGGTATATCGAAACTATCCAATGCTCTATTAATCCCAAAGCTATGAAAACTGTTTCTCTTTATTCATCCTTTTTGTCCTCATAAGGTTTACATAGCCTATAATGCATTGTTGTTGCTTTATTACCCTGGCAGCTTATCTGTGTTTGTGTATTTTTCTTTTTTTGTGTTTTACATGTATCTGTATTGATTTAATGCCCTGATGTTTTGTATTGTTTAATAATAAAAAAAGCAGTAGGCTAAGGCAGTGAATCAAACAGCTTTATTAATTAAATATATATTTTTTTAATTTTCTGAACAAACATTTTTAACAATTCTGATATTTTGTTTTGACAGGTTTTATGAACATCTTTGATGTTGTTTTGACAATAGTCGATTTTTTTTTACAAGTTTAATTTAAGTTATATAAAAGTAGATAAATAGGTCAATAATGTCACCTTCTCATGACAATAGTTGAAGTTCACCGTTCATATATTGTTACCGACTTTGTTTTAGTGACCACAGTTACAGTAAAACAGCACATTAAGCCTCGTCTCGACATCATGATAAGGAATAAAATGAAATAAAATAAAAATGCGTTCACTATATGACACTTTGCAAAATAAGGCCAGTATTTTGGCCTACTGTGTGTTGCATGAGCAGGTTTTAGTTTAGACTGGATTAATCAGTAGAGGGCGTCATTGTAACAAAAGTGATAATGTATTTCGACACATAAAGCACAGTTTAAAATGCACGAATGGCATTGCATTAGACAAGAAAACATTAAACCAACCATTTATTTTAACCCTTACATTGTCTCAAGGTCAATATTTTGAATAAAATCTGGCTCAGAAATGTTGTTTTTTATGAGTGTAAAATTGAGCTCAAAGTTTAAAAGGTCCCTGTGATTTACTGTTTTCATTTGTTTTGTTTTTTTTTGGTATTTTGTTTCCTAATGCAAGTAAATTATTGATTAAAATAGTATCTTATATGTTTCAGAAAAATAATCAGAGATATAATTTATACTTAACAGCATGTTTGATTCACAGTAAAGTGCCATTCAAGTTTGATATAGGTAGATTTAAGGAGAGAAGTGATTTTTAAAAGACACAAAATGTAGTTGTGTCAAAAAAAATGTATTCATCAAATAAAGAAAATATCACAAGTCTCAAGTCCCTATAAAATCAAGTTTCAAGTCTCAAGTCGCAGTGAACACAAAGCAAGTTCCAGTACCAAACAGATAGAGTTTATACTTACATTTTTCCCTCAGAAATGAACTTTCTTGACTATTCATTTATACTATAATATTAATAATAGAAATATAATTTATTATAATACATACTTATAATTATTAGAATTTTGAATTATTATTATTACACTAACAATCATAAGAAAAATGATGAAGATAAAACAGTTGATAGTAAATTCACAAGTGTGATGCATTAAAAGGTTAGTTCACCCAAAAATGAATTTCTGTCATTAATTACTCACCCTCATGTTGTTTCACACCCGTAAGACCTTCGTTCATCTTCAGAACACAAATTAAGATATTTTTGATGAAATCCGAGAGCTGTCTGACACCTCCATAGCAATTTAACCACCACTTTCAAGGTCCAGAAAGTTACTCAAGTCATCGTTTAAACAGCTGACGTGACTGCAGTGGTTCAACCTTATTTCTCATATGCTGTTTACATTCAGCACTTCCAGGTTCTACATCAGAACGCCGGCTCATTATTGGCCGGCTCCTGCATCAGCATCACACGAATGCATCATGCTGATCACGTGATCAGCGTCGGCCAATACTGAGCGGCGTTCTGACATCGTAGTCAGAACAGCGTAGGAGAATGACACAAAAGAGAAGATATTGTTGAATAAAGTGGTTATTTTTGTTTTGTTTTTGCGCGCAAAAAAAATGATCGTTGCTTCATAATTTTAAGGTTGAACCACTGTAGTCACATGACTGTTTGGACCTTGAAAGTGGTGGTTAAATTGCTGTCTATGGAGGAGTCAGACAGCTCTCGGATTTCATCAAAAATATCATAATTCGTTTTCCGAAGATGTACTACAGCCAATGAGAGCATAGGCGTCGATCCCGAGCACTCACAGAAAAACACAAGATATTTTCCATTAATTTTAACCAATAAGTTTTAGATTGCAGCTTTCAGACATGACTTTCTTCTCATTTAGTTCATTTGAGGCCGTTTCTATGGCGATATTTTAACGACAGCTGTCGAGAGTGCATTATTGTAATGCGCAAACGCATCTATGTAACGAATCTGTCTGCTTACAGCCGGCTTTTATTTCAAACTGGACGTGCGCTCGCAAATGGCTCTGCTCTCGCTCTGATTTTACGTATGCGTGCTCACTAGAATTGAAAAAGCTTTCAACCACCAGACTTTCACTTTTCACTCTTCGCCAGGAGTTTGATTGACAGGCAATCTAACCAATCATAATGCCAAATCTGCCATTTTGTCTGACAAAGCAGTCAGGGGAGTTAGCAGATTAATGTAGGTGGACTTAAACTTGAAAAATGGTGTATACTGACGTCTTTCCACAATTGAAACAACATACCTTCTGATGTTCATTCACGTTTATTTGATGCTATAAACGAACTAGTATAGAGTTCATGAGCCGCTTGATCTGAGGCGCTACAGCGATCTGTCACGACACATTAAAGAGCCACAATACGGTATTTATTGTTTCAGTTCCTTTAAAATCCTTCAGTTCCTTCCTTCCATTTTTCATATCAAAAGTAACCTGCTCTGACTTGTCTGACCGATTCCTGGGGGACTCGATTTCTCGCCACACCAGATAGAGTCGTAGTGTAGTGTGTGACCTCCTGCTGCGGATCAATTATGTAGTGTGAACACCACAATGACTTCAAGTCATGTAGTCTGAACAGCACAGCGATCTGCTGACGTTTAAAGATGTGTAGTCTGAACATTAGTCAAGCAAGTCTCAAGTACTTACATTTGCAACTCTCAAGTCCCCCACCTCTGGAAAATATTATATTCATATATTGTTCTGACTGTTGTACAGATTTGAGCATGTCACGTGACAGAAGACATTAGGCTCGTTCGGTGTGTGTTGTATGATCGTGACTTTGATGTCATACGCCGATCAGAGCTCGGAGGGTTAATGCCCCACAATGCCCTGTTGAACCCAGGTTATGTGTGCATACAGACTCTATATATGAGTGACAGCATGGCATGTTCTCCAGCTGAGGAAACCCCACCTCAGCAGTGAGGGAATGTGTTCAGAGGGGGGGGAAGTCCCCGAAACAGCCAGCTCAGGCCTCAGTCACTCGGGCAGGAAACCCGGTCTTCATCACCCTGCTGAGGTCATCTCTGATTATAACTGGACCGGGATAAGGCAGCCCGATCGGCTCGCTAGAACATGCCCTGTTCCTGCCATACATTCCCTTTTTAGAGGGATACAGGCGTGCCATTCTTACTTTGGACTTTTGTGTGCTTCAGAAATGTGCTGATTGATTGAGGTGTGTGTTTATTTCACTTGGCTTATCAGTTTGAGGCTGTTGCCGACCATTAATCTGTCATTGCGAGACATGGAGACAAACTGATCTTAGATGGGGAAATTACAGATTATATTGTCATCTTTAAAAAAAATAATAAAAATCTCAACAGATATCACAACAGTTTTAACTTAAGAACATTAAAGGGATAGTTCACCCCAAAATGAAAAATTATCCCATGATTTACTCACCCTCAATCTATAGGTGTATATGACTATCTTCTTTCAGACAAACACAATCAGAGATATATTTAAAAATATCCTGACGCGTTTTGAAGCCAAAAATAATGCATTCATCCATTTAAAAAGTGAAGAAAAATATACATATTTAAAACTATAAATTCAAATAAATTCATGAATAAATAAATAAATAAAAATAATTTTACTTTAATTTACTGGCCAATATTTTTTAACATTTATCTGAATTTTTGTTTTGATAGTTTTTCTTAAAAAAACATTTTGTAAACAACATTGTATATAGTCCTTTAATTTTTAATTTAATTTATTATTTTTTCATTTAGTTTCATTTAAGAACCTCTCATTAACATTGATATGGTTTTGTTGTTATAAGCATATGCATATAAGGATCAAAATATTATAAGGATGCCTACTTTATAATAAAAAAATAATGCTATCTTTCAAATATGATTAATATAGCAATATTAATAAAGTATATGTACACTGTAAAAAAAAAAAAAAGAATTGCTGGTTTAACTTAAAAAGGTAAGTTGGTTGAATTGAAATTCAAAATTTGAGTTAATACAATGAAGGCGATTGATTTAATCAACAGAAACTCAAATTATTATGTTATCTGAAGCACGTTGATTTGAACAGAAAAAAAGAAAAAAAAAGTTGTCTATTTTCTTTTTACAGTGTACACTTAATATAACAAACGTGTTTCCGTGCTTCCATTGAACCGCTATGCATATTATGCTCTGTATTTAAAAGCTTCTCCCCAAAATCCCGGTTCATTTTAATAGTTCCAAGCGTGTACATTTGTTTATCTCCGCTTAAAGCACACAGGGGAGCAGAGCCGTGTGTGTTTGAGTGGGAGCGCGAGAGGGTGACATCTCATGCAGGCAGTATCATGTGTGCTGAGTTTAAACAGATCACTCTGTCAATAAGCACTTTCAAATTGAATTCAGATGCTGACCACTTCTGGTCCCAAACTTACATCCTCTTAACAATCACAGAGGAAATTTAACATCGAGGGAGTGCGACCTGTCCAGTCCAGTCAAAAAGCCTATGTATAATTGCAAACAGTTTTAGGAAAGAAACCCAGGGCTTGGAATATCATCATATGCGCTGTGCCGTTACTGTAAGCGCATTGGTATGTGTTTATGACGGGCGAATGATGCAAGATCACCCTGGCACGGGCGGACGTAGACAAATATCTCGGGCACTGACAAAATCGAATGGCGAATGTTAGATGCAGCGTATCTGTTTGACCTAAATGAAAGCTAATTGTGTTTATTTAGCTCACTGCTGTGTTTCTCCTTCTCCTCGTAGCCTTTTGATTTGCGCTGTTGTTGCTGAACCGAGTTCTCGTGTTACCTTTATAACAAATGTATCTTTCACTGGCCGTCCTCAATATGATAACAAACTCCAGTCGATGCCGTATTTAATGTCTAGAGTAATTTTTCATGGTGTTTTTCACTCTCAGGCAGTGAGATACCGTAAAACATGTGAGCCTGGTCGAAGCGAATGATGAGTTATATAAAAACTCAGGGAGAAGGGGACTGAACATCATCCAAGATCTTATTAGAGACAAAGAAGCATTCTCCTCTTCTCTGTCAAGGGTCCTCTCCGTCTGAAAGGAAAGTGCATGTTCTTGATTTTTAACACATGTATCAGAACACATAAAACAGTGTCTGTAGGACTGCAGGAACGGCCCCAGGCATGCTCTTGATGTGCTGGGAAAGAGATTTTAGGCCAGCGGTGATCTGCAGAGCACACATATAACAATCCTGCTCTGATGGTTTTCATCCTGAAATATACGGCAACAAAAGACTCTGAGGACGCAGAGCCTCTAAACAAACGTATTAGTGGTGTTTGCTTTCTGGACAGCCGTGGTTAAAGCCCAAAGTATATATATATATATATATATATATATATATATATATATATATATATATATATATATATATATCGTTTTTTTTTTTTCCGTGTACGTGAGCGTACACTCAAAAAAATGAACTTTCACTGTTGTTAGTTTCACTCAAACCACCCTTGTTCACATTACTTAAAAAACTCATGTAACTACATGAACGTAATTTAACTGCGTTGTTTCTACTAAAATTGAGTATTGTCAGCTTTACTTAGCAAGTGTTTGTTCAGTCAACTTAACATTGCTGTGTGAAACGCGCACATTATTGTTGACATAACTAACTGTGCAGTGGATCCGTAGTTCCCAGCATGCTTTGCAAGGGACTGCATTAGGAGAGTAAATTTAGGGATTAAAGTATTATTTTATGTGTTTTTCAGTAAAGGGAAAGATGTTGTTAGTTTATGTTAGTGTTTAATGTTCAGTTATGTTGGACATTTAGAGTAGTTTCTGTAATGTTTTTGAATTTTGTGGTTACCATCATGCAGAAGAGTGTCGCCTGTGTTTAGGCTGTGAGCGCTCATATACGCGTGTTTATAGGATGAAATTCCATTGAAATTCAATTGAGTTTGTTCAATGAATTATTTTTTGAGTGCATTTTGGGGTGAGGGGCTGCATTCTGATATGTTGTATCCTTTTTATTTAAATGATTATTAAAAAAAAAATGTGTTCACCTTACGTAATCAACATAACATTATTAAGTAAACTGCACATATAAATATTATGTAACAGTGACATTCAAATGATTTGTATTTACTAAAAGAAATTTTGTCAGCTTTACTTGAATTTCTTTTGTTCATTCAACTAAATAGTTTCTTGTACAAATTACTCAATATTGTTGCGTGGAACCACTTGACACTTATTTTTTAAGTAAATCCAACAATTTATTTTTTTGAGTGTATGCAAACAGCCTTGCAAAGTATACTTTATACAAAGTGCGCACGGTTACAAAAATCCAGTGGTTTGCATGCAGTATACTGTACTGTACTTTAGTGTTTACACTCCTTTTTGTGAAAGAAATTGGACATTCTAAAACGCTTAACGTGACAAACATGCCTTAATGCATACTAAGACAGTGATATTGAGGATCAAATTTAGTACACACCTTATTAATAAAGCATAACTAACTCTATCTCACGACCAATTTGTACGTATTTTGTGAGGTGGCTAATGAGGTTGTATGAATTCATATGATTTGTCTAAACCTCCAGTGATGTGTAGGTTTAGGGGCGGGGTTAGGTCATTCGTACCAATTCATAAGAATTTGGCAACTCATAAAATACATATGATTTACAAATTCGTACGAGTGAGCTCGTATAAATTCTTACGAATTGCTGTGAGATCGGGTTGAGAACCCAGAATAAATATGCAATGCACTAAATTGCACATTGTGTTTTTTCATAATGGTTTTCTATGGGAGGAAAACTCTTAATGTGCAGTAGTGTGTTGGGTTATACTTTATTTTACAGTGCTGTAGTTACATTGTAATTACTCAAATAAGTACTGAGTACTATTAATTAACTACATGTATTTACTACTACGAGTTACAGTTTGGGTTTGGTTTAGGGTTAGTTACTTGTAATTATGCATAATTTACTGTTATTACTATAGTAAGTACATGTAGTAAGGTGTAACTACGGCACTGTAAAATAAAGTGTTACCGTGTGTTGTGTTTGGATTCATCTGCTACTCACCTGTATATAGTTTACAACATCAATAAGGTGTATTCTGAGTTTGGTCTTTTAATATTACTGTCTTAATGCATTAAATCACGTTAAGTGTTAAGTAAGGCTTTTATGGGGGAGAAAATGCTTGGATTATGGTGCCATTGCATTAGTGCATTGTGTATTGTTAGTGTTTATGACAAGAGAAATGTGAGAAAAAATTGTTTTTCACTGGTTGTTGTTTTGGGACATTAAGCCACGTTAAGTGTTTAAGAATGTCCCAAAGGAATTAATACTTTTATTCAGCAAGGATGCATTAAATTAAAACTACAATATGTAGATTTTTTGCCACTAGAGGTCACCTATTCACAAAATACTTCACAAAATAGTGTTTTTCTCTGAGGCATGGTAAAGCATGGTACTCGCAAAAAATCAAGAAAATTAGATTTAAACAATAAGACTAAACGTGTTGAGCTATATAACAATAATTAGTTTTCTGTCTATAAATATATCAAAACAGTTGTTCCCTTGTCTATTAAAACATGTAAATATTAAAGCGTCTTTGGTGTTTCCATGGTTTCTACTAAATCAAACCGGAAACCGAGGGTAATGCGGGTATGACGCCATTGACAGGCGACTCCTCACACGTCCCGCAGCCTTGGGTAAAACTGCAATTTTCTCATGATTTACAAATAGTTGGAAACACTTTGGGATATTGTAAGTACTCAAGTGAACAAAATATATAACACTGGCCTAGTGGTTTTTGGATATTTTACTGCAAAATACTTACATATTGCACCATTAAGTTAAAAAAATACTAAAAATATATATACATTTAAAATAAATGCTGTTCTTTTGAATTTTCTATTCTTCAAAGAACCCTTAAAAATGTTTAATCGTTTCCACAAAAATATTAAGCAGTATTATTAAACTGTTTTCAACACTGATAATAATCATAAATGTTTCTTAAGCATCAAATCATCATATTAGAATGATTTCTGAAGGATCATGTGACACTGAAGACTGGAGTAATGATGCTGAAAATTCAGCTTTGATCACTGGATATAAATTACACTTTAAAATATATTAAAATTAAAAATGGTCATTTTAAATGGTATAATATTTCATATTTCTGTTTTTACTGTATTTTTGATCAAATAAATGATAAATATATACCAGCCTCAAACTTTTGCATGTGTCATTAACAGACAAGCTTCAATATAATACACAATTACAGTAGTTGGCAATATTACAACCTAAACACCAATCCTTCTCATTTCCTCAAACCTCATTGCTTCTTGCAGTTCATGTGACCCATTGTCTTGACGTTTGAGGTGTGTGTGTCGACATATTTTATGAAGTTTGTTGTGCTGTTGTTTTGATTTTTTTTGAGATTGAATTAAAGGCACACATTTCATATCGATTAATTTCAACCCTGGTGAATTGTAATTAATTAATTATATTCTGCCTTTATCAGTGTTATTGCACTATTATTAATAATATACGATTTATATATTTGTTGTGAGTGGTCCATTCTTATTAGCCCAAGTAAAAAGAGCCCATCCTGAGTGAAGTTTAATACGAAGAGTTAGGAGTTTGTGTGAGCATAAGTGTGAGCAATATGATGCTTCCCTTAGTAAGCACCGATTGGGATGCCTAATGATATCACCATTTTCCTTTTGGACTCATGACAGGCATTTCGCCTTCAACAGGAAGTACAATAATGCAGCCACACAATAAGTCATTAAACACATCACACACACACACACACATCAGAAATCACAATTGCCCCAGCACACTAACCTTCTGTTTTCCTGCCGCCATCCAACCTGATATCAATATATAAAGAATCTCCACACATTTTTCATCATCCTTGACTTTTTTATAAACACTCATCAAATCCCACCTTCTGCTCCAGAAGAACATGCTTTTGCCCCAATCCAGTAATAAAGCATTATTATTATTATTATTATTATTATTTTATAAAACCAAATATCTAATCAACAAAACATTCTTCTGTTCTAAATGTAGTGTTAAAAAAATCTAATTATTATAACATATTATATTATTATATTAAAGGGGACATACAATGCCCCTTTTACAAGATGTAATATAAGTCTCTGGTGTCTCCAGAATGTGTCTGTGAAGTTTCAGCTCAAAATCCCCCACAGATCATTTATTATAGCTTTTCAAATTTGCCCCTATTTGGGTGTGAGCAAAAACATGCACGTTTTTTGTGTGTGTCCCTTTAAATGCAAATGAGCTGCTGCTGCTTTCCAGAAGAGGGCGGAACTTTAACAGCTCAACAACAACAAAGCTGGAGAATCTCACGCAGCCAAAATGAGGATTGTCAGTAACGGTGTTCAGCCTTACATTGTTCAAACCGGAGTCGACACTGATGGAGAGACTCAGGAAGAAGTTACAACTTTTAGACGTTTCTGAATGGTTAGTGGATAAATTGATGTAGTTGTTGTGGAGTTGATTCAACTCATCCACTAGCATGTGCCGTCATGTTCATCTTTTGTGTTGAATTGACCCTCGTTTGTGAAGCAGTCCGGCGTAAAATGACGGCATGACAACAACACTCTACTACAACAACTCTTCCTCTTCTCTAAAGCAGCTCAACATGGCCCCGCCCCCTTTGTTGTGTGTTCTCGGGGGCGGGGTTTATGTACATTTTGGGGTTTGTGATGTCACTAACCCGGGAAGAAGCTCATTGTAGTCCCTACCAGCCATTAGTTGTAGTCCTTAAAAAGTGATTTCTGTAAAAGAAAATATCTCTCTTTGCACTGAACTTTGAGCGTCGTAACTTTGCAGATGTTGTTTATGATCAAACAGCAACATTACACACTAACTAAAGTTAAAAAAGTCAGATCATAATCACAGAACCCTTTAAATAATAATGATGATAAAAAAATAATATATTTTATAAATATCTAAACATAAATTAAGTATTTTGGTTACACTTTATATTAGGTGTCTACTAACATTTAAATTGATCATTTGATACAGTGCACTTATTGTGTCCATACATTTTTATATTGCACTTAAAAAAAAAAGACTTGCATATAATTAATTTCTGTAATTACATCTATAATTATCATGTTGACCCTTCCCTTACCCATTAAACTTAACCATACCATTAAACCTGTCTATAAACTCACCTGTATCCCACCTCAATAGCAGTAAAAGCACATTGTACCTAACAATTATTTTTCCAAAACCACCACTTTCATCCTCTTAGTTGAATCTTTCACCCCCTTTCTATTGCCCCTATTCCCTTTCCAGTCTTTTTCCCCGAGAAACACTTTCTCTCTCAAGCAGAAACGCTTCAGCCATGTCACCACCTTTAGTGTCTGTCTCAAGACACCATCCTCATTTCAGCAGCAAAATGAAGACGTCCACATCACCCCTCCTCTCTGCCCAGCCTTGACCCTGTGCGTCAGGGGACTGGAGTGTTTCCCCTTGGCCTGTCTCAGCAGGGTTACTGTGCTGCTGTGCTGCAGGGCGCTGTGTGGGAAGCCGTCAGCCCTCTCACTCTCACACGCACCTCACGGCTCTTCCTATTCAACATTTCCTCCTGCTGCCGGCCTGCCATCGCGCTCACACATGGCTTTTTTGTTTTTTTGTTTTGCTGGTTTTGTTCTGTTTTCTTTTTTCATCTCTCCCTCTCTCCTTCTCTCTCCTCTGGGATCGGCAGAAGAATAGGGGGACAGTAAACCTGAGGTGTGCGCATTTCCTCTGCTGAGGCGCTGGTGAAATTAGGACTCCAGTTGTGTCAGCATCCCTGTCACTCTTGCCGTTCCCCTTCCTTCATCATCTTCCTCCTTTAAAGGGACAGTTCACTCAAAAGTGAAAAGTCTTTCCAAACTCATACTTTCTTGCTTCTGTGGAACACAAAAGAATACATTTTGATGTAATGTACTGGTCACTCTTTTTCCATGCAGTTGCAATAGTTGTGAACTGAAGGATTCAAGCTTCAAAGAGGACTTGCATTGGTAGAATGTTCGAAATCAAATTGACAGTGTGGTATCATAATCATATTTGTATACTTGATTATTTGTTGATTCTTGTGTGCAGCTATCGGGGATAATGCATTACAAGTAACGCGAGTTATGTAATCCGATTACTTTAAGTAACTTGTAAAGTAATGCATTACTTTTAAATTTGCAACAAAATATCTGAGTTACTTTTTCAAATAAATAATGCAAGTTATGTTGTTTTCACATTTATTGACTGACAGCTCTCCTGTCGCCATGTTGAGACACATTGGGAGTGAGATGCGGAGACGCTGTGTGAACATGATGGTTATTGTAGACTAAATGTGAACATTTACTCATCTCACTGGCACAGTGAGATGAGTTTTTAAATTAGTTTTAAATTAGTTTTCAAATTTCTATTCACAAAATGAATAGAAATTTGAAATGCAAATTGAAATGCAAACTCAGAATATTACACAAACCAGCAATATGTTAAATAACACAAATATACTTTATGTATTTAATCTCACTTTATTAACCAATGTCTTTGCTGCTGACTTTCGATGTCAAAGCTTAGTTTGAGCTGCGCCCTCTACTGTACAGACGTGAATTTGCATTTCCTTCAATCTGAGTCATTCATTTCACTTTTGGGGCCCTATTTTAGCAATCTAAGTGCATGGTCTAAAGTGCATTGACGCAAGTGCACTTAGGGCGTGTCCGAATTCACTTTTGCTAGTTTAATGACGGGAAAAATGATCGGTGCACCCGGTGCATGGTCTAAAAGGGTTGTCCCTATTCTCTTAATGAGTAATGGGTGTGTTTTGGGTGTAACGTGCAATAAACTAATCAGAGTCTCATCTCCCATTCCCTTTAAAAGCCAGTTGCGCTTGCACCATGGCAGATTCGCTATTTACATGGCGGAATTTGCAAGCGGAAAAACACAGTATGTGTGGAGGCGTGAATCTGCATGAATAATGGGCCATTTACACCTGAGAAGACAAAAGAATCACATGATAATGACCTGAAATGACTTGCATATTAATGAGGCCTTTCAGTCAGGTAGGCTGTGAAAAAAACCCTCTGTAATAATGTCTCAGCTCATCATAAACAGCAATACTGTGAAATATTATTACAATTTAAAATAATGGTATTCTATTATATTCTTTAAAATAAAATGTATTTCTGTGATGCAAAGTGTCTGAACAATTATGTTACCTCTATGGCATTTCATATAGGCTTTTAGCTTAAAAGCATGCACATTTGGAGAAATATTGATGGATTCTTATATATTTATGTCAATTTTCTATACTGAGAAGTATACTGCAGACCATCTACGGGACAAGACGGATTCCACCAAAGCATTTTTCTCTTTATGCACACAATAATAATCTTTTACATTGTAATCCTTTTATTTTTAGTATTTGGCATGTTTGTGTGCTGCTGCACGTCCCTGTGTGTGTAACAAGCAGAATGTATGCACACTTAGAGGCGCACATTACTAACGCGCTCTTTAAATAACAAAAATATTGCGCCATTGACTTTAGAGCAGGTTTCAGTTGGTCACTGGCGCAGTCTATTTCAGTTCCTCAAAATAGCAACACGCCAACAATGCACCTGAACACACCTCGTTTTCAGACCAGCATTTGCTATTTAAACAATGTGACGCAGGACGTGAAAATGATAAATGTGTCGGGCTGAAACTAGCAAAAAACACTTGCATCGCTCCTGGCACCACATTGCGCCGAGTGTATGATAGGCCCCTTGGTGTGAAAGAGCATTTACATTTGCCAAAAATAGAACTTTTTTTTATTTGTTATTAAAAAAAACAACAACAACAACAACAAAAAACAAGCCAACGTGAGAACGTAATGCATTACTTTCCATAAAAAATAACAAAGTAACTATACTTTTTTGGGGGAGTAACACAATATTGTAATGGATTACTTTTAAAAGTAACTTTCCCAAACTGTGTGCAGCTGACTGCAAACAAGACACAAAGGCAAAGCGGCTCTGATGTGAAAAGTCATTGCAAACACTCAAAAAAAAAAAAAAAAAAAATGAATTGTTGGATTTACTTAAAAAGGAAGTGTCAAGTGGTTCCACGCAACTCGTCCCCTTGGAATTATAAGGTTCTCTCTGCCTTCTGAGCAGTTTTGAGATATTGAGCTTCAAAGTTTTTGCATTCCATATAGCAAAAATTATATGGGGAACAAGTTTCTTTCAAACATGAAAATGACAGACCCTAAATGTATTCTAAATGTACAATATCAAAATCCTCTCAAATTTGTAAATGTGGATTAAAAAAAACACTTTTCGCTTGGAATTATAAGGTTCTATCTGGCAAAACATTAATTGAAGCAAAAAAAAAAAAAAAAAAAAAAACACATACAATTTGCTTATAATTTGTTTTAAAACATTAAAATTAGTGTTGTAACAATGTGTTGACATGCATAAGAAAGTTAAATTTAATGGTTTTTATTAAAAAAAAAATTAATATATTAAATGAACATTTTTTTCTTGTTCAAGTTAAGCATAAAAGGCAGTGCTAAATATTTTGTCCAGTACAGATATTAAATTTAGGTTGGAATATGGTGGGTAATTTAACACATTATTGCAGCCATTTAACCATTTAAGTTTAATTTTCCTTTGTTTAGACAGAAAGCAGCTACTGTAACACATCTGAGCAGGACTTCCACAGAAAGTATCAGTATTTCTGAAGTAACAAGCTAACATTTATTGTTGTAATTAAGACCCCATAAATTAAAAATGTTTCACTGACTATATAATTAAAAATATTTCACATTTAAAATATTTAAATTATTTGAATCTATGCAACAACTCAGTTTTTTTTACCAACAATGTAAAATTTAACATTTCAACTCACTTAATCTAGTATAGGCCTACACTTTGGTCCAGTATGCCATAGCATAGAGCTTTATAGCTACAGTACACAGCTCAGTACAAGTACACAGGAAGGATCAAGGTTAAAACATGGCCTAATATATACATAACTTTCCCTCGTATGACAATGACGTGACTGGAGTAAAGCAAATAGACTACAAAACCCGGAGCTATCCTCTTAATAGCTCTGCTGGCTAACGTTAGCATGGTGTCTAACTGAAAATAACTCCCAAAACACACAAAAAGACTGTAATTCCCTGGAATTATCTCAACGTTTATTTTGTAGTTAATATGATTAATCTTACATGTGCAAATTGCAGAAATGGTTACATTATTATTATTTTTATTTATTTATTATATTAAAACAAATATCTAAATATAAACAATATTTTTCTGTTGGAAATGTGTAAAATTTTGAAAATTGCAGAAAAGTATTATTATTATTATTTTATAAAAACAAATAATATAACAAAATATTTTTTTTTATTCAAAGTGTAGTGCAACATCTTAAAATTGCTGAAATTTCATATTAATAATATATTTAATAAAAACAAAAAATGTGTGTATATGTATGTATATATATATATATATATATATATATATATATATATATATATAAAAATATATAGAAATATGCAGAAATATGAATGCTACTAATGTTAACAATGTTACTAATGTTGTTACACTTAATTCATGAATTTGCAATAAAACAGAACACACTACATGTTAAAAGCTATATATATATATATATATATATATAGCTAACAACTAATGTTGTTACACTTAATTCATGAATTTGCAATAAAACAGAACACACTACATGTTAAAAGCTATATATATATATAGCTTTTAACATGTAGTGTGTTCTGTTTTATTGCAAATTCATGAATTAAGTGTAACAACATTAGTAACATTGTTAACATTAGTAGCATTCATATTTCTGCAGCACACAGACTCCAGGTGACTTCACTGAACAATCAACAGACTGTAAGCTGTATAATCCATTATACATACTGGCTTCATAGAAAAAGTGTTACCAAATTCACTAATGTTCTTCTAAAAGGCCAGTTCAAATTTTACATCACTTGTGTTTTTGGTGCCACGGCACGTTCAGCTCTTTGAAAGGTCACAGGGAAGATAAACCTGTAATCCATCTCTTTATAAATTGTTTTCATATTGTTTATGATCCACTTCCAGCCCCATGCTGTTTTATTTTTACTTAACTGAAGGCACTAATTCTTTGCATTCATCTCCACCCACTGCTGATCATCACCATAGAGATTCATCCATCAGCCTTTCTGGATCCACCAGAGAACAGATCTGCTCGCAGGAATCTCGGCGTATGGGAACTCTCAGCACTGTGTGAAATATTTAAGATGATGTGTCTCGTGAGCTCACGGCGCTTTGATTCAATCAGACTCTGGGAGAGTTGTGTGAGTAACGGACAGATGCGTCAGTGAGCGGGGGACGTGTGGCCGTTATATTTTTCGGCATGCCTGCACACATTGTTTCAGGTCTTGTGGCATGTAACTACGGTATTGTTTTTGAATGGCCTCCTGGGAGTGTGTGCATATGTGTGTGTGTGTGCACGTGTGTGCACGGCTGGATGGAAGCCATGATCTTAATTGGTTCTGAGTATATGCTTAAGTGCATATTTGTGTGTTTGTGTTTTTGCTGTGTAAAGGTCATATGCACCAGGTTCTGTGTATGTATATGTATTTATGTGAATGGTACATGTAGGGTGATGCCAAAAAGTCCAGTCATGAAACCTTTTTTTTTCATACCCTTTTTAAAGCAATTTTGACTTCAACAAGCATAGCAGTTGCATTCCAACTTGCAAATATTTGTGTTTTTTACACAAACATGACAATTTTTTTTTAACAACTTAATAGTTATTCTTTAAATAAAATGTGTTTGTCTAGTGGTCTTATTTTAATTTAATATGCATTCTGGACTCTGGACTTCCTATTCAAAAGTTGTGTTTGGTAACTGATTTACTTTTATTCAGCAAGCATGCATTAAAATAATCAAAAGTGACAGTAAAGGCTTAAATTGATACAGAAAATGTATGTTTCTCAAATAAATGCTGTTCTTATTGACTTTCTATTCTACGGAAGAGGATTAGGGCCAAGCAATAATAAAAAAATAAAACCATCTCGAGATTAAAGTTGTTAAATTTCGAGAAAAAAGTCGAAATAAAATGTTGAGAATGAACTCATTAAATTATGAGAAAAAAAGTCGTTAAATTTCGAGGAAAAAAAAGTCAAAATAAAATGTTGAGAATAAAGTCATTAAATTTCGAGAAAAAAAGTCGTTAAATTTCGAGGAAAAAAAAGTCAAAATAAAATGTTGAGATAACTCAAAATTTCGAGAAAAAACTCGTTAAATTTCGAGAAAAAGGTCGAGATAAAATGTTGAGAATAAAGTCATTAAATTACGAGAAAAAACGTTGTTAGATTATGAGAACAAATTTGTTAAATTATGAGAAAAAAAGTCATTGAATTTCGAGAAAAAGGTTGAGATAAAATGTTGAGAATAAACTCATTAAATTATGAGAAAAAAAGTCGTTAAATTTCGAGGAAAAAACTCGTTAAATTTCGAGAAAAAAAGTCAAAATAAAATGTTGAGAATAAAGTCATTAAATTTCGAGAAAAAATTCGTTAAATTTTGAGAAAAAAGTCGAGATAAAATGTTGAGAATAAAGTCATTAAATTACGAGAAAAAAGTTGTTAGATTATGAGAACAAATTCGTTAAATTATGAGAAAAAAAGTAATTAAATTTCGAGAAAAAATTCGTTAAATTTCGAGAAAAAAGTCGAGATAAAATGTTGAGAATAAAGTCATTAAATTACGAGAAAAAAGTTGTTAGATTATGAGAACAAATTCGTTAAATTATGAGAAAAAAAGTAATTAAATTTCGAGAAAAAATTCGTTAAATTTCAAGAAAAAAGTCGAGATAAAATGTTGAGAATAAACTCATTAAATTATGAGAAAAAAGTTGTTAAATTTCCAGAAAAAACTCGTTAAATTTCGAGAAAAAAGTCGAAATAAAATGTTGAAAATAAAGTCATTAAATTACGAGAAAAAAGTTGTTAAATTTCGAGAAAAAAGTCGAAATAAAATGTTGAGAATAAACTCATTAAATTACAAGAAAAAACTCGTTAAATTTCGAGAAAAAGGTCGAGATAAAATGTTGAGAATAAAGTCATTAAATTACAAGAAAAAAGTTGTTAGATTATGAGAACAAATTTGTTAAATTATGAGAAAAAAAGTCATTGAATTTCGAGAAAAAAGTCGAGATAAAATGTTGAGAATAAACTCATTAAATTTCGAGAAAAAACTCGTTAAATTTCGAGAAAAAGGTCGAGATAAAATGTTGAGAATAAAGTCATTAAATTACGAGAAAAAAGTTGTTAGATTATGAGAACAAATTTGTTAAATTATGAGAAAAAAAGTCATTGAATTTCGAGAAAAAAGTCGAGATAAAATGTTGAGAATAAACTCATTAAATTATGAGAAAAAAAGTCGTTAAATTTCGAGGAAAAAACTCGTTAAATTTCGAGAAAAAAAGTCAAAATAAAATGTTGAGAATAAACTCGTTAAATTTCGAGAAAAAATTCGTAAAATTTCGAGAAAAAAGTCGAGATAAAATGTTGAGAATAAACTCATTAAATTATGAGAAAAAAGTTGTTAAATTTCGAGAAAAAACTCGTTAAATTTCGAGAAAAAAGTCGAAATAAAATGTTTTTCTCATTCGAGAAAAAAAGTCATTCAATTTAGAGAAAAAAGTCGAGATAAAATGTTGAGAATAAACTCATTAAATTATGAGAAAAAAAGTCGTTAAATTTCGAGGAAAAAGGTCGAGATAAAATGTTGAGAATAAAGTCATTAAATTACAAGAAAAAAGTTGTTAAATTACGAGAAAAAAGTCGTTAAATTATGAGAAAAAACTCGTTAAATTTCGAGAAAAAAGTCGAAATAAAATGTTGAGAATGAACTCATTAAATTTCGAGAAAAAACTCGTTAAATTTCGAGAAAAAGGTCGAGATAAAATGTTGAGAATAAAGTCATTAAATTACGAGAAAAAAGTTGTTAGATTATGAGAACAAATTCGTTAAATTATGAGAAAAAAAGTCAATTAAATTTCGAGAAAAAAGTCGAAGATAAAATGTTGAGAATAAACTCATTAAATTATGAGAAAAAAGTCTTTAAATTACGAGAAAAAAGTCGTTAAATTTCGAGGAAAAAGGTCGAGATAAAATGTTGAGAATAAACTCATTAAATTATGAGAAAAAAGTTGTTAAATTTCCAGAAAAAACTCGTTAAATTTCGAGAAAAAAGTCAAAATAAAATGTTGAGAATAAAGTCATTAAATTACGAGAAAAAAGTTGTTAAATTTTGAGAAAAAAGTCTAAATAAAATGTTGAGAATAAACTCATTAAATTATGAGAATAAAGTCTTTAAATTTCGAGAAAAAAATCGTTAAATTTCGAGAAAAAAGTCGAGATAAAATGTTGAGAATAAACTCATTAAATTATGAGAAAAAAGTCTTTAAATTACGAGAAAAAAGTCGTTAAATTTCGAGAAAAAAGTCGAGATAAAATGTTGAGAATAAACTCATTAAATTATGAGAAAAAAGTTGTTAAATTTCCAGAAAAAACTCGTTAAATTTCGAGAAAAAAGTCAAAATAAAATGTTGAGAATAAAGTCATTAAATTACGAGAAAAAAGTTGTTAAATTTTGAGAAAAAAGTCGAAATAAAATGTTGAGAATAAACTCATTAAATTATGAGAAAAAAGTCTTTAAATTACGAGAAAAAAGTCGTTAAATTATGAGAACAAATTTGTACTTTAACAAATTTGTTCTCGTAATTTAACGATTTTTTTCTCATAAAATAAACTTAAAATAGAACTTGTTTTTTTGTGAATAAAGTAATGCGAAAGTATCGTAATGAATTACTCTTCTTAAAGAGTTACTAAGTAACGCAACTGGTTACTTTTGAACCCTTGTGCTGTTGAGAACGCTATCACACTCGTGGTGTTCCCCATCAGAAGTGACCGGCCTGCAAACAATCGCTTATAAATCTCTCGTTATGCTATATTATCACCAAATATTGGATTCAATCTTTTTGTCAGCTTGTTTTCTTTTAATTAGGACAGATTTTATGTTTATTTTTGGAACTGATCAATTGTAGCTTATGTACCTCAGTTTTTGAGGGTTTTTTTTGAGGATAATTTTGTCAATTTTGCACAAAATATGAAAAAAAATATTGCACTGTTTATCACACTAGTGTGTTTTAATGTTTAAACAGGAAATGTGTTTTGAAATGTTTTTATTTTGTTTTTATTTATTACAAAATGGCACAAAATCACACTTGTGGTGTTCCCGGTCAAAAATGACTGGCCTGCAGAAAAATAACTTTATTTTATTACCAAATATTGGATTCAATCTTTTTGTCAGCTTGTTTTCTGTAAATTAGAACAGATTGTGTATTCATTTGTGGAACTGATTGATGGTAGGCCTCATTGATCTGAGCCTCACAGATTTGAGGAGAAAGCTAATCTCTGTGCAAAAGACAGCCTGTAATACTCAAAATAGTTTGTTTTTGTGTTCATGAACGTGTGTGTATGTGCGCGGATGCACGAGTATGCATGTATCCCCACACGCAGAGGTCCCAGGCCTTTATTTTTGCTCGCCCACATGCATATATGTGAACATGAACATGATGAACACGCTCCTGAACACTGATTGTTTCTCTGATTTTTCATTCATTTTCAACGGGCGGTCATTTTTGATCAATATAAGCTCAGATAAATAAGGCCAACAATTAATCAGTTTCAAAAATAAATACAAAACCCATCCTAATTTAAAGAAAACAAGTTGACTAAAAGATTGAATCCAATATTTGGTGATAAAATAGCGTAACAAGTGATTTATAAGCTATTTTTGTAGGCCAGTCATTTTTGACAGGGAACACCACAAGTGTAACTTTATGCCTTTTTGTAATAAATAAAAAACAAAATAAAAACATTTCAAAACACATTTCCTGTTTAAACATTAAACCAAATTTTTTTTTTGAAGAAGTAGTATGAACAAAGTCATGAAGTTTCAGTCCAATGCAATAACATTAACTAATATTTTCGGGAAAAAGAAAATCTTCTCCGGGTCAAAATGACCCGAACACCGCATGAGGGTTAACTCAATATTGTAATGCATTACTTTTCAAAGTAACTTTCCCCAAAACTGTTGCTTGATATATATTGCTCTGTGGTTAAAAAAATGAAATGAATTAAAAATATTTTTTGAAAGTAACTCTCAAAACCCACTGCAAAAGTCAGTTTGATTGAACATGACACCTCTGCATAGCAGTTGCTGTTAAGCGTAAAGTAAAAAATCTACACTTATTGTCCAGGAAAACAAATGTTATCCCCTTCCACCCTTTCTCTTTCCATCCCTCTTTCTCTCTCACACACATTCACAGCCATACCAGTGTCAGCACAATTCCCAGAAACACCCCCATTCCTCCACCACCCTGTCAGGGCCTAGAACGCCTCGCTCTCCAGAGAACAGGCATGCCAGGCGCCAGGTCCGCGCGCACACATAAACACACACACAGAGGCCATGCCCACGGTCTAATGGCCTCTCTGAACACGCCACATGCTCATACACAGCCCCAGTGTCTTCTCTCGTCTGTGGTGACCATGTGCGTTTTGTTTGTGAGTGTAACAGCAGTTCTACTACGCGAGTGTGTTTTCCCCTGCTGCGCTGGACTGCTGACTCAGCAGCGTGTGGTGTCTCTGTGCTTTCATGGACGGACAGGCCTTGTGTGTGTGTGTGTGTGTGTGGCCTCTCTGCACTTTATTTGCCCTGAGGTCTCGCGTTCAAACAAACCATTGCCCGGCACAGCAGAGTCCTCAAACAGTGCGTGACCGGTAGTTTTATGTGTGTGATGGCACCCTATCTATATTTAAAGTCTAATTTCATGAGCGTGTGTCGGTGTGTTAACACTGCTCCATGACAGCATGAGTGTTAGTTGTGCCAGTTAAAGTCTATATTTAAAACTAATTGTTGGGGAGACGCTTTGTTTACCCCCTCTGGAGCCGTGTGGCTTGTCCGTTACCAAACCAAATTTATTTGCACCAAGTATAAACACACACATGCTTAAAATATGCTCTTATATATATAGTGTATGTCGACACATTTAGAAAATTCCTCAGTTACGCCATCTTAGTTGTGTAAAATGAACATTCTTGCATCATTTGTTAACCCTCAAGTTATTTCAGACCTATATGAACTTCTTTCTTATGTGGAACACAAAATAAGAAATAGTGTTATCTGTCAGCTCTTTAGAATCAGAAAAACTGATGTCCAGTTTGGAATGAATGACTCTTTTGAATCAGTTCTGTTCAAAGAATCTGAAATGTTCTGAATCATCAAAGGTGTCCGTTTTATTTTTTATTTTTATTTTTTCGTTGAATAACAACTCAATTGTTTGTCAGACAAAGTGATCAAGTGATCTCCGATTCAGAATGAATGACTCTTTTGAATCAGTTCTGTTCAGTGAATTGGCTGAACTGTTATTAATCATCAAAGTTGTCAGTTTCAGTTTTTTATTTATTTATTTTGTTTTGTTTTGTAAATACATTTTAGTCTTTTAGTTACACATAGCAATGAACTGATGTCTAATTTGGAATGATGAATGGCTCTTTTGAATCAGTTCTGTTCAAAGAATCGACTGAACTGTTATTCATCATCAAAGTTGCAGTTTGAGTTTTGAATTATTATTTATTTATTTATATTTTTTGTAAATAAATTGTAGTCTTTTAATCACACAAAACAATGAACTGATGTCCAATTTGGAATGAATGGCTCTTTTGAATCAGTTCTGTTCAATGAATCTGAACTGTTCTGAATCATCAAAGGTGTCCGTTTTATTTATTTATTTATTTATTTATTTTTTTTTATTTTATTTTTTTTTATTATTGAATAACAATTCAATTCTAGTCTGTTTGTCACACAAAGTGATCTCCGATTCAGAACGAATGACTGTGAATCAGTTCTGTTCAAAGAATCGGCTGAACTGTTATTAATCATCAAAGTTGCAATTTGAGTTTTGAATATTATTATTATTATTATTATTATTTTTTTTTTTAGTTATTTATTTATTTTTTTTGTAAATACATTTTAGTCTTTTAGTTACACATAGCAATGAACTGATGTCTAATTTGGAATGAATGACTCTTTTGAATCAGTTCTTTCAAAGAATCGACTGAACTGTTATTAATCATCAAAGTTGCAGTTTGAGTTTTGAATTATTATTTATTTATATTTTATTGTAAATAAATTTTAGTCTTTTAGTCACTGATGTCCGATTTGGAATGAATGACTCTTTTGAATCAGTTCTGTTCAAAGAATCTGAAATGTTCTGAATCATCAAAGGTGTCCGTTTTATTTTTTATTTATTTTTTCGTTGAATAACAACTCAATTGTTTGTCAGACAAAGTGATCAAGTGATCTCAGATTCAGAATGAATGACTCTTTTGAATCAGTTCTGTTCAGTGAATTGGCTGAACTGTTATTAATCATCAAAGTTGTCAGTTTCAGTTTTTTATTTATTTATTTTGTTTTGTTTTGTAAATAAATTTTAGTCTTTTAGTTACACATAGCAATGAACTGATGTCTAATTTGGAATGAATGGCTCTTTTGAATCAGTTCTGTTCAAAGAATCGACTGAACTGTTATTCATCATCAAAGTTGCAGTTTGAGTTTTGAATTATTATTTATTTATTTATATTTTTTGTAAATAAATTGTAGTCTTTTAATCACACAAAACAATGAACTTCAATTTGGAATGAATGGCTCTTTTGAATCAGTTCTGTTCAATGAATCTGAACTGTTCTGAATCATCAAAGGTGTCCGTGAATAACAATTCAATTCTAGTCTGTTTGTCAACAAAGTGATCTCCGATTCAGAACGAATGACTGTGAATCAGTTCTGTTCAAAGAATCGGCTGAACTGTTATTAATCATCAAAGTTGCAATTTGAGTTTTGAATATTATTATTATTATTTTTTTTTTTTTTTTAGTTATTTTTTTTTTTTTTGTAAATACATTTTAGTCTTTTAGTTACACATAGCAATGAACTGATGTCTAATTTGGAATGAATTACTCTTTTGAATCAGTTCTTTTCAATGAATCTGAACTGTTCTGAATCATCAAAGGTGTCCGTTTTATTTATTTATTTATTTTATTTTATTTTATTTTATTTTATTTTATTTTATTTTTTTATTATTGAATAACAACTCAATTCTAGTCTGTTTGTCACACAAAGTGATCTCCGATTCAGAACGAATGACTGTGAATCAGTTCTGTTCAAAGAATCGGCTGAACTGTTATTAATCATAAAAGTTGCAATTTGAGTTTTGAATATTATTATTATTATTTTTTTTTATTATTATTATTATTATTATTTTTTTTTGTAAATACATTTTAGTCTTTTAGTTACACATAGCAATGAACTGATGTCTAATTTGGAATGAATGACTCTTTTGAATCAGTTCTGTTCAAAGAATCGACTGAACTGTTATTAATCATCAAAGTTGCAGTTTGAGTTTTGAATTATTATTTATTTATATTTTATTGTAAATAAATTGTAGTCTTTTAGTCACTGATGTCCGATTTGGAATGAATGACTCTTTTGAATCAGTTCTGTTCAAAGAATCGACTGAACTGTTATTAATCATCAAAGTTGCAGTTTGAGTTTTGAATTATTATTTATTTATATTTTATTGTAAATAAATTGTAGTCTTTTAGTCACTGATGTCCGATTTGGAATGAATGACTCTTTTGAATCAGTTCTGTTCAAAGAATCGACTGAACTGTTATTAATCATCAAAGTTGCAGTTTGAGTTTTGAATTATTATTTATTTATATTTTATTGTAAATAAATTGTAGTCTTTTAGTCACTGATGTCCGATTTCGAATGAATGACTCTTTTGAATCAGTTCTGTTCAAAGAATCGGCCGAGCTGTTATTAATCATCAGTTGTCAGTTTAATCAAATTTTCTGTTAATTTTCGGTCTGTTCGCCACACAGAGCGATGTTTAGCAGACTTTAAATTTAGTGCATGAATTGTGTGGACGACTATTATGATAACTGTATGTTGATTCTTTCATCATTTTGTAGCTTGACAGCTCCAGTCCTCATTTCTTTCATTAGATTAAAACGAAGGGCCAGAACATTCTTCCAAAATTCACTTTTGTGCTCCATCGAAGAAAGTCATACAGGTTTGAAACAACACAAGGGTGAGTAAATGATGACTGAATGTTCATTGCAGTGTGAGTTATTCCTTTAATGCACAGACAACAAACATTATCTCATAAGACGAAGGAGTTTGCAGGGAACCAGTCCTCAGCAACATTCATCACTCATCCACACACTCCCGAGTCAAGCTGAGAAATCCCCTCCCTCACGTATTTAACATTTTCCAAATAGCTGTGCAAACCACAGAATAGTTCCCCTCGTTTTGTGGCAAACATAAACATTGGAGACTCTCTCCCCTCGAAGATGGCCGCCGCATCACATGAAGAGTTTCCAGCGGCCAACTGCAACTCTACTTTCTCATTTTGGGGGACTGACAATTATATAGCATGGACACCGCATCGCCTAACAAAGTATTATCTAGAAGTCTCAGAGTCTAGTATGTCTCACTTCAGTATGTAATATCATTAAGTCTAGAAACTTAAATCAAAGCTCACCCTTCCCAAAGATAAACAGCACTCAAAATAACACCAACAGAAAAACCCACAGTCGTCTGAGTGAAAACTGACCCACGAAGCAAAGTCTTATATCTCTGTTCGCACGGCAGCTCTGACTATCGCGTGTAAAGAATCTCAAGAGATAAAGAAAGCAAAATGTCACATTACACACACACACTGAGAGATATGCAGGAACTATGTACAAAATATATAACTTTTGTGAAACTAGGCCAGCTTGTACATACATTTTGTTGTGGAATATTACTTTCAATAAAGTATTGCGTCACTCTGACCAAAAGTAGCTTTAAGATCGTACTTTTATTGAAAGTATGTTAGCATTTTACATTTAGGATAAGTAACATACTAACAGGCAGTTAGTTTTTAAAAGTAATGCATTACAATATTGTGTTACTCCCTAAAAAAAGTAACTAATTGCATTACTTTTTATGAAAAGTAATGTTACATTACTTTTGCGTTACTTTTTTCTCTCCTGGGCTGGGCTTGCTTGTTTGTTTTTGTAATAACAACAAAAAAAGTTCTGTTTTTGGCAAATGTTAAGGCCCTTTCACACCAAAAGTGAAATGAATAAGCCTCAGATTGAAGGAAATGCACATTTACTCCTGTACAGTAGAGGGCGCTGCTCAAACAAACCTTTCAGCTGTGCTGCCATTCTGGATTAAAGAAGAATAGGATGCAGGAGAAGGAAGTTCAACACTCTTATTTCTAGTATAAAGTAATTTTTGCTTATTAGTATGGTTGAATTGGATCATTGAAGGTCAGCAATAACGACATTGGTTAATAAAGTGAGATTAAATACATAAAGTATATTTGTGTAATTTAATATGTTTAATTATTACAGGTTTGCTTAAAATTCTGAGATTGCATTTCACTGTTTTTATTCATTTTGAGCAATACTGAATGTTTTTGTTCAAGTGAGCATGAGCAAATGCATGTTCACATTTATCAAACTACAATAACCATCATGTCCACACAGCGCACACAACACCTCTGTGCTTTATTTGAGACCGTCCTCCAAAAGACAACCCTATGGGTCGCTTTTTCAAGCACCTTATTATGACCTACATTTACGTTTTAAAGTCATGCACCCTCTAGCTGGCGTAAAAATAATGATGGTGTCATGCTACATCTGTCGTCATGAAATTATGTATGACTGTCGTTACCAATCAAAATGCATGTTCATTTAAATGCAATATGTGGACTTTTTACACGGTCCCTTACCCGCCATTTTATAGTGCATATACACTTTATGAGCACATGTGTTCCCTGGGATCGAACCCACGATTGCATGATTGCATATTGCAATGCTCTGCCAATTGAGCTACGCAAAACCCGAAATATGACGCAGATAAAAGGGAACAATGCATCAAAATGAAAGTGTCCTGTTGTCGATAGGGCCGCAACTTTAGTAAACGCTCCTATGGGTCGTATTTCAGGGAAGTGACAAACAGCCTATATGGGAGTATTGGTTGGAGAACATGTTGGTTTATTTCTCTCAGCATGGGGACAAGAGAGCTGTTGTTCAATAAATGTCAAAAAGTAACTTTTGTTGTAAATTGAAAAAGTAATGTGTTACTACTTACTTGAAAAAAGTAATCTGATTACATAACTCAAGTTACTTGTAATGCATTACCCCCAACAATGCTAACAAGTCCTTTAGTCAAATTAATGACCAAAGAGTTTCATACTTGTGTCATTTCATGACTTGTGTTCATCTAATCTTTTGTTTGTTTAATTTGTAAGGCATTTAGTATTTGCCAGTAACTGAATTAAATAGAAAAGTTTTAGCTAAAACATAAGTAATTTAGTAACACGACCTTAATCTGATTTTGTTTTGTGCATTACTTATTAACACTTTTTGTAACATTTTTTACACTTGTAACATTTTTATATTATTGCTGTTGTAATTTAAGGAGCGTCACCTGTGTCGTCTGTGAGGGACTGCCGCCATTTTACTTTTGTTTTGTTTATTTTGGAATTATTAAATTGTGTTGAACGGGTTCCTGCCTCCTTCTTCTCTGATCTACTAACCTCGTTACACACTTTACGGTAACACTTTATTTTACAGTGTCCTTGTTACATGTTACATGTAACTACTATTCCATAAATTGTGCATAATTATTGTGCATAATTAACCCTAAAACAAACCCTTATCCTAACCCTAAGCCTACAGTAAGTACATGTAGTTAATTATTATTACTCAGTACTTAAATGTATAATTATACTGTAACACAAACACCTTAAAATAAATGTGGTTACACTTTGTTACAGTGTAATTTTTAAGTACTGAGTAATATTAATTAACAACATGTACTTATTATAGGGTATGATTAGGATTTGGTTGAGGGTTAGTTGCATGTAATTATGCTTAATTTACTGTTATTACTATGGTAAGTAACATATATAACAAGGACACTGTAAAATAAAGTGTTACATTGTAACCCACTTTATTTTAAGGTATCCGTGTTACAGTGTAAGTGCTGAGTAATAATAATTAAATACATACTTACTATATAGTTTTATGGTTAGTTGCATGTAATTATGCTTAATTTACTGTTATTACTATGATAAGTAACATATATAACAATGACACTGTAAAATAAAGTGTTACATTGTAACCCACTTTATTTTAAGGTATCCATGTTACAGTGTAAGTGCTGAGTAATAATAATTAAATACATACTTACTATATAGTTTTATGGTTATTTGCATGTAATTATGCTTAATTTACTGTTATTACTATGATAAGTAACATATATAACAATGACACTGTAAAATAAAGTGTTACATTGTAACCCACTTTATTTTAAGGTATCCATGTTACAGTGTAAGTGCTGAGTAATAATAATTAAATACATACTTACTATATAGTTTTATGGTTATTTGCATGTAATTATGCTTAATTTACTGTTATTACTATGGTAAGTAACATATATAACAATGACACTGTAAAATAAAGTGTTACATTGTAACCCACTTTATTTTAAGGTATCCGTGTTACAGTGTAAGTGCTGAGTAATAATAATTAAATACATACTCACTATATAGTTTTATGGTTATTTGCATGTAATTATGCTTAATTTACTGTTATTACTATGGTAAGTAACATATATAACAAGGACACTGTAAAATAAAGTGTTACATTGTAACCCACTTTATTTTAAGGTATCCGTGTTACAGTGTAAGTGCTGAGTAATAATAATTAAATACATACTTACTATATAGTTTTATGGTTATTTGCATGTAATTATGCTTAATTTACTGTTATTACTATGGTAAGTAACATATATAACAAGGACACTGTAAAATAAAGTGTTACATTGTAACCCACTTTATTTTAAGGTATCCGTGTTACAGTGTAAGTGCTGAGTAATAATAATTAAATACATACTTACTATATAGTTTTATGGTTAGTTGCATGTAATTATGCTTAATTTACTGTTATTACTATGGTAAGTAACATATATAACAAGGACACTGTAAAATAAAGTGTTACATTGTAACCCACTTTATTTTAAGGTATCCGTGTTACAGTGTAAGTGCTGAGTAATAATAATTAAATACATACTTACTATATAGTTTTATGGTTAGTTGCATGTAATTATGCTTAATTTACTGTTATTACTATGGTAAGTAACATATATAACAATGACACTGTAAAATAAAGTGTTACATTGTAACCCACTTTATTTTAAGGTATCCGTGTTACAGTGTAAGTGCTGAGTAATAATAATTAAATACATACTCACTATATAGTTTTACGTTTAGTTGCATGTAATTATGCTTAATTTACTGTTATTACTATGGTAAGTAACATATATAACAATGACACTGTAAAATAAAGTGTTACATTGTAACCCACTTTATTTTAAGGTATCCGTGTTACAGTGTAAGTGCTGAGTAATAATAATTAAATACATACTTACTATATAGTTTTATGGTTATTTGCATGTAATTATGCTTAATTTACTGTTATTACTATGGTAAGTAACATATATAACAAGGACACTGTAAAATAAAGTGTTACATTGTAACCCACTTTATTTTAAGGTATCCGTGTTACAGTGTAAGTGCTGAGTAATAATAATTAAATACATACTTACTATATAGTTTTATGGTTAGTTGCATGTAATTATGCTTAATTTACTGTTATTACTATGGTAAGTAACATATATAACAATGACACTGTAAAATAAAGTGTTACATTGTAACCCACTTTATTTTAAGGTATCCGTGTTACAGTGTAAGTGCTGAGTAATAATAATTAAATACATACTTACTATATAGTTTTATGGTTAGTTGCATGTAATTATGTTTAATTTACTGTTATTACTATGGTAAGTAACATATATAACAAGGACACTGTAAAATAAAGTGTTACATTGTAACCCACTTTATTTTAAGGTATCCGTGTTACAGTGTAAGTGCTGAGTAATAATAATTAAATACATACTTACTATATAGTTTTATGGTTAGTTGCATGTAATTATGCTTAATTTACTGTTATTACTATGGTAAGTAACATATATAACAAGGACACTGTAAAATAAAGTGTTACATTGTAACCCACTTTATTTTAAGGTATCCGTGTTACAGTGTAAGTGCTGAGTAATAATAATTAAATACATACTTACTATATAGTTTTATGGTTAGTTGCATGTAATTATGCATAATTTATAGTTATCACTACAGTAACTACATGTAATATGTGTAACAAGGACACTGTAAAATACAATAAAATAAGTGTTATGGTAAAGTGTTATCAAAATGTAGAAGTTAAAAACTAGTGGCAACAAATATATTTCTCCTTTCCCTCGGGTGAGTCCTTCTAATATGCAATTACATGTAACAAATTACCCGTTTTCTATTTTTACTGCTGGTGTTACCAGTTAATATGCAACATGTTCACTGTAAAGTGTTACCAAAGCTCATAACAGAAGTCAAGAACAGTGGCAAAGTGCAACAAATCTCTGTTCCCTTCCCTCCTATGTGTTTGGGTGAGCCCTCCTTTGACCTGCAGGTCACGCCTGACCACGCAAACTCTTTTGCTGATAGAAGGTCAGCTGACGTCCTGTGGTGCTCCGTTTTGTTGCAATCTGTGATCGCTGCGCTCAGGGGTTTGGGCCAAGTCCATGTGTGTCCAGCGCTGATAGCATTGACCTAAGAAATCACCACATCTGATTTACGCTCCCACAGTGGAATTACAAAAGCAGGCTGGTTATCTGCACACCAGCTCGTCTTATTGAATTAAACAAGCCTCCCTCGTTTTTTTGCCCTCCCGAGCGTATAGATGGAAAAGAGAGATTGGTTCCGGAAATATACAAGAGTTGAGTTAAAGAGTTTACAGCATGAAATGAGAAATGAAAGACAGAAAAACACAGCAGACAAAACAGTCCCAGATCTATTTGTTGTGTAGCGCAGGAATACGTGAAACTTTGCAAGATTCCTCCCAAAGCCTTGTCTTATCGTGAGGCTGCATCATAAATCGTGCCACCCTCTGCTTATATCAAAAAATCAATGTATTGTTCATATTTCAGCCATTACTTAACTAACGTACTGTGATAAAGTGCTAAAAAATATCAGGAGATTTAACCTTCCAGGGTTGAGCGCCAGTTCATTTAAACGCTTGAACTCGGTTTTACTGTAAGCCTAATATTTGCCAGACTTGTTTTAATAATTGCTTCGAAATAATGATTGATGGGTTTAATTTTGAAGTGTCATATGAGGCGTACAGCTGTCAAGTGTTTAAAGGCGTGGTTCACATTCTTAGTGTATATATAACAGTATTATGATACTAATTGCAAGTTTGTGGTTAACAAGATGTGGTTAACATAAAAAACCTCAAACCTCCCTCTGATTTCAAGACAAGCAGAATGGGTGATGTAGCGCAAAAGGTCAACCACTTATAAATACAGTGAATCTAAATAGCCAAAAGAAATCTCTGTAAAAATGTCCTCTTTTGACAGGAATCTCAACTCAAGTCAGAAATATTATTTAACACAACATTATGTTACACCTATATAATATGCCACATTTTACAGTGTTTTTATACCATAGCTTTTGCTTTTTTGTACATATTTAAATACTATGCATTATTTATTTTATCAAACATTAAATATTATAAATACAACATTAAATATGATAAATATTTTCCTAAAATAACACTAATAAAAAATGCATTGTGGATTTTGTGAAAGTAAGTAAATAAATAAATAATACAATCATGATGGGAAAAAAAAAAAAAAAAAAATATATATATATATATATATATATATATATATATATATATATATATATATATATATATATATATAAACTCTGCATTTTTTATATGCATGATTTTATATTGTTATATACACTGGTATAGCAATATATATTAAATGAGAACTAGAATTTCCTAAGTAAAATTTGAAATATATACACATTTAATTCATGTAATAAATAACTAGGTGGAAAGAGTAATTCTTATTATGTATTTGCTTGTAATATTTACATGTTTTATAGTCCTAGAAATATTTAATATATTTTAATCTAAAAGTGTAGGGCATTTGAATCTGCAACACCAGTATGTGCATGTTCACAAATTATATAAAGTAAAAGCTAATAAATATTTTTTGCCAGCTATATCACTAAAACAAAAAAATGGTAGACAGTACAGTAGCTACAGAATAAATTATGTTGAATTTATAAGAAATTCTTATAAATGTTTCTTATAAGATCAAGTTGGATATTCTACGGAAGAGGATTAGGGCCAAGCAATAATAATAAAATAAAACCATCTCGAGATTAAAGTTGTTAAATTTCGAGAAAAAACTCGTTAAATTTCGAGAAAAATGTCGAAATAAAATGTTGAGAATAAACTCGTTAAATTATGAGAAAAAAGTCGTTAAATTTCGAGAAAAAAGTTGAGATAAAATGTTGAGAATAAACTCGTTAAATTACAAGAAAAAACTCGTTAAATTTCAAGAAAAAAGTCGAGATAAAATGTTGAGAATAAACTCGTTAAATTACAAGAAAAAACTCGTTAAATTTCAAGAAAAAAGTCGAGATAAAATATTGAGAATAAACTCGTTAAATTACGAGAAAAAACTCGTTAAATTTCAAGAAAAAAGTCGAGATAAAATGTTGAGAATAAACTCGTTAAATTATGAGAAAAAAGTCGTTAAATTTCAAGAAAAAAGTCGAGATAAAATGTTGAGAATAAACTCGTTAAATTACAAGAAAAAACTCGTTAAATTTCAAGAAAAAAGTCGAGATAAAATGTTGAGAATAAACTTGTTAAATTACAAGAAAAAAGTCGTTAAATTTCGAGAAAAAAGTCGAGATAAAATGTTGAGAATAAACTCATTAAATTACGAGAAAAAACTCTTAAAATTACGAGAACAAATTCGTTAAATTACGAGAATAAATTCGTTAATTTAATGAGTTTATTCTCAACATTTTATCTCGACTTTTTCTCGAAATTTAACGAGTTTTTTCTCGAAATTTAACAACTTTAATCTCGAGATGGTTTTATTTTTTTATTATTGCTTGGCCCTAATCCTCTTCGGTAATATTCACATTTAAAATGCATGCATTTTTATCTTTCAGGACTCATTTAGACTCATTAGCACAACACAGATTTTAGTTTTCCTATAGCGTTTCTTCCACCAGGTCGACCTGATAGTAGCTGTAGACTAAATTCCTCACCCTTAAGACGGCTATATAGTTTGTCATTTAGCCCGGTTTGAACCCACAGTTCAGGGTTCTAATCACACACACACAAACACACACACACACACACACATAACAACTATGGTTTTGCCTCCCAAAGCCATTTTCATCCTCTCTGTCTCTGTGACACAGCCACAGCGCTGAATACACTGCACTTCCGTCTGCTTGTTCCCGCACCGCAACTGCACTGTCAGCGAGTGGATATTCTTAGACCCAAACCCGGGCGCTAATCAGACTCACTAGCCTAGCATTGTTTATCTGTGTGAGATGACTTTGATTCCTCATTCTGTTCCTTCAGAAAAAAAAGATTTATTTAAATAAATAGCTCTGACTTCCTTTGTCTCAAGCCAAGTCACTATCATAACATGACCGGTCAGAGGGCCAGAGGAAGGTAACGGGGAGATGGAGCGCGGCTGCAGGCTGCAGATAGAAGAGGTGTACCCTGGGAAAGTGACCTACGCTCCGCCACACCTCAAAACTCTGTAAGACACTCATATATGATTATTAAACATAAGGCAAAGAGAGAGAGACTGACAGGCAAGGCTTAATTTAGTCACTTCCTAACCGAGGGCTCCAGCAGTTTTGTCCTCAGATTACTCAGATGGGATCATCAGACAGGAATGTGGAAGACAGTCTGAGAGAGAGAGAGAGAGAGATGTGATGTGATGTCTGTAGCAACTTTAAAAATAGAAATAAAATTGATATACAGTCATAATTTTGTAGGTTATAATCAGCGTTTATTGAGGCCATCTGCATATGCAAAAGTCACTTTAGTGGGTATACGCATTTAAATGTTTTTCTCGTAAAGTGCAAAAATATTGATGCGAGGACTTCAGATGACGCAATATCTGGATCTACATGCACATTCCCAAATTTCTATATATCCTAATTATTTTTAATATGTAATTCATTATTTCCAGGAGCTCATTGCTTCTACCTTCAACTAAACTGCTAACAGTGATTGTAAATTAATTGCCTAAATTATTACATTATTAGCTAGCTGCATCCTCTAAATTGTAATGTTAACATGCATTCTCTGTAAAGCTGCTTTGAAATTATATGTATCGTGAAAGCGCTATACAAATAAATATGAATTGAATTGTATTGATGACTCATCCTGCACAACACAGATTTTTGTCCAATCAGATGCTCTATAGAATGAGAATGCCCCGCCTCTAAAGCCACCTGCAACAGAGTCGCAAAAATAAAATCATGATTATTTACTGTTCAAATTTTTGAGGTCTGAGATGATTATTTTTTTAATTATCTTATGCTCACCAAGACTCCATTATATTTGATAAAAAATGCAGTAAAAACAGTAATATTGTGAAATATTATTACAATGTAAAATAACTGTTTTCTAAGTGAATATATAGTAAAGTGTAATTTATTCCTGTGATGCAAAGCTGAATTTTCAGCATCATTACTCCAGTCTTCAGTGTCACATGATCCTTCAGAAATCATTCTAATATGATGATTTGGAGAACATGTCTAATTA
This sequence comes from Megalobrama amblycephala, assembly GCF_018812025.1. Classification (NCBI taxonomy): domain Eukaryota; kingdom Metazoa; phylum Chordata; class Actinopteri; order Cypriniformes; family Xenocyprididae; genus Megalobrama; species Megalobrama amblycephala. The sequence continues at coordinate 33,843,818 of NC_063067.1, read as the reverse complement.
TTATCAACATTGAAAACAGTTGTGCTGCTTAATATTATTGTGGAAACTGTGAAACTTTGATTTTAGAAAGTAAATTGATTAATAGAAAGTCCAAAATAATTTATTTGTACGTTGAATTACGGAAGTTAAATGGATTGTGAAGGCTCATTCATGCTTATTTTTTGCTGTTCTCAATATTTTGGTAATATTGGTAAACAGTCTAGATTTACAAGATTCAAATATACTTCCAAATAGGTTTTCCTCACATCAATATCATAATGCTAAATGTCTGAATTCTGCTAAATTAATAAACGTGTGTCATAAAGAAAACCTGAATAAGTTGGTATAACTCAAAAAAATTGAGGTAATCAGTTACATCAAATTTACAAAAAAGTTAAGAAATTCTAAATTTAAGTAAGCAGAACTGGCTGATTTCATAGCATGCTGGGAAATAGAAATCCCAGTTTCAGGTAAATTTAAGTTTTTCTAAATTAAAATAAACAAGTTCATAAAACTCAAATCAATGAAACAATTCAGGTATGTGTCAGTTTCATGAACGCAAAAGAAATACTTTGTTAATTTTAACTAATTAGTTTAAAGCGGAAAGCCCTACTCAAAACAATTAATTATTTTGAGCGTTACGGTTTACAGTGTGGAGTAAATGTTAATGAAAATCTGTGTGGATGTGGTATTGTATGGATATCAATTGTTTCAGTGTGTGTGAGAATATTGTTCACTTGGGGGATTCCCAAACATAGCTGCTTCCATCCATCGGCACAAACTTCCCTTCATCAAGCGGTAGAAAATAGTGAATATTTCATAAAACCTTTGGCACTAACACACAGACACACACACACACACTCCCTCATAAATACACTAATTTGGACCAACTTCAACATATTCATGAATAATCAAAGCACACGCAAACACACACACTCATTAACAGAGTCTTTGTTCATCAAAATGCCTGTATTGGTGTGTGTGTGTGTGTGTGTGTGTGTGTGTGTGTGGTATTGTGTCTGTGTGTGTCCTTCCCCCGTACAGTAAATAGAGAAATAAAAGATGAGAGAGTGTTGTGAAGTTCTCCTCCTCTAGCCGCTCAGTCTGGAGTCTTGGCCAAATTTCCGCTGTGGTGTAGGTGTGGTGCCCGTCTCTCGTTCTTTCACATAGACACAGAGACAGCGGCAGACAGCGCTGAAGTGGGAGTGCTGTCGCTCTCGGCGGGCAGGAGTCCAGCGATCTGCCACGCCAAACCGGGCACCTCCAGAAGAGGACCCGAGGGGTCGGGCAGGTCAAAGGTCAGCTGTCCTTTCTTTTCCTCAGCATTCCCTCTCTTTCTCTCCCGCGGTATCTCTCGATCTTATCAGGTCCCGTCACGACGGCCCTCAGGAACATCCCTGACTTCCTGTTTCTGGAGGTGGCGGGGCGGCAGGAGGTGGACTGGAGGAATGGTGAGACGGCCGCGCACACATTTACTGTGAGAATGTCCAGGGGGGAACGCGGAGCAGACAGCCAGGCGAAGACCACTGTCACGTAGCCAACTTTCACCATCTAAGAGAGGGAGAGACCTTCCCGTCCACACGGCCCACGCGGTATTGCGGTAAATCACTGACGCAGCAGAAGCGTATATGTGCGAGTGTGTATTTATTTACATTTATGTTATATCCCAAACATGCCATGCAAGATCTAACAGGCAGTGTGAAATAAATGTTGAAACTTTAAATAGGTTTGACTTTTTTGTGAGGAAACATACCAAAGAAATTTGCCACAAGAGGCAGTGTGATACAGTTGATTTTACTAAAGGGTGTTTTATGCACAACACTATGAAAGTCCCCTTAACCATGGTAATATTATTGTAACTTTTTTTTTTTTCTGGCAAGTAATTATAAATAAAAAAGGTGTATTTCATATCTCCCCCTCCCGCCAAAAAGAAAAAAAAAAAATTATTTTGCAAGAAAAATAAAACTACATCCACACGAAGCCAGAGCTTTCCATATCCAAAAATTTCGCAAACATGGAGTCGTCTCAAGAAATATCTGCGTACACATGAAACCACTGAAACCGACTCAAAACAATGTAGTATACATGCCAGACCAGTATGTGGCGCTGTAATTCTGCCACAGAGATACACTAAATATGGGGAATAAGACTTGGAGCGTGTGCATGAACCTTGCGCGCTGTATATAAACTTTAGTAAAGCTTAGAAATAAAGTTTCACTTTAGTAAAGCTAATAGGCTCGGTAGCTTCTGCGGCACGAACACAAGCATGTAGTCTGCCGTTGTTATTGTTGCTGTTATGTGCTGTCAGCGGTGTAATATACAGAAAATATACAGATTGGCTGTACACACGAAAACACAAGGGTGTCGTTTTCAGATTTATCCAATCTGGGACCCGGTTTCAAAAAATAGTGGTTTCGGGCTCCCAAAATGTCGGATCCGTCTGGGGTGAAACGCAGATATGATACAAACATTTTTTTTTTTTTACGTATACAGCTACACGCATCTCTGTGGCTCTAAGACGGTTGATTTTTCTTTTGCATTTTTTACAACCATTTAGTACATTTTCTTTACAAACCTTTAAAGGGTTAGTTCATGCAAAAATTAATTACTTAATTAATTAATTAATTAAGACCTTTGTTCATCTTCAGAACACAAATTAAGATATTTTTGATGAAATCCGATGGCGCAGTGAGGCCTGCATTGACAGCAAGATAATTAACACTTTCAGTGCCCAGAAAGCTACTAAAGACATATTTAAAACTGCCAAAGTCCCATGATGTTTTTAGTAAATGAGGCTTTGTTATGTCATAAGTGTTTCGAAATTTTACCACTGGGTGGCGTGACTTTGGCAGTTTGATTCACGCTCTGAACCACTGATTCAAAACAAAAGATTCGTAAAGCTTCATGAAGCAGTGTTTTGAAATCACCCATCACTAGATATTGTTGAATAAAGTCGTTATTTTGTTATTTATGGCGCACAAAAAGTATTCTTGTCACTTCATAACATTAAGGTTGAACCACTCTAGTCACATGACTGTTTTAAATATGTCTTTAGTAGCTTTCTGGGCATTGAAAGTGTTAATTATCTTGCTGTCAATGGAGGCCTCACTGAGCCATCGGATTTCATCAAAAATATCTTAATTTGTGTTCTGAAGATGAATGAAGGTCTTACAGGTGTGGAACAACATGAGGGTGAGTAATTAATGACAGAATTTTCATTTTTGGGTGAACTAACCCTTTAAAGTTTCAATGTAACGGAACTATAGTGCCATATCTTTTCTTCCTTATTGTGAAGTACATCCGAGTGAAATGGATTTTCAAAATGCAAAAGAACTGGTTCTGTATGGAGCATGGTGATGGAAAAAAATATGAGATGGGAAGAAAATTTACATTTCAAAGTTTTTGCGTTCTTTCGCAAATGTTTTGCGTTCCCTCTAGAAACTTTGCATTCACTCGCAAACCTTTTGAGTTCTTTGCGAGTGAACGCAAAGTTTCTAGGGAGAACGCAAAAGCACTGAAATATTTTTTCCCCTCCTGTCTCATATTTTTCCATCACAATGTCCCTTTAGGGGCTCCATAATTCTGCCCATTGCATGTCGAAAAAAATGTAGGTACAAAAAAAATAAATGCATGAATGTGTCATTCACAGTAAGATCAATGACATACATTTAGAAAATAGATTGTGTGAATTTTCAATTCTTCAGTTTTAAAATTTCTTAAATGAAATGTGCCCAATGCTTGAATTTTCTCATAGCATGGAAAAAAATGATGATTTTTAAAAGTATAATAATGTATAACTCAAAAATGATCATGTTTAATCTATTATATTCATTATAAACTTATAAACAAGAGCAGAGAGACATTCCTATTAACTTCCCATTAACAATCTTTTTATATATTAGGCAGCTCAGACAAATCCAATTATTCTCAAAAATTATTCTCATAAATCTAATGTCAAAACTGTCCATTACTGGCAGGTAGCCTAAAAAGCATGTTTCATGTCATAACATTTTTTTTTTGTTTTTTTGTTCAGTATATTATTTAAAATGCCTGAAATGTCTGTTCACACAGAATGTTTTTGCATTCCACTCTGTTGCTTTTCCATTGCTTTTCTATGCAAATATGTGCAGATGTGTTTGACCTTTGCGCTCTTTGTCCTAAAAATATGTCGTTCAACTTAAAGAAAATGTAACTTTTAAAAAAATATGTAGACCTTAGCATTTTCTTTTCCCATTACATTACTCTGCATCTTACGTTTTTAAACGCAAAAGCGTGTTCTCTGTGAACGGCCCCTTAACTCAACCTGACTGCATTAATGCGTACCGCGACAGTAATTTTAGGCTCAGATCAGGCAGAAAAAACGGTAACCGCACACTGGCAGCGGCACGTTTCCCTTTTTATACCCATCACCCTCTCTGCATAATAGCGCTCTCATCTTCCCAAAGGTAAATGTCAGGACCATTATATTTCAGAAAATGATGACAAGTCCTCATAGATAAAACAATAAAAAGCCTCTTGTGGCCTTTTGTGGACTGTTCTTGAGCTGCCTACTGTTCTAATGGAGCTAAATCCACTTCAAATACACATAAAACTCAATTTCCCTCTCAGTGCGATTCTGTGCGGCCTGAACTCTCATGCCTCACTTTGCATTGATTCATAGAGTTGAGAATATTGATGTAGTGCTCAACGGGGGAAGAAATTGGCCGAATGCAGCCGTCTAAGACTGGATGAATTACATAGGTGTGGAGACAAGAAACCACAGGTCTAATTTGTGGTTTTCACATGGACGTTTGAGAACATTTAAATGTGGTTACTTCACATTCTTATAAGGTAAATCAAAAGCCAACTTTTTATACACATGCACTTGTGTACATGCATTTAGTTTTAAACTCATTCACAGTCGGTTTGTGTGTGGAACTACGAGTAACGTTAAGAGTGAAGGTCTTTAACTTTCACATCCTCTTTAGTTAAAGGAGGTTAAGTGATTGTGTTCAACTGTTGTTGACCGTGACCCTTCTCAAAGGAGAGAGGCAAGCCAACATCCAATCTCATTAAGAGGTCGGCCTCTCTGACCCAACCAACGTTCAGTGTTTCTTCTATTTTTATAATACGATGGAGATTGGACTACTCTCTTTCACATCATTGGCAAACATAACTATTTTTATATTCTCATGAAGTTAATGAAGCTCATTGTGAAGTGTGAAGTTCATTGTAATCGCAGCTGTTTAATGCCTCCTCCTATGCTGCATTTTTTCACTAACAGTCGTGCAATAAATGCCTCTGTCACCCAGAGCACAGCAGCGATTTCAGCTCATTAGACTATAACAATAATGTTTAGATGAGCAATAAAAATACCTACGTGTTTGCAGACAAACCCAGACAGGGAATAGCGCCTCGGTATGAATTTTTAAAATCTTAGTTTTGTCTTTTGACATGTCATAACTACATTTTCCTAAATTTTTCCATAACAAACAGGGGAAATAACCAACATAAATCCATAAACAGCTCTAAAAAGCAAAACTTGAAACCTACCTTTCTAAAATACTTTAGAGTTCAGTAATAAAATATCAACAGTATAACAGTATATATATACAGCAGAAAAGTAAACTGTATAAAAATAAATTTATTGTTTTTACACTGCTCTTATAAATAAGTTACACGAACATGTTGTAGCTCATTACCTAAAAATATATGCTTTCATAGCCATATATATTATTTAATTTGACTAAACTACTTGGACTATATTGGGTTACACCAATGCAAGTAATTTTTAAGGGTCACACATGATAGAACAAATTTTTTTGGGTAAAAACTGCATGTTTTCACTTTTTATAGTGTATTTTTAAATAAATTATTGGTTGACCACAAATATTTAGCTGTGAAAACTGTCTATAAATCACTTTAAGTATAGTTATTTCATGCTACCAAGAAACCAGAGAGCAGGCTTTGCTTTATATTCAGGGCAAAGGTTGAATGCATCCAAAATGGTTGTATTACATTAGTATATGTATGTGTGTTGGGTTTGTGTTTTCTTCACTTTGCATTGACTGCCATGTCTTTACATTCACGCTCATTGTTACAAGTTGTTAACACTCAAGTGCACAGCTTTCTTTGTGGTCCTGGCCCCCCAGTATAAACATGTTAGTGTGTGTGTGTGTGTGCAAGTGTGTTATGATTTAGTGTATGTGCCCTATATGAGTGTGTGTACAGCAGGCCTAAAACAATGGCCCTCTCAGATTACATCTCTCTGTCTGTGGAGGCTGTAAAGGGGGGCAGGAGAACTCCCACTGGCTAACCCTCCCGCCTCTCCTGTCCGGGCCAGCGCTCTGATTGGCTCAGGCCACGTATATATTTACAGCATGGGTTCACCAAAACTCACTACAACTTTCAAACTCAGCACAAGAACTATACACCGTCTGGAGAGCAGGAGTTACAAAACACTAACATCTGTGGGATTTTATACTTCTGAAACATCCAAAACAAAGCCTTTTCTAATTTTTCCTTCTTTTTTTTTTCTGGCTTGTTTTATGATTCGTTTCATTTGTGTTACTGGTCAGTCTGTATTTAAAGTGACTTAGAGTAGCATAAAGGCGTCCTGGTGTTCCTTCTATCCAAAGAAAACAGCTTGCTTTAACCGTGGTGGTCTTGCTGGAATGAATATATCTGAGTCTAGTTGCTGTCAAGAGGCCAGTTCTCAGCCCAGCCAGGTTGTGGAGCACGGGACATGGGGTGCCTCCTCCAGCACTCCGGGCCCTGACCGGGGACATAGTTTTGACCGCAGCCGGACCACAGAGCTGGCACCGGTGCCAGGCTCTGGATTGCGGACGGGGTCCCGAAATGGAGGGGCCACAGCAGAGGCCAGGACTGGAAGCCCGGACTCAACTCGCCCTGGAGCTCTGACCTTAGGCTCCGGTGAGGGGAAATCAGGGGGGGAGTCGAGGATCAGGAGGCCGATGAATGCCTTCATGGTGTGGGCAAAAGATGAGCGCAAACGTCTGGCCCTCCAGAACCCAGACCTGCATAACGCCGTGCTCAGTAAGATGCTGGGTAAGACATTCCCTATGCAACATGGGGGTTAAGCTGGGGTCATTCTAGTACTTCGGCAGGGTGCGATGTCACGGACGTGGCATATTTGAAAAGGGATGCTTCAAAATCAGATTGAGTTAAAAAAAAAAAAAAAACACTGAGTTGCTTAATTATTAAAATTGATAAGTAATAAAATATAATATTAAAATAAAAATTAAAAACCCACAAAGTTTGCACACTTTATTTTATGGTGTCCTTGATACGGTGTAATTATATATTGAAGTAATATTAATTAATATAATTAATAATGTATTCACTATAGGGTTTGGGGTAGTTTCATGTAATTATGCATAATTTACTGTTATTACTACAGTAAGATCATGTAACATATGTAATAAGGACACTGTAAAATACAGTATTTCCTGTTAGGTTGATATGTGGTTAATAGAGGAATAATTTTGGTCTTGAGATACATAAATATTATACTACTTGACATTGCACTGGGTCAAACACGACCACATTATCATTTAAATCTTTAGGAAGTGGACATAAAATAAACTTGGTCTTAGTGGATATAATAATTTAAACATGATCACTTTTGTATTTATTGTTAAAATGATACTCGTGTTGCACAAAATCATGTCCCAATTCACATCCTGTTACTTCTTCTACAATCAAGCTGTTTCCTTGTTTAATCTAACTACAAGCTAAATGTTACACTCATGCTTAAAACCAACTTATATTTTTCAGTTTATTACTATAAAACCGAACTTAGTATGCAGTTCAGAATTTTAGATGAGAAAACAAGCCTTGGGCACACACGATATGGAAGTCGTTTAAAAAGTTTGTGAATGTTGCACAATATTTGTTTTTGGCTGTTTCTCGGGGAGGCATTTTGATGTCCTTATTTTTTGAAATACAGGGCTGTGGCAGACACACAAGCTGCTGATTGTCTGCAGCCATTGACCCATTAATAATTCAAATACTACAACCCAACCCTGTGTGCCCAGCACCAGTTACATGTAGTGATTCGCTCATGTCATGCTCGTTGTCAGCTTATGTTACGTACATCTATTTTCACCAAAAAAAAACAAACGCTGCTGCAAACATAATCGTCGTGACAGCTCTTTTAAAAAAAAATGTGCTTGATTATATTTGCATATTGATTCCAGAGAGCTAAATTAAATACTTTTTATAAATAACCAAATGAATCTGACTCAATAACCGAGGGCTTGATTGTTTCTATATTCAATTAGAACAATTTAGATAATGTTTTAGTGATAAAAATCATATTTATAAACCACTAAAACAGAAACAGTGGACACAAGAAGAAGCTTTACTCCTGAATCACTAACACTGAGTGAATGATGTTTTTAGGTCAGTCCTGGAAGGCTCTAAGCACACTAGACAAGCGTCCGTTTGTGGAGGAAGCTGAACGGCTCCGCTTGCAGCACCTCCAGGATCACCCGAACTACAAATACCGTCCTCGCCGCAAAAAACAGCCCAAGAAGATGAAACGAGTGGAACCGGGTTTGCTCCTCCAAGGCCTGGCCCATGGAGGTCCGGGACCCGGAGATGCCTACTCGCCGCACCGCCATGCCCATCATCTGCTGCCTCCTCTGGGACACTTCCGAGAGCTCCACCCATCTGGAGCTCCAGAGCTGGAGAGTTTCGGCCTGCCGACGCCGGAGATGTCCCCACTAGACGTGTTGGAGGAGGGAGGCGGAGATTCTGTGTTTTTCCCCCCTCACATGCAGGAAGATGTGGGCCTGACTTCATGGATAAACTACCACCAGCATCCAAACCATCAGACTGGCCACCACCCTCACCACAGCTCCCATAACCTCCAGCATTCCCACCCACACCTCAACCAGAAGTCTCCACTGGCCTGCCTCCCACTGCAGGAGAAATGCCTGGTGGTCGAGTCCACGAACCCTAATGGTCTCTACCCCAACATGAGCCTCCCAGAATCCTCCAAGGCTGCTCACACTCCCACACCTGCAGGCTATTACGGCCAGATATACGGGAGCAGTCAGCCCCAACCCGCCTTCACCTCTCATCTAGGCCAGCTGTCTCCACCGCCCGAGACCTCGGTGGTGGCTCAGGTCGCTCCGCCCTCTCTGGACGCTGTGGACCAGCTGGGACCCTCAGCTGAATTCTGGGGCGAGGTGGACAGGATTGAGTTTGATCAATACCTGAGCGCTAGCAGGACTCGATTGAGCAGGAATGCCCCTTGCGAGGAGAGCAGCGCTTTGATATCGGCCCTGTCCGACGCCAGCAGCGCTGTCTACTACAGCACATGCATTACGGGATAAAACTGCGATCTCCACGCAGACCTGAAGTCTGGTGCACATATGAGTCTCAGATCTTTTGAATTATTCGAGTTACCTTCTTCAGGGAATCATCTTGTCCGGTTTCACGAATCACTGGAGGTTACTGAACTCTATACATGTCAAGGATGGTTCTCACAGTATAGACTTCACTAAATTGCATTTCACAGTATGACTAGTCATTTCTGGTCTTGATAACCTGTACTTTCTGAGACTGTGGTCAAATTTAACCGATAATTTTGCTGACTCCATCCAGCTACTGTATGCTTACGGTCTCAAATGAGGGTACTGGGACGTGGAAGTCAAGAATGTGAATATTTTTGCTATATATACATATGTCTTTCTATTTGCTTTTTATATTGTTTCTATTTTTATAGACATTTTATATAAGGTTGTATGAAAATATGTTTTGCACTGGGTATGTGAAAACCACTCAAGACTCTTTTATACTGCACTTAATATCTTTCAAATACACTTATCCATGACAATCCGAAGTATTTTGATCTATTGGCGACTAATTTATCGTGCATTCTTCCCTTTTTTTGTGGTTTAATGTGTTTGAATTGGGCATTTCATGTGGACATGAAATTTTGTAATCCTCTTAGCACTCGAGGAACGTGCCGAGTTGGTAATAACTCTCCCCCTTTTGGTAATAATTATCTTCAAATAAAAAGAGTTTGCAATAAAAAATGTCTCAGAGCTATTAAATCAAAGCAATTAAATTGAAAACACACAATTGTACATAGTATTTCACTAACACACTTTCCCACACCACAGAGTGCATGTGCTTTTCTAGATGTTTTTTCTTCTTAAAAAGGGTTTTAATTAAAAAATTGTATTACACATCAAAATGTATTTTTTTTTTTTTTTTTTTTTTTTTTTTTGCTAAATAAAGTTGTCACTAAATGTTGGGTACTTGTCAAAATCATTACACTTGCATTAGGTACATATTTGCCTGTTTTATGTAAAATGGTGATGTGGCTGCAATTGTTGTTGCCTTTTGAGAGAAACAGAGAGCGAGAGCAGGGCCACAATGTTTAAGTTGTAATCCAGTCTCGTTTCTCTGATTCCCTCCTCCAAGATTTTTGATCAGCCACAAAATGAGTTTGGCTCTTTAAGCTATTTTTTCCCCTAAAACCACGGACAAAAAGAAAACATTTTCGACCGAGGAGAACAAAACTGAAACTGTCTTCTCTTATGTCTTCATGCAAAAAAAGGCAGCTCTGAGATTAAAGAAATGCTCCCTCATGTTGATTCATTCAATACTTGAGAACAAAAAGATTGATATAAGAGTGTTTTTCAAGAGGGAAAGTAGTCTTTCCAAAGCATTTACATTTCAGGCAGGATGCCTAGTGTGTGTGTTCTTTACATCAAATGATACACTTCATGTGTTCTTTTCCTCCATATCATGCTGACTATATTCGGATGTCTGTTGAATGACACACCACAGATTCTGTTGCCAAGACGCTAAGTGGGCTCAGTTAGGTCCAGGTCAGCTGCCGTGCGGTAAAGTTTCATCCCGCCAATTAATTAGCCATAAAATTAGCAGGAATGTCAAAACAGAGGAAGATCCTGGGGAAACTGGGGATGTTGGGATAGCAGGAATCTCTGTGTTGGAGAATATCTCCCTGTATGTGCAGCAGGGGGAAGGATGTTAAAGGGAAGAGGAGCTTTTTTCACCCCTGACCGGCTCCCTAAATGGAAAGAACAACACTGACCGATCATGCAGGTCCAGTAATTCTGAAGTCCAATGTGCAGGTCAGCAAAATGATGTGTATTTTGAGCTGCGCTCTATTTTGTGTGTGACAGACCGAAAGGCTACTCTTGTGGTCGTCAGTGGTATTGCGCCATTTCTTTCACAGTTTGGAGTTTATTGACCATTTTGACTATGTGAACTCAAAAGCAGGGTTTTCATGACATGCCCCCTGGTGATTTTTTATTTATTTATATATATATTTTTTTTTCAAATGAAACCGATTGTAAAGCTCTTGACTTTTTGGAAAGATTAATCATCAAAACTCAACCCTACAGGCTCCAGGAGTCTCAAGTTTAAAACAATGTTTCAACTTAAGCTAAGAGATCTCTTAAGTCTTTGTATCTCATTATCAGTCAACAGACCAGTGTTTGTTTTCTAATATTTTGGGCCTAAAAATAAAGAGGTTCAAAGTGTTCTCAATGCCTTTGAACATTTTTGCTACATTTTTGCTTACACTGTTTCTACACCTGCATAGTTCTGATAATAGCAGGGCTCCAGACAGAATTTTTTTATTATTTTTTTATGTTTGTTGATTATGGCTACAACATCCAAATAATGTTTTTCTTACGATTCAGCCTTAAAACTGGTTATCATATGTATCTTTGTTTACACGTTGTAATATTTAGTAAATGTAAATCTCACAAATCTAAAATTTACTATACACCACATTAACAGATTACGAATCATTTCAAATCAAATGACTCCGTCAGTGAAATTAGAAATGCTCTAAATGATTCACTGAGTGAGTCTGAATTACAACAATTTGTTATGCAAATCGGACATCACAGCTCATGCTGTGTTTGTCGGTGCAGGAAACACTGGCCTGACATGAAATCACATATGGACACACACAAAGCTTACCTGACTATATTTTGAATTATTGTTGAATATGTTTATTTTTTGTCACACTTACTGTAAGTCACAGTCCGGAGCCCTAAAATATGCTGATATTAAGAATATAAAGCCTAGGCGTATTGAGGAAAGGCATGCAATTTTTTCTATTAGGCCTAGTTGTCTTTTTTCTATTTTTCTATTTTTTTTTTAAGTGATTAGATATAGGCCTATAGTATTAGCTTAGTAAATGACAAAAATGTATTTAAAAATTACCGTAGACTTGCATTGCATCTGTATCTCTTTTTTTCCCTATAAATGATTTATGCCTCAGATCATGCAGATGACACGCCAAAACAAATGCTGTCATGTGTTCTGATTTTTGGGAACATAATGGTGTGAGACCATAGACCATCAAGGAGGCAATTATTCCAAATCATTCTGATGACAGACTTTGGCTGAAGCATTTCAGAATGACTAAAACAGCATTTGATGTTGTGCGCACTTTGGTTCACTTTAGACATTCTACTAAGTATGAAGTAACTTTGCAACTACATGTAAACTATCTCTCATTAGAGTATTAGTAAACGGTTATGGTTTGGGTTAGTGGAATAAATTGACATGTACTTGCAAATTACTTATAGTCTGTAGAATGTCTGTTGGGGAGCATCAAAATAAAGTGTCAGCAGATATTAAACAGACAGTCTACTAATACTCTAATGAGAAGCTTTCTTGCAAAGTTTTATAGTTAGTAGAATGTCTAAAGTGGAGAATCAAAATAAGCTGTTACAGTTTTTGCAATTTTTATGATTTTATGCACATCTTGGTATTTCTATCCAGTGCTTTTTTTTTTCTTTTTTTTTTTTTAATACAATGTCCCAAATGTGCATAAGAATATGTGGAGACAAACATAGCTCTTGTGCCAGTGACTACCACCCTAGCAACACCCTAACAACCACCTGGAACAACCCAGAAATCACATAACATTGACAATAACTTTTGCAAGTATTAGCACTAATATTTTCATACATTTTCTGCATATTATGCAAAAATCCAGTTGCACACTGTCAGACTTTTATTCAAATAGGATGTGTCTGTTTTATGCGTTTGCGCATGTGGGAGTGTTAGTGATTTCATGTGTCAGTAAGTAAGAAGGCGAAAGATCTTGACCTGCGTAAGTGTTTTATTATTGCAGCTGAAGAGTGCATGTATGTGTGTGTGTGTTTTTCTTCGCACACTTGCTTCAGCTTTTCCATCAGGCCAAACAACGGACTCTCCCCAAAACCCTGTCCAGCAAACCTACTGCATGATGTCATCTGTATATTTTCTGTTTCTTTCCTCCCTTCTTCTTATCAGGAAGTGTGGCCCCCTACTATACCCTTACTCTTCCCCTCTTGGACAGGAAGTTGCTCTGCCTCCCCTTCCTGTGTAAGCAGCAGGACGTGGCGCATATGTGTGCGTGAACAAACATGCATGTACCGTAAATGCGTAAAGAAGGAACCAAGCCTCTATTACGGGACTCACTGACCCTGTTTACACCTGGTAGATACGTGATGTAATATGCATCTCAGATGTGTCTTGTGAATAGATTTAAATAGAGGTTGGCCTTTAATTTCATATTATATATATATATATATATATATATATATATATATATATATATATATATATATATATATATTAGCCTCGTGGCTCGAGGTCCGAGGCTATTGGTGCTGCCGGGCACGCTGTCAGCCCTGGCTCACACTGGCCCCAACAGTGGAAAAGTGACTAATGGGGTCACAGACAGGCCAGGCTAGAGTTCAGAGGTGCAAGGAAGAGCCCAATATTACAGTCAAAATCATATATTAGCTTCTGCTACTTCTATACAACAAAATCTGAAACATCTTGAGATCATTAGTTGGACATATTCAACATTTTTAGCACTGATAGTACATGAAACATCGCATTGACTTACTGCAACTTAATCCCTGTGAGTAGGTGGCTTTTTTAATAGAATATTATTCCAGAGACAGTGCTAGAAAACACAAAACTGCTGGTCGCTGGTTCTTGACTTCCTGTGTCCAGTCTTTATTGTTGAACTAGAATGTCTCCTCTGACTTTCTCTTTCCTGAACTGTCGGCATAATTTACGAGTGTGGCTATGCATAGGCCTGGTGGTTTGGTGGCCTTGGGTTTGTGTGACCCGTGGGTTGTGGGTTCAAACCCAGGACAGGACGGTAACTGTGACCCAACCAAATGGACACATGCCATTCCACTCTGAGCTTCAAAGTCAGGTTGTGATGGTTACAGTTAGAACAAGCTGCTAAGACTTCTATGCATTGGCTATATGGGTGGTTTTATGGGAGATTTCAGCCTTCTGATGCGTTAACACATTCGTATTTGTTTAATTCCACCTTCATTGCATACGAAATATATGCACTGATCAGGCCTGTGCACTTTTACAGTTGTAGTTCTACAATTTATTGCAATTAAATGATGACTGTATACTGAGACTTCACAGTAGGTCCAGGAAATGACTATAATGTAGCAGCACTGTGCTGTAGAATTACAATAATTATCTGTGTCTGCATTACAGTAATCTTGAGTATATGTACACAGTGTTTAGGTGCTCGGTATGTTCCCAGCATTTTTTGTATTTGCTGATTTATTGTGCTGCTTTTTTTTGTCACTTTTAATTGCATGTTTTTATGTAACAGTTAGTTCCAGTCCTCAAATCTGATTGGTCGAGCAGAATTCCAAGTGCGCTGGTACAGCACTGGGACTTTTCACTGTTCATATCACTCCACTTGTCTGTGTTTGTGGAAAAACATAGATATTCTGGCCGAAATTAAGAATTAATTCATACGACTTAATTCGTTTTTTGATCAAATTCTCTCATTTTAGGTAAATCATGGTCAAATTGTTTTCATTTGTTTCCTTGTTTTAATTTAGTTAAATTGTGGCCATGAGGGGACAAATTAATAAATCATGGGAATGTTGTTTTTTTGTTGTTGTTTTTTTTTATCATGTGCTGGGCTCCGTATAACACAGTTACTCCAGTAGGCGGCTACAACAGACTGTTGCAATGACTGAGTCATTGAATAATTCATTTAACCAATCTAAAAAAATAATAATAATGAAATAAAAAAAAATGAACCATTCAGGAACAAAACATCACTACTGTGTTTTTTTTTTTTTTTTTTTTACCCAGAGCAGAATCAGAAATTAACTTTCCCAGAAAACACTCTTAGTTCATAAAATATTATAGTATTATTGCTGTATATAATGTTCAGTGTTGCCACATATAGATGCAGTGTAGACATGTGAAGTTATAACTAAATAATATAATTAAACCACAATTATACTTACCTTTTTTGTGTTCTGTAATGCTACTACACCAACAGGAGAAAAATAATTGAGAGTAAAAACAATAAAAATGGTGTAATTTTTAGGAAATACCAGACTCAGAAGCAGAGATATGAATACAACAGGTTTATTTAGCAGTGTTTGCGAAATGAGCAAACAGGTGAGTAATCTTGAATATAGCACAGTGGTCTCAAACTCATAGAGGGCCACAGATCTGTTTGGTTTTGCTCAGACCCTAATCAAACACACCTGATCCAGCTAATCAAGGTCTGAACTGTGCAGAGCTGTGGCCCTCCAGAAGTGAGTTTGAGACCACTGAAATAGCAGATAGAAGATCATGAAATTATGATAGTGTCTTTACTGTGTTGAAGATGATGGTGGAGATCGTGGATTAGGTGATGAAGATCGTGGAGAGCACATACTTCCCAGGATGGATGGTACAGGTGAGTATACAGGTAATGGTTGAGGCTTACAGGTGAAGGAGAGGATCACTGGAGACTGGAAAAACAAGGATCAAGTAGGAGATGGCTGGAGAATCACTTTGGAGAAATTACTGCATGTAAATAGACAAGTAAGTAGTCCTTATCAAGATCAGATGATGAGTGTAGTTGAGGTGTGTGCTTTTATGCCTGAGGTGAAGAGTGTGCAGGTGAGGAACAGGAGGGATGCTGGGAAATGTAGTGTGCTATAGTGACAGGGCTGGGGATGGGAGTTCATGACAGTAATACCATAATGTTGATTTTAAAAGAAACATGATTATCAAACAATTTCACATTAAAAATAATAATTTATTATGACTGTAAGCTTGCATTTATATCAGTGTTAAATTCTGAATACATAATCATATTTTTCGGCATTACTTCTAAATTTTGGCAATTGTTTACAGTGTGCTCTAATTGTTAAAGTAGTCAATTGTGTTATTCCAAGACAAGCAGCACTTGCGAGGGGCCATTTTCTCCATGGCTCTCTACAGTTTCCATGACAGTGCCATAATTGACAGTGCAGCGTCTGTGAGACGGGCTGCTGACCCGGAGTGACGCCTTGCTAAAGATCGGGGAGTGAGCCAGCAGACTAAAACAGCCCTCATAAACGCTCCGTTCTTTTTTGGGGGTTGTTTTGGGTGTTTTTTGATGTTTTTCTGTTTCGAGGTTATTTTTTCCTTCACACAATTCCCCTTCTCAGGTTTCCATTTTCTCTTTTACAAACATATCATTGTGAGTCTCTGTCTCTGCAGAGTCAAACAGGACTTGGCCTTGAGAGCGAGTGTGTGTGTGTGTGTGTGTGTGTGTGTGTGTGTGTGTGCGCTCTCACCCACACACTCAGCACATACTACTAAAGGGCTAGTCACTGCCCTGGCCCGGAGGTTACGAGGGTAGTGTCTCCACTTGGTCTTTGACAGGGTAATTTCAATTGTTGACTCTCTCAGACACAGTCAATCACACACATATACAGTAAACTCACATCCCTTTCCCAGGACCCACAGTCTCTTAACCCGCTGGTGCCATGCGGCCGTTGTGTAACATCCACCCAGGCTCTGTATGTTATTTTTTTCCTTTCTCATCCTGCCTGTTATTTGCCATCCTTATAATTATAAAAAACAACTCTATGCCCTTGATGAGTGATGTTTTTTTCAAGTCTCTGTGATGTAAAGACACTACCACTTACTCGCTGATTTATCCTCACTGTGTTAAATGGCTGTTTCCGTAGCGATGTGACAGGGCTCTGCAAACTGAGGACAAAACTCTTTTTTGTTTGCATTAAGTGGTTTTCTCTGGGAGAGAAGAAGACAGCGAGACCGCAAGTGTGGGGAGTGGCCAAGAGCCAAAATGTGGGGGGAGGGTGGGGGGTAAATGAGGGTAAATGAAGAAAGAAAGAAAGAAAGAAAGAAAGAAAGAAAGAAAGAAAGAAAGAAAGAAAGAAAGAAAGAAAGAAAGAAAGAAAGAATCAGACAATAAAACAAAGAAAGAAAGGAACAAACAAGCAAAGTAATAAAAACAAACTAAAAAGAAAGTCAAAACACACAAACAGAAAAAAACAAGAAAGAAACTCACAATCAAACAACAACAAAAGAAAGAAAGAAAGAAGCAAAGAAATTAAACCCAAAAAAAAAAAAAAACTAAAAAAGAAATGGTCAAACAAAACAAACAAAGAAACAAAGACTCAGAGAAAGGAATAAACAAGTAAAGAAATAAAAACAAACTAAAAAGAAAGTCAAAACACAAACAGAAAAAAAATTAAACAAAGAAAGAAACTCACAATCAAACAACAAAACAAAGACTAAAAAGAGAAAGAAACAAGCAAAGAACTAAAATAAAAAATAAAATAAAAAAGAAAGTCAAACAAAAACAAACAACCAAACAAACAAGAAACAAACAAAGACTAACAGATAGAAACAAACAAGCAAAGAAATTAAATCAAAACAAACTAAAAAACAAACAGTCAAACAAAAAACAACAACCAAACAACCAGAAAAACAAACAAACAAACAAGAAACTAACAAACAACAAAGCAAAGACTAAAAGAAAGAAAACAAACAAGCTAAGAAATTAAACCGAAACAAACTAAAAAAGAAACAGTCAAACAAACAAACAAACAACCAGAAAAACAAACAAACAAACAAGAAACTAACAAACAACAAAGCGACGACTAAAAGAAAGAAACAAACAAGCTAAGAAATTAAACCGAAACAAACTAAAAAAGAAACAGTCAAACAAAACAAACAAACAAACAAACAAACAAACAACAAAGCAACGACTAAAAGAAACAAACAAACAAGCTAAGAAATTAAACGAAAACAAACTAAAAAAGAAGCAGTCAAACAAACAAACAAGAAAGAAAAGAAAAATAAATTCAAAACAATCAAATAAATAAACAAAAAAGAGAGAAATGAACAAAGCAAAATAAACACTCAAAGAAGCAAAAAAAAAAAAAAAGGAAAAGGAAAAGCTGCTTTAGCTTTCATCTTCTTGCTCTCTGAATATCTGCACACAACACACAACACACACACACACACACACACACACACACACACACACACACACACACACACACACACACACACACACACACACACACTTAGCTTGAAGCTTCACAGCTCTATAAAGCCTTCCTTATTGTTGCTTTCCAATTCTATTTTCTGATTTTATTTTCACATGAAAAGTTTGTCAGCATATTCCACTTATTTATTTTAATTTACCCCAAAAAATGTCTGGAAAGTTCCACCCAAAATTGAAAAAGACAGGAAAACAAGATGAGGAAAGATGTTGCTTATGTGTCGCTTGTGAGTCTCTGTAGCTAACCACCCACTCCAGTGCTATTCGGCACATCAAAAAGAGCTTAAGTTTCTGATGGAAAGCCAAACATTTCCTATTCCTTTTTTATGGTCTCTCTCGTCTTCTGCAGCTCTCTCTGTGACCAGCATGGGAGGAAGCATGAAGCAACACTGCTGTGATCCTGTTCCCAAGATGTTTGAAGGTGAATTTTTTTACATATTCAACTTTCACTTTGTGATTTTCACAATCCTGCTGTTACACTGAATATCAGAGTGATGATATTCTTTAAAACAGACCTCTTTCTTATGTGATATTGTTTAAATATCAAAAAATATAAGACACCGAGTAGTAGGGACACATAAAGGTGCAATTATTCTGCTTTGAAATGTGCACATTGTCACCTGTAAAAATGTGTGTGCGTTCAGTCGTACAGCAGATGACTCTGTTTCCTCTCCTTTGTTATTCCAGTTTCTTCCTGTTTCACACACTTTAATTTCACACTCAAAAACACAGATTTAAAGAGAGGTAGTGAGATCAATTCTTCATTATTTCTCAAGAGGTTATCTGAAAAACACTTGACAGACATTAGAAAGTCAACATATCATTTTGTCAGTGTCTTTAAAACCAGACATGTTAGGCAAAGGCATTCGCTGCTGCTTCCACTGTTAGCCCTCAGCACAACATTTCCTATTTCTCAGTCTGTTCCATTTTTTCCCCCCAGTTGGAGGATGTTTTTTCCTTTTCCTGGTCACGTATTACTCAACATCACTGCTACCTCAAGGAGGTATTTCCCATTACTTTGTAAACGAAAATGTCCATCATTAACATCGAGCAGTGCACTGTTGAACCTCAGGCCAAAACAATATGATATGTAGTGGATTGTAGTATGTCCGGATTACATTCATACTACACACATTAATACTATATACTGTAGAATGTACTTTTTAATGTTCACGAGGTAAGTACTTATTCAAAAGAAGGAGAAAGCTGAGGATAATGACCAGGCCTACATTTGGAAAATGCAAAGAAGTGATTTATACAGTACGCGTTCAAAAAAGAGCATAAAGTGCTACACTCGGGTCAGATGTGTACAGTGTGCCTGACGTAAAGTGCTGTCATGAAACTCTAGATGTCGCAGGCTGATACATAGGTTCTTAACTCAATCTGCTTGCAATCACATCATTCTCTACAGGGCCCAGCTGATTGGTTCTTGCTGTATCAGTAGGCAATGATCTCGCTGCTCAACCTTCAAATATTTGGTCAGCATTTGCTGTGAAATTGCAATGTCCTTTCAGAAACCCTCCATCTTCCCCAGCTCCACCTGTATAGATCTGCTATGGGTAATTCATGTATGCTATATTGTGCAGCAGCAGCATGTCTTACTTGCTCACAGCAATGTATGTATTGGCAGAAGTAAGTCCAGTACTTGCTCTGCAGCAGCAGAAGCAATAACAACAGTGTAGCAAATCTATTCAAACATATCAACATTGTCATATCCATTACCACGCTAAACACTCCGAGAGTCATGACAGAAATTTAATCATCAGCATAGTAGACTTGTACTAACTGTGCATACTCAGTACACCCGATGGGCACATGCAAATTGTTTGCAATAATTAGTCTGCCTCGGGCCGTTATTTAACAGTCAGAAAAGAACTTGAAAAGACAGAACAACATAAAACTACTGGAGATGGCAATAACAGCAGATGGCTACGATGATGAGTGTTTGTTAGGGGGTTAAGAAATGCACGCAACTTAAATGAGTACAAACACATTTTTATCCCTCATAACTTCTGGTGAGAAATAGCACATACACTGGACAAACATAAGACTTTCTAGAGCAAGTGTTGACTGCTTGTGTTTGCACATGCTGGAGTATACTTTGAAAGGCTAAGTGATCGGCTGTTCACATATGTGAACATATTCGCGATATTTCAGTGAAATTTCACTGCCAAAAAAAGGGTACATTATTTATTGTCAACAGCATAGCAGTGAATGAAGCAAATCTCACACATCAGTGTCAGTTTCAAAGCAATCAGCTTTCTGTTGGTCAGCACGGCCAATTCATGTGACAACCTTGAACATGAGTGTGTAATGTGTGGTAAACTGTGTGCGGTAACTTTTTACTAAAAATACATCTGGCATTTGATAGGTGAAGGTATCATTTCTGTACATGTAGACTATACATACTGTATTCTATATTTGGTTGCAAATGAGATGTTAGTGGGGATGGGACACAACAAGCCGATTGGCCATTGAGCAATGTCAGACCGTTTTTTGAGCTTCGGTTGGCGTAGTTTTTTCAGTGTGTTCTGCACCGTTAGCTCCAGTCGGATGCCATTGGGGATTTTTGGGCAGATCGCATTACAAGTAACTTGAGTTATGTAATCAGATTACTTTTTCAAGTAACTAGTAAAGTAACACATTGCTTTTTTCAATTTACTAAAAAATATATGTTACTTTTTCAAATAAGTAATGCAAGTTACTTTTTCACCTTTATTGCCTGACAGCTCTCTAGTCCTCGTGTTGAGAGAAATAAAGCACAGAGGTGTTGTGTGCGCTGTGTGAACATGATGTTATTGTAGTTCTAGAGTAAATGTGAACATGCATTTACTCAGCTCACTTGCATGAAAACATTCACAAATATAGCTGCAAGCAGCAATTACGGGGCCAAGCACAAAAACGGCACAAGAAGCCAGCCAACATGCCTGTGAGCATCAGACCAACTGCAACAGTGAGCAATTAAAGACCTATTAAGATCATTTTAGGCA
This sequence comes from Megalobrama amblycephala, assembly GCF_018812025.1. Classification (NCBI taxonomy): domain Eukaryota; kingdom Metazoa; phylum Chordata; class Actinopteri; order Cypriniformes; family Xenocyprididae; genus Megalobrama; species Megalobrama amblycephala. The sequence continues at coordinate 33,822,506 of NC_063067.1, read as the reverse complement.
AAAGAACTGAAAAATTATATATACTGTCAAAAGTAAGGATTTACTGGTTTATCACTTTCCACCAATAGGTGGCGCTGTGACAATTTTTGTGGTATGGTCAGAGTGAGTTGACAATAAACAAACAAAGTGTCAATATGTCAAAGCATTGCAGAGATACAGCTTCAAGAGTGGGTTTTGCATCATGCCTCAAATTCGTTGCTCCGGTATATGAAAACGGTTTGACGCATCGACTTGAAATCCATAACTTTTTGTCGGCATGGTCTGAAGATGATACGGTTCGATTTTGGCAAAAATCGGAGTAACGGTCTAGGAGGAGTTCAAAAAAGTAGGTTTTTAAAGAAAAATAATATGGCGGACAGGAAGTTCAGCCGACTATGGCAAATTTGATATTTGTGTTCTCAGCATGATCCAAGGAATCTACTGAGACCAGTTTCATTGCAATCAGTTAATAGAGTAAAAAGTTATTAGCACTTTTGTAAATTTTGTTATAACTTTTGACCACAAGGTGGCGCTGGTCCGAAACCTCTCAGGCTCCTTCAGGGCATTGTCCTGATGACCCATACCATTTTGTATCGATATGCTAATGCGTTCATAAAATACAGCATTTTAGCACAAAATTCAAAATGGCTGACGGCCAAAATGGCCGATATGGGAAAATTGGATATTATTTGACTCGATATGATGCCCCGAATCTAATGAGACCAAATTTATGATTTTTGGTCAAACCCATCAGAAGTTATAAGCAATTATCTCTCATATCTCCACTCAGTAGGTGGCGCTGCGCCGAAACACTGCATGATGCCTCAGGTCATGCTTGTGATAACATGTACCAAGTTTGGTCTGAATACAATAAAGCAGTGCAGAGATACAACCTTACGTCTATTTTCGCAAGCGCTACGTACAATTCGTTCGCGTGTTTTATGAAAACGGTTTGAGGAATTGACTTGAATTCCATAACTTTTTGTCTGCATGGTCTGAAGATGATCTGGTTAAATTTTTGTGAAAATCAGAGTAAAGGCCTAGGAGGAGTCGAAAAAGTAGTTTTTTCAGATTTGCTATGGACACAGTTCAGACTGTCCTCTATCAGTGTGCCAAATTTCACAACTTTTTACCATATGGTTCTATGGGCTGCATAGACTCAAGAGCGGAAGAAGAAGAAGAATAATCGAAAATAAAAAAAAGAACGCCAACAGATAGGTTAGATAGGTTACAATAGGTGCCTCCGCACCTTCGGTGCTTGGCCCCTAAATATACACAAGTGAAGTTAATAAACGTAATTCCAATTAATACCAAGGTATAAAACCAGCATCTTACCTCTTCCTGTTGTTAGTTCTTTCGGCATCCCTCCTCCTCCCCTTCTCCTCCTTTTTGTGCTATTTTTGCCTGTTATGGGGGGCAATCGGAGCTCGAGTAGAATATCCTTTCCGAGCCCCTCTATAGCAGACAGCAAGCCAGATCTGTTTACCACTTACGCTAAGATTATATGGGCACATGAACTCGTGAAATATACTTTATGTATTTAATCTCACTTTATTAACTAATGTCTTTGCTGCTGTCCTTAAATGATCTGATTCAACCATACTAATAATCAAAAATTACTTTAGATTAGATGTAGAAAAAAGAGTGTTGAACTTCCATCTCCTGCATCCTATTCTTCTTTAATCCAGGGGTGTGTTTCCCAAAAGCATTGTTAGCCAACTAACATCGCAAGTTCTGTTGTTACTAACATAGTTCGATGATTTGGTGTTTCCCGAAAGCATAGTTCAAACGAACATTCGCAAACTGCATCGCAAACTTGTGTGGTTGGAGCGACAGCTCTCGAGCTGTGGTTAGAAGCATAGTTTCTTGTTTTTATGACATGGGGACTTAATAAATTGTTATCTTGAGCAAAATAAGGAAGCTGACATTAAGTACAATGTATATCTTTTATTTCGAATATATACAAATGTCATTTATATATTTTAGTTTGTCAGGAGAGCTAAAGCACTGTTTTTGAAGAGTGCGCATATGTGCTCTAGTATGTCAGAACAAGCATTTGATTGAATTTGGAAATAAAGCAAAATAACTGAGGAAAATGAGAACTAGTCCTCTAATGTAATTTATAGCAGAAATTCTAGCATTAATTCGATCTCAAACGGATTCATTTAAAGAAGTTATTACTCCACCACCTGCGTGACGTCATTCACCAACGTGGTTGAACGTCAAGTTTGCGGCAATACGGTTTCGGGAAACAGTCGTGACTAGCTAGTTGATTTGTTCAACGATGCATTGTACTATGGTAGTGAAGCAGAAAGTTACATCGTTGTTCGGGAAATGCACCCCAGAATGGCAGCACATCTGAAAGGTTTGTTTGAGCTGCGCCCTCTACTGTACAGGAGTAAATGTGCATTTCCTTCAATCTGAGGCTTATTCATTTCACCTTTGGTGTGAAAGGGCCAAAAATATAACTTTTCTGTTGTCATTAAAAAACAAACAAGCAAGCCGAATGCATGAATATTTTCATAATAACATTGGCCAACTGGAATGAAGTAAGTAATCAGCGTGACTGATATTCAAAATGGTACACAAGCAGTTTGTATACCTGAAGTCCTAGTTTGGGATTCCCTTTTTGGATGACCAAAATAGACTATCGATACCTGCTGATATAGACAGTTATTTACTAACACGGAGGCGCAGAACCCACATGGTCACCGTGATTTTGCCAAGTAAGACATGTTCCTGGATCAACATCTTTGTTGATCCTGGAACAACGTTCCAATCAACCAATCAGATTTGAGGGACAAGTTTACCGCTTATGTCAAGTTTAGGCTTGCAACCAGGGACAAGTGCTTCTACATCAATGTTATTCACCTATCTTTCCCCTCTGATTTTATTGATAAGTTATGGGTAGGGTTAGGTTTAGGGGTAGGAATAGGGTTAATTTTCAGACTGGAAGGTTGTTCCAGGATCAACAAAATATGTTACTTGGCAAAATCACGGTGACCGAATGCACATGCTAGTTGACAGTCGGCTTTAGTCCTTTTGGTGTGTTCAAGCACAGATTTTTGGCCGAGACGCAGTCGACAAGATGTGACAACACAATCAGCTTTCGTCGCCGCTAGATCTTTGACATTGGCTTGGTGTGTCTCGGGCTTTAGCTTATCAAAGAACATAAGGGAATGTTCTAGTAGTGTTATGGGTACAGTTGCTGTGCTGGATCTCTGGGTGTTTACTGACCTGAGGAAAAGCCTTGACAACACTGCATCTATGAATGATTCAGACGTCAATAAAACCCTCTAGACCCATCGCTATTATTCTCACATACCTCCCAGTGGAGTTTGTGTGTGTGTGTGTGTGCGTGTGTGTGTGTGTGTGTGTGTGTGTGTGTGTGTGTGTGTGTGAGGTTACTGAGGTTCCTTTGTTGGTCCTCAGAGACAGTTGCGAGTTTGTATGAAAAACAGGAAACAGTGCTCATGGTGATGCAAAGAAACAGGAGCTTGGGAAGACGGAGAGAGAGAGACACACAGCTGAGGGAGAAAAGAGAGTGCGTAGAACTCAAATCGTTGTTTGTGTTGCCTATCATCACATACTGTCATTCAAGGCATACCAAAAACTCATCAAAATAAGAATGTATACTTGTAAAACACAACTAAGGCTAGTGCTTCCCAGATGTTTTTTTTTTTTTTTAATCATTATTATTTTAAAGAGACAGTTCACCCTAAACATGTACATGCTGTCATCATTTACTCACCCTCATGTCATGACTTATTTTATTATGTGGAACATAAAAGAGGATATTTTAAAGCACATTGGGATTCAAACAACACTGGACAATATTGACTAAATAAATCAATAAAAAGCAACATGAAAATCTAGATAAAACACATTTTAATTTATGGACTTGTCATAGTCATGATGGTCTGCATGATGGATCCTCTCTACATTATAATTTCCTTTTTTATGTTTTATTTTTAAGGGTGCAAGCACCGAAGGTGTCTGAGCATTAGAGACTGTAAGTAATAGAGATCTCAAACTTGATGGGATGGTTCCAAATCACCCCCAGTACTCAGGTGCACAGACACACATCTCTCAGACACTAGGTGGCGCTATCATAATTGCATTTGTGTTTTTTAGTTTATAGCTCTCGAATCAAACAGGGGTTTTCAACACTGACCCTCGAGGTCCACTTATCTGCAAAGCTTTAGCTTCAACCTTAACGATTTCCCAGCTAGATTTTTTTCTAGCTTTTAAGTTTCCAGCACCAGCATTTTTGATCATTTTCACAAAATTTTCATGGCCTCCAGAATATTTTGTTGTACGAGTATCTGAACATACAGTATATCAAAAGAAAGAACAAAGCCACATTTTTGTCAAAGGCTACTTCCGGATCGGATTCAGAACGATGATCAAAACAAAGATGGAGTAGATCGAGTCCATGAACACCCACAAAGCTTCGCAGTCCTAAAACTATTCCTGGGATGACATTTCATTCTATAACATTAGGCAATTTTTATTTATATGTTAGTATGGTCACTTTAGCTTATATATGCATAATCAATGCTTCTATCGCTTGTTTATGCTTCTTCTTTGCATGTGTTTTGAACCAGAGATTCTGTATTCTTTCAGAAGATGCATAATAGCGCCCCCTACCATATAACAGTGAAAACATGGATTGCCTAAAATTTCCGTCAATGCCGTGGAAGTGATGTGGAAGGGCTTGTTTGGAGACACCGACGGTCATGGGTAATGTGGACAGTGAGGTCAGGAAGGTTTGGTCTCTGTGGTGTTGAATCTGCTTCTGATGGCCGAATATGAAGAGAGGATAGCCACATCAGCCCAGTGGAACGTCCTCCAGTGGTGCACCAGAACCACTTTATATCTGTGTATCTGACTCTACCTTTCTCTCTTCCTCCCTCTGAAGGAAGCTCTGTGGTGTGGCGTGATGCAAGCGGGAGCCCGTAAGAACAGAATGGATAGAACATGGACTGCCTAAATATTCTGTCAATGCTGTGGAAGTGATGTCATAAATGATGGAAAATTCCATCAATGGCAGGGAAAGAGTTAATCAAACTCACCTGTACACTCACCTGTCTGTAACTCTCTAGTAATCCTAAAGACCTTGATTAGCTTTATCAGGTGTGTTTGATTAGGCTAGAGAGAGAAAACTTTCCTCTGAATCCTTCAGTGCCCTTAAATCAGATGATCAGTTAAATATATAAGAGTATCAAAAAGTTAACAGTAACAACATGGTACAAACATAATAGCTTTAATAAACACAGTAACCAACAAACTTATGAATGAAACACAGGGCTAAAAATATAAGAGACAACAAGCAACTGAACTAGACACAGGTGAAATGGAGATTAAAATCAATGGAAACTAAAGGAAAACAGGATCTAAACCACAGGAATAGTAAAAACAGAAACAACAGAACAAAATGAGCTGCAAAATAAGAGTCTGTGAATGGAATACAACTAGTTGTGATTTTTTTTTTTTTTTTTCATTAATAAAAATATAATTTATTAATTAATATCATATTATTACTATAAAGGGACACTTAAATCACACAATATATTTCAAAAGATACAATTTTATCAGCTTATTCACCTACATTTTATTCTGCATTGGTTGCACCTCATGACACTGATTTGTTGCACAAAACTATTTTTAATGTGATGAATTAAAAATAAATTTAAATTCAGAAAGTTGTATTTGAGTCACTATATGTATGAATTGCATTTTTAATATATTTATGAATACATTTATTGATCCAGACACTAAATAAATTAATAAAATAATAATAATAATAACTTAGATGGCTGAGTTTAAATATGTATAGAATATGTTTGGTTATTCTTTGATTTGTGTGCATTTAATGTAACTGAAATAAATAACATTAACATGTATAACAAAAAATGTTTTTGTATATGTAGACAAACCCCTAAGAAGATGTTTTCCAGGTCTCATATTCCTGGCTGGTAGACGCTGATCTCAGCGGTTGTGAGCGTGCAGGGCTTGTTTGGAGACACCGATGGTCATGGGTAATGTGGACAGTGAGGTCAGGAAGGTTTGGTCTCTGTGGTGTTGAATCTGCTTCTGATGGCCGAATATGAAGAGAGGATAGCCACATCAGCTCAGTGGAACGTCCTCCAGTGGTGCACCAGAACCACTTTATATCTGTGTATCTGACTCTACCTTTCTCTCTTCCTCCCTCTGAAGGAAGCTCTGTGGTGTGGCGTGTTGCAAGCGGGAGCCCGTAAGAACAGCCGTGCTGACCTGCTGACCACAGATCAGGCCGTCCCGGAGCTCTGTGCTATCTCATTCACACTGATTATACCTCACACTGCCATTAGAACAGCTGCCGGATGACTGACCGCTTGGACAGATACTTGTTTGTGTGTGTTCTATCTATTGATTCCTCATACACACTGCAGAAAAATTCACTTGACACAGGCAAAATACAATTTTGGCCCCTACTACAATATTTTAAGTAGTTAATTTATATAATAATTGTGCTAGAAGTTTATAGCATTAGTATGATAATAATAGAATTATAATATAGAATCCCTCTTCATACATTTGGTCCTGTATACTACCAGTGTTGGCGAAAGTTACTTTTAAAAGCAATGCATTACAATATTGCGTTACTTCCTAAAAAGTAACTATTTGCATTTTTTTAGTTTTTATGAAAAGTAATGTGTTACATTACTTTTGCGTTACTTTTTTCTTACCTGGGCTGGGCTTGCATGTTTGTTTTTTAATAACAACAAAAAAGTTTTATTTTTGACAAATGTTAAGGCCCTTTCACACCAAAAGTGAAATGCATATTTACGCCTGTACAGTAGAGGGCGCAGCTCAAACAAACCTTTCAGCTGTGCTGCCATTCTGGATTAAAGAAGAATAGGATACAGGAGATGGAAGTTCATATCTAATCTAAAGTCATTTTTGCTTATTAGTATGGTTGAATTAGATCATTGAAGGTCAGCAGCAAAGACATTGGTTAAAGGTGCCCAAGAATGCTTTTTCACAAGATGTAATATAAGTCTAAGGTGTCCCCTGAATGTGTCTGTGAAGTTTCAGCTCAAAATACCCCATAGATTTTTTTAAATTAATTTTTTTAACTGCCTATTTTGGGCATCATTAACTATGCACTGATTTTTTCAGTGCGCTGCCCCTTTAATTCACGTGCTCCCTGCCACACGAGCTCTCGATTATATTACAGCACATTTACAAAGTTCACACAGCTAATATAACCCTCAAATGGATCTTTACAAGATGTTCGTCATGCATGCTGTATGCATGCTTCAAATTATGTGAGTAAAGTATTTATTTTGATGTTAATATTTGATTCTCTATGAGTTTGATAGTGCTCCGTGGCTAACGGCTAATGCTACACTGTTGGAGAGATTTATAAAGAATTAAGTTGTGTTTATGAATTATACAGACTGCAAGTGTTTAAAAATGAAAATAGTGACGGCTCTTGTCTCCGTGAATTCAGTAAGAAACGATGGTAACTTTAACCTCATTTAACAGTACATTAGCAACATGCTAATGAAACATTTAGAAAGACAATTTACAAATATCACTAAAAATATCATGTTATCATGGATCATGTCAGTTATTATTGCTCCATCTGCCATTTTTGCTGTTGTTCTTGCTTGCTTACTAGTCTTATGATTCACCTGTGCAGATCCAGACGTTACTGGCTGCCCTTGTCTAATGCCTTTCATAATGTTGGGAACATGGGCTGGCATATGCAAATATTGGGGGCGTACACCCCGACTGTTACATAACAGTTGGTGTTATGTTGAGATCCGCGTGTTTTCTGGAAGTCTTTTAAACAAATGAGATTTACATAAGAAGGAGAAAGCAATGGAGTTTGAAACTCAATGTATGTCTTTTCCATGTACTGAACTCTTGTTATTTGACTATGCCAAGGTAAATTCAAATTTTGAATCTAGGGCACCTTTAATAAAGTGAGATTAAATACATAAAGCATATTTTTGTCATTTAATATGGTTAATTATTACAGGTTTGCGTAAAATTCTGAGTTTGCATTTCACTGTTTTAATCATTTACTGAATGTTTTCGTGCAAATGAGATGAGTGAATGCATGTTCACATTTACTCTAGAATTACAATAATCAATTAACTTAGAAAAGTAACTTAGAGATTTTGTTGTAAACTGAAAAAGTAATGTGTTACTTTACATGTTATTTGAAAAAGGAATCTGATTATGTAACTCAAGTTACTTGTAATGTATTACACCCAACACTTTATACTACCATTTAAAGTTTGAGGTCTATAAAGGTGGAGCTGGGGAAGGTGGAGGGTTTCAAAAGAAGTCTTAAAGTGCGCTGCAAACTGCTATAGTGAATGCTAACCAGCTATTTAAATGTTTTTACTGTATTTTTGGTCAAATGCAGGCTTTGTGAGCATAAAAGTCTTCTTCCAAAAACATTTAAAAAATCTTACCAACCCCAAACTTGTAAATGTGGTTGTCAGTTTCAAAACTGACTAAAATAATTTTTTCTAATTATTTAAAATTTTTGTGCAACTAGTGGTGCAGAATTTACACAGTTCACCTTGAAATTGCATAAATTCAGACATACTTTACAAAACTACAAAATGATATAAATACTATTGCACTGTTGTCTGCCACAATATAATTGATGAACTTGACACTGGACACTGGGTTATCTAAGGATCATAAGGTTCCTGCAAGTGAATATTACAAGGTGTTGATTTTAGCTTGAAACTTGTTGCTTCCTGTATTTAACGGAAATTTATTCATACAGCAGGTGTTTTAGTCTTTTTATCTCTTTTACACATACACACAAGCCTTTGTCTAAACAGACACACACAAGCCTTTCCTGAGGGTCTGCTGACAGGATGTTCTCCCTAGACCCAGCAACAAACTTTACGGGAAAACACACACACACACACACACACACACACACACACACACACACACACACACACACACACACACACACACACACACACACACACACACACACACACACAACAGACCATAAGCACCTGGGGTGGCCTGCACAATCTAAAAACTCTGTTCACATCAACTGCTTGTTGTTTTACCGTACAATTTTCGATGCTTATTGATTCATATTGTTCCAGCCCCAATCTTACACCTGTTAGACGCATTTCTTTTGATCTCAAGATGCCTCTGTGTGCGCTGTTTCACAATGGAGCCCATCTATATTTGATATTGTGTCTAGACAGTGTTATCACAGCTCCTCATCTCAGAAGAAAGGAAAAGGTCTGCAGAGACTATACTCATTACTTTTGCGTACATGTGTGAGAGATGATTAATGGAGACTATAATGCAAGCTGGGATTTGTTGTGTCTTTGCATAAACTATCATGTGTAGCCACCTCTAAAATTCACCAGGCCTGGGATGTTATTTTTATGTGTAGAAATGCCTTGGGCCTAATCAGTCGCTTCGGTGAATGTGATATCACCAAGTGCAACATGTTTCTGGATCAACATCTTTGATTTTAGGGATAGGTTATGGGTAGTTAGATTAGGGGTAGGGAGAGGGTTAGGACTACTTTTTCGGACGGGAATGTTCTCCAGGATCAACAAAATATGTTGATCCAGGATCAGCTGTGACCCAGTATTGGATTATATTTTTATGTGACCCAATATGGATTATATTTTTGTCTTGGTTCCAAGTTAAAATATCTAAACATACTTAAAATAAAGTTTAGAGCAAAATTGTTTGAGAAAATTTATTTACTTATTTTTCTTTCAGTAAATATAGGCCTTTCAATACCATTTAAAAGTTTGGGTGCTGTACAAAATTATTTTGTAACAATGTAAAAGTATTTACTGTCACTTTTGATCAGTTTATGCTGAATAAAAGTATTTATTTTCTTTCTTTCAAAAAAAAAAAAAAAAAAAAAAAAAAAAAAAAAACTTACTGACCCCAAAGACAGCAGTGTATCATGTTTTAAGTATTTTTTATTTATTTATTTATTTTTGATTGGAAATCAAGACAAAAATACAGAAAATTATTTTTGCAGTGCTATAATCTTAATCGCATTTTGCCCCAGGACAACATCTTATCATGTGTTATTATGTTTTATAGCCCAGTCTGTCTCTAATCATCTCCACTGCTGACGTGGTGTGGGGTTTTACTCATTTAACATCACATCCCTTTTCTGAAGCCAAATTCTAATGAAATATACACAGAGACACAAATGAAGAGGTTTGATCTTGAAAGGATACTTTGAAAAGTGAGGTCAGGCAAGGCTGGCTGAAGATGTGTTTTTGAGAGAGGACCGTGATGCACTGTTCTCCCCAGCAGAGGGCATTCTGGGCCATATGGTGACTGTGAGTGTGGCATATGGACAGGGTGGATGGTTCATCACCAGTCCAGATTCATTATAGTTGGACGTATCACACAACTTCTCCACATCCTTCTTTTTTCCTTTTTCCTTTTTCATTTTTTCGCTCTCAGTACGTTTTCCTCATTGTAAACCTACAATTACTAATTCAAGACCTTTCTGACCCGAAGTGATGGAGAGAAAACTCTTACCCTTTTGGCAGTATGCCACTCCGTCTCATTTGTCCTCTCTGTCTCTCTCTCTCTCTCTCTCAGTTGTTGTGTTATGTTGTGTTAGACTGGACAGGCAGCTGCAGCGGAGCTGATAAGAGCTCCTGACCTTGGCAGATGGAGTGACTCCTAGAGAGAGCTAATCATAGAACTTCCTCCTCCAGAGAGAGAGAGAGAGAGAGAGAGAGAGAGAGAGAGAATGAATGTATATATGTGTGTGAGAGAGTGAGAAGGTGTACATTCTAATGTTAACCACAGTGTGGCAGCATCTCAGTGTGTCTTACACGTCCAAGTAATAAATAAATAAACAATGTTCAAAAGTTTGATGTCATTAACATTTTTAAAAAGAATTTAACACTTTTATTGTGCAAGGACACATTAAACAGATCAAATTTGAATCAGATCAAATATTTTAAATAAATGATTTCTTTTTTTTACTTTCTATTTAATATATGATCCTAGTTTAATAATCCTATTTCATCAAATAAATCTAGTCTTTGTCAGCATAAGAGACATTTTGTTTCATAATGTTTAAAAAAAAAAAAAAAAAAAAAAAGAAATCTTACCAACCCCAAACTATTAACTTACACACACACACACACACACACACACACACACACACACACACACACACACACACATATATATATATATATATATATATATATTAATATATATATATATATGTATCTATTTTATATATATATATATATATATATATATATATATATATATATATATATAAATAGATAAAAATAATTTCTTACTTTAGGATTATTATAACTCAGATACATTTGGACCACTTTACTTGTGATTGCTTTCAGGATGTGAAGAGACTTTCAACCAGCATAACAAAAAATTGTTTCTAGATCAAATCACCTACCTTACCTTTAATTATCTTTATGTTTAATTAGTCTATCTGTTATGGAACATGGTCTGTAGAAACTTATGACTTGAAATAATTCTGGAAGGCAGACTTTAATCATTTAATCAATCGGAGCTGGTCGTTCATGGCGCCATGGCGGTGCAGGCAGTTGAGGGCGCCATGGCGGAGCAGGCTGGAGCGGACTCTTGAGTGGGGTCGTGGGCTGGAGTGGACTCTGGAGCGGGCTCGTGGGCTACAGCAGACACTGGAGCGGGCTCGTGGGCTTAAGTGGACTCTGAAGTGGGCTCGTGGACTCTGGAGTGGGCTCGTGGGCTGGAGTGGACTCTGGAGTGGGCTCGTGGGCTGGAGCAGACTCTGGAGCGGGCTCATGGGCTGGAGCAGACTCTGGAGCGGGCTCATGGGCTGGAGCGGACTCTGGAGCGGGCTCGAGGGCTGGGGTAGACTCTGGAGCGGGCTCGTGGGATTAAGTGGACTCTGGAGCGGGCTCGTGGGCTTAAGTGGACTCTGGAGCGGGCTCGTGGGCTGGGGTGGACTTTGGAGCAGGCTTGTGGGCTTAAGTGGACTCTGGAGTGGGCTCATGGGCTGGGGTGGACTTTGGAGCGGGCTCGCGGGCTAGAGCAGGCTCTAGAAGAGACTCAGGGGCTAGAGTGGACTCTGGAGCAGACTCAGGGGCTGGAGCGGATTCTGGAGCAGACTCAGGGGCTAGAGCGGACTCTGGAGCAGACTCAGGGGCTGGAGCAGACTCTGGAGCAGACTCAGGGGCTGGAGCACATTCTGGAGCAGACTCAGGGGCTAGAGCGGATTCTGGAGCAGACTCAGGGGCTGGAGCAGACTCTGGAGCAGACTCAGGGGCTGGAGCACATTCTGGAGCAGACTCAGGGGCTGGAGCAAATTCTGGAGCAGACTCAGGGGCTGGAGCGCATTCTGGAGCAGACTCAGGGGCTGGAGCACATTCTGGAGCAGACTCAGGGGCTGGAGCGGACTCTGGAGCAGACTCAGGGGCTGGAGCCATCACTGGACTCTGGTCAGGGGCTGAAGCTATAACAGGATTCTGGTCAGGGGCTGGAGAAGACACTGGAGCGGACCTAGGAGCTGGAGCCATCTCTGGGCTCCAAGACATCCCCTCATGCTCCACCAGAATTCCCAGAGGCACAAGTGTGGTGGCCATTACAGCTGAGGGCTCAGGTGTGGCACCCATCTTGTCTGAGGTCTCAGGTGTGGCGGCCATCTTGGAATGAGACCCTGGTGTTGCGGCCATCTTGGGAAGAGGCTCAGGAGTGGCGACCATCTTGGGGAGAGGCTCAGGAGTGACGGCCATCTTGGGACGAGGCATCTTAATTACTGGACTAAGGACTTGGATGGTCTTGGGTCCTGTAGATGGAGGAAGGCAGGCAGACTTCAGCACTGACCTGACAGTTGTTAATGCTGGGTCTATTGGAGCAGTATGTGGAGGGATCCGGCATGGGAAAACAAATGTATTTTGTCATTCAACATTGGAGTCTGATCCTCCTCCCCCTCCGCTGTGACAGCTGAGTGCATGAAGTGTCCAACATTCCAAATTTTTTTCCGTTAATTTAGTCCATCATCCTTGTATTTAAAGTGCACTATTTGTTTTTGGAATTTTCTGTGTGGACCATAGACTGTAAAAGAATGATGGATGACACACTGTTACGTGTAGCTGGTCAAGAGATGAGGCAGATGCGGATTTCCACAATAATATAACACTTTAATCAAACAAGGGCAAGGAACGCCAACATACACATTAAACAACATTCAGAACGGACCAGGAGTGAAGGGAGTGAGTGCCATATAAAGGGAGTGAAGACAATAGAGTCCAGGTGCAGGTGATGAGTGATGAGGAGCTGACGAGGGAAGTGAGTGCAGGTGTAGAAACAGGAGGATCATGGGAAATGGAGTCCAGGGAAACACGGGATCTGTGACATTACCCCCCCTCCCGGTAGGCGCGTCCTCGCGCCGTAGATGAAACAACCGGGAGGGGGCGGGCGCCCTGGAGACCTCAAGCTGGTGCAGGGGGAGGAGCAGACTGGAGTGGAGGTCTCCAGGGCAGGTTCAAAAGCCATGGTGGGTCAGGGGCTGAAGGCAGCCATGGCGGGTCAGGGGCTGAAGGCAGCCATGGCGGGTCAGGTGCAGCGGGCAGCCATGGCGGGTCAGGTGCAGCGGGCAGACATGGCGGGTCAGGTGCAGCGGGCAGACATGGCGGGTCAGGTGCAGCGGGCAGCCATGGCGGGTCAGGAGCCGAAGCCTTCGAGGCGTTGAGCCCAGGCGTCGCTGAAGGACTGGCGGGTGATGGCGGAACCGTAGGCTCCGCCGACCGAAGCGCAGCCGGGGCTCCAGAAGGCCGCAGTGGAAGCAGGAGGACAGCCAACAAAACGAACACCGGGGGAGTGAGGAAGCCAACTGAAACCGAGGGACGGAGTGACGGAGCGGAGACAGAGGAGTGTAGTCCAGAGGGGAGGGCAGGCTGACGAGTGAACAAGGTGTGAGTGGAGGCAGGATGGATACTGGTGAAGCTGGTGGAATGATGGGCAACGGTGGAGCAGAGGGAGGTTGGAGCCGGGGTGAAGGTAATCGCCCAGAGGTCTGAGGTGGAGATCTGGGCGAGGGGGCTTGAGGTGGAGGTGCAGTGAGTACATTAGTGGGAGGAGGCGGGAGAGGGAGGCAAGGAGGGAAAACAGTCTTTGAATTAGAGACTTTTAGAGCAAAGGTCATCATAATAAAGGGCTCGGTGGTGGCAGGAGCGGCAGGCTCGGCAGCGGCGGCTGGAGCGGCAGGCTCGGCGGCGGCGGCTGGAGCGGCAGGCTCGGCGGCGGCGGCTGGAGCGGCAGGCTCGGCGGCGGCGGCTGGAGCAGAGGGCTCGGCGGCGGCGGCTGGAGCAGAGGGCTCGGCGGCGGCGGCTGGAGCAGAGGGCTCGTAGGCGGCGGCTGGAGCTAAGGGCCAGTCCATCCCCTCAAACACAACTAGAATGCCCGTTGGAACGGGAGTGGGCTCGCTGGCGGACACTGGAGAGAGCTCAGCAGCAGGCTTGGAGAGGATTGGAGCGGGCTCTGGAGATACTGGAGCGGGCTCTGGAGAGACTGGAGCGGGCTCTGGAGAGACTGGAGCGGGCTCTGGAGAGACTGGAGCGGGCTCTGGAGACACTGGAGCGGGCTCTGGAGACACTGGAGCGGGCTCTGGAGATACTAGCGCGGCTTGCTTCCTCCTCCTCCGTTTACGGGACCCAGTTGAGGAGTGTGGGTTCCGTGTGGGGCAGGCAGGGAGTTCGCTGGAGGGGTATGCGGAGGAAGACGGAGCTTGGCAGACTGGCCGGGCTGACCGTGTTTTTGGAAGGACTGGACGAGAGGAACACTCAACATTCGGAACCTCTTGGACTAAGAATTCGGAGCAATTTAAATACAAAACTAAATTTATAGCATCAGTTAAGGAAACATAATCGTTAGGTTCAATAAAGCGAATAGTGTTCTCATCCAGTCCATCCAAAAACAGGTCGATCAACTTAGCATCCGACCAATCTGTCAAATAAGCGAGCTCTACGAACTCCTCCACATACCTCTCCAGCGAACGACCCACCTGTAGGAGCCCGATGAGTAGATCGCCAGCAGTTAGAGGTGTTGGAGGAGCAGGAGCCAGGGAGCTGGTCAAAGTCTCCATTTTTTTTCTTTTTTTTTTTTGTGGAAAATCCATTCGGTATGGGTCCGTTCTTCTGTTACGTGTAGCTGGTCAAGAGATGAGGCAGATGCGGATTTCCACAATAATATAACACTTTAATCAAACAAGGGCAAGGAGCGCCAGCATACACATTAAACAACATTCAGAACGGACCAGGAGTGAAGGGAGTGAGTGCCATATAAAGGGAGTGAAGACAATAGAGTCCAGGTGCAGGTGATGAGTGATGAGGAGCTGACGAGGGAAGTGAGTGCAGGTGTAGAAACAGGAGGATCATGGGAAATGGAGTCCAGGGAAACACGGGATCTGTGACACACACCTTCACTCTCTTCCACTGTAGTAACTGAAGCTGTGAAGTGTGTCTATAGGGCGTTGACATCTTGAGTCTCAAGTCTGCGCATAGTGAACTTGGAGCCCGATTCTGCACAGTAGTGAGCATGAAGTGGAGCCGCAATATCAAGGTCCTGCCCACACTCCCGCAGAATCGGTTAATACTGCAGAACAACTCATTATGTTGGTGTGAAACAAACAGTTCTGGAAACTTAGAGATTAAAATTAAAGCTCCTCCTGAAGATCCAGAAAAAAAAAAAAAAAAAAAAAATATATATATATATATATATATATATATATATATATATATTTTTTTTTTTTTTTTTTATTGTGTAATTTGTCTCACATCCCTTTACATTACATAGAAAGGGCGGGGTTTATTACCTATACTGTATCCAGCCACCAGGGGGCGATTGAGACGCTTTGGCTTCACTTTTCAGGAATCATGTGGCACGCTTGGTGTCAGCACACTACTCGCACTAATTATACTTAAAAATGTCATAGAATAGTGCATAAGTGTGCAAATTGGGATCCATATTGTCCATATTAGGGATTTCCTGGAACTTATTACTCATGAGTCTCACTTGTCGACTTTCTGCGCAAGGGCACCCTCTGGCATTGAGTATAGGTGAAACATAAATTACATGTGAGAGTTTAGCACTCCATAATGCTCACATCATCCTATTTTGGGTAAAAATAGAATGCTCTCTAAAGATATTTGAAGTAAACATACGATAATAAATAAGTTTTGCCCCCTTTTGTGCTTACTATTGATCTGCAAATCCTGCAGAATGGGCTGATTAACAAGTTTTTAGCAGAATCCAAAAAACTTCCATAATGGCGGGCTAACTTTCTTGGAGTGCAGGTAGAGTGTCTCGTCTGTCATAAGCCTCGATTATACTTCAGTTTGGACGCGTAAACGGACAGCTGCAGACAACACGGGCACTACTTGTATTTATACTACTGAAAGTACATATGCGCAGTAGATCGACTTAAACAGTAAACAAACATGGATTATTGCGAATCATTATTACTGCACATCTGGCCGTATTTGTATTGTTTTAACTACGGATTGTAGAGGTGCAGGTAGCGATGGACTCCTCTCTTCAAAATCGACATCCATGTTGTTTTTCCAGCTCATGCTCAGGTGGTGCTTTTGTAGCCTAGTATGCACAGACACAAAAATTGGGAGGCATGCGGATGTCCACAAAGATCCTCCACGTAATCCCTTCGATGATGATTTTTACATCACACGGACCCTAGCGGACACTCATACACGCAGAAAGTATAACACTAGCTTAACACTAGCTATATCCGATGACATGCTTTTAAGCCCTGGTTATACTTTTCATGTGCACGAGTGCGTGAGGGTCCGGAAATCTGAGTGCATCCCATTTTTGGTGATCAGTTGATGCTTTTGTAATTATGAATATTTTCCCTTTGAGCTATTTCACTACATATTTGGTGGAGAATGCCCGCATTCTCCACCAAATGTGAAGCAAAGTAGCCCAAGGGGAAATATTCATAATTAATCATAAGAAGTTATGAATAATTATAAATATTTCCCCATTTGAGCTAATTTGCTACATGTTTGAAGAAGTCTGTCGCTACCCGCACCTCTACAATCCGTCGTTAAAACAATATTTTTTTTGATTTACTGTTCAAGCCGATCTACTGTGCATGTGTCGAACATGTCCACCAAGCGGACCCCAGCATACACTTTCAGTATTATAAATACAATTAGTCCGCGTCCGTGCTGTCTGCTGCTGTCCGTGTACATGTCCGAACTGGAGTATAACCAGACCTTTACACGGAAGTATCAGCTGCGCGCTGTGTCTGCATGTGTTTTATGACAGATGGCAACCAGCGTTAAGGAGCAATACCACCACCTACTGTACATTGGGATGTCAACCAGAGACTGGCAATGGATAATTTAAGTGCCATATTACCATACATGTACTATTCTATTGAAATACTATGGTCAACGCGACTACTGGTATATTGCAACACCCCAAACATGATAGCGATATTTCATTTTTTGAATATCACGGTTATCGCTCATTTCTGATTAAATACTTAAATATGGTGTGTGACTGCAGCAGTGACACTGACACCACAAAATCTCATCTGCAGCTAGTATGAGCTGCGCAGGTAAACCTCACTCTTCTGTCCTCTAAGGTTACTTCTACCCTGAATAAGGTCCACGATTCTTCATTTAAGACATTACTGCATGCATGATGTCTGTGAGTTTCTGCAAGCCATTTAAAGCAGTTTACATGTGTGCACCATGTACGGATATTGCCCAAGCTATTATGATGTCATTCTGCTCATACATCACATCTCTCTGTTACACACACAGTGCCCATAGCCATACTTACCTGCTCTTTTATAAAGACACTTTCTCATTTCTCTTTTTACTGTCACCTCTTTCCTCCTCGTGTCAGCCGAGCAAATGCTCTCTCTCTCTCTCTGTCCTCCTGGGGTTGCCTGTGAATGACGATAGTCTTCTGCTTCAGTGCTTTGATGAGATTTTGTGGTGTCGGTGTCACTGCTGCAGTCACACACTCCTCCGTGCGCGTATATGTGTTCGCCTCTGTTCATTTCTCTCAGTAATGTCACTCCGGTTGCCAGATATTGGATCAATGTGCAGCATAAAATGCAGCTTTACCTGCAAAGGTTGTAACATTGATGGTTTTGATCAATATTTGTGTTTGTTGTAAAAAACACAAGCTTACGGGCTGATTTCTTTTCCATGTGAATTCTAAGCCTTTCCCAGTTGAAATCCTGAACAAAAGAAAACATTCAAGAGAGAATTACTGTTGAGATCATTATGTTGTTCAGCTCCACGCTTCATTAGCAAACAACAAACAGAGGGTTTCCCAGTAAAGACTCTGATAAACTCTTAGATACTCTCCGAAGAATATAATCCAAGACCTTTGAATAATACTATAGTTTCCTATTAGTATCCATTTTAAATTCATAATGTAATATATAACTACCATAATATTTTCACTAACAATATCTTCTTTAGTCTAAACTCATTCATCAAAATGTCTGTGGCAGTTGAGTGGCGTCCAAGTTATTGTAGGAAGAGTCTCATGTAGCCTGACTTCTGCAGCCAAGAACATAGAAAATACAGCTCATTTTGTTTTTACATGTGGTTAAGAAGTGGATATTGCTGAAATAGTCCATATAATAAACCATTGTGGACAGACAGATGGACAAAATGAATGACAGACTTAAAGATAGACAGACGGACGGACAGTCAGATAGATAGATAGTCAAATGACAGATAGACAGATTTTTAATTAATCATAACTAACATTCCTTTTTCTTGTCCCCACACTTGGGCCAATGTTAGTGTGTTGAAATAACAGATACAGATGGACAAGACTAGATGGCTGTCTGCATATATAACCTTATGACTTGAGTAACAAGCTGAAGAAATCAAGAAATCCAGATTTGCTTTTACCTAGTAACAGAGGAGGTTTTGTTGAATTATACATATGAAGAACCAATCATATTGAAGAAAATTGATGTAATGAATCATGTCACCTTTGCCATGCTCCTATTCTACAAAAACTGCTGTACTCTTTATGTTGAGGGGATTCTCTCTGAAATTGGTCTGAGATCCTCCCGGCTGTGATTAAAGCATATTCGAAGGCTGCCTGATTACTTATTAGCGATAGTGTTTAGTGGGGCACTAGAGATCTTATTTCCATTCCCAAGTGATAGTGTTCAAAAGGGGTGAGACCTCATCCAACTCTAAGCAAAGAGGTGACACCTAGGAGAGTATAAATTTCGATAAAGTTTCGATTAGGAGACGCCCCAGGTTAACTTAAGTCAGGTGTGTAGGGGAAAATCTACCATCATAGACAGATAGAGTAAAAGAAGTATTTAATTGAAGGCGGTAGACACAGGGCAGTGGATTTTATTTAATACACTTCAGTTAAATCACTTAGCTCTGAGTGCATGTGTGTTTGTTCCCTCCTGTAATCTCTCACACGCTGAGCTGGTTTAACTGGAAGAAGACACTTTTGATGAACCAGCAGCATCAGTTCTGGGCAGAACCCCCTACAGCTCGCTTGAGTAATTAAACTAAAGGAATTAAACAGGCAAATGAAAACAGAAAATGAAATAAATAAAGGAGCAATAACCACCACTCAATAACTTGAGAGTGCTGAGTGTGAAAGTCCAGAAGGTGGGGACGTCTGTGTGTGCATGTTTGGCGAGGAGAGCCAGGAGACTATTTTCATTAGGATATAGGCCTGAATGCAGCAGAACTGCTGACGGGGGCATCCATAGATTCCTAAAGCTAATCTTCCTCACTTGATAAAAACTTCTCCCTCCGCTGTGTTAACGGCACATTAATTCATTGCCGAGCGCTCAGCACTCCTCCCTCGCTTTCGCTGCCCTTCTGTCTTCCTGTCTCGCTATTTAACACTCATACTGCTGTGCTACCATATCCTCCTTCTACAAAAGGCTCCTGTCCATTAAAATTAGTCATTCTGCTTTCTTCTTCATCGCCCTCTTGCATTCACCTCCTTTTTTATTCTAGAAATTATGAAATTCTCTCTCTCTCTCTCTCTATAGAAACATACTTCATATAAATCTATGTGTAGTGTTATTTAGCTACATTTTATGTAAATTGCAATGTACCATGTGAAAAGAAAAGAGTCAGATTATAATTAGAGTATTGAGCTCTGACAACTCAAAATATGTACTCTATAGCCAAAAAAAAAGAAAAAAAAAAAACATCTATCACTCTTAAAGGGATAGTTCACCCAAAAATGAAAATTATCCCATGATTTACTCACCCTCAAGCCATCCTAGGTGTATATGACTATATGATCTTTTTTCAGATGAATATAATCTGTGATATATTTCAAAAATATCCTGGCTATTCCAAGCTTTATAATGGTAGTGAACAGGGGACATGTTTTGAAGATGGGTTTTTGTAAGAAAAATATCCATATCTAAAATAACTAGCTTCCAGCAGACGACCATACACATATTGTACAAGTTGCGCCAAATGAGTAACACCTAAAGCTTAGATGCCTCTCGCAGTTTAAACAAATAGGGCTGTGCAACAAACTGAAGCTCCTCTTCTCTTATATCGAATTTCACTTTAAAATTTCTCGTTTTAGACTTCTATTTCGCAACTTATTTTTGCTCTCTCCTCTGAGCGTCATGTGTCGGGTCAGGGGTTACTCTTCCACAGCAAATCTATGTGTACGGCAGTCTGCGGGAAGCTATAGTTATTATAGTTAATAAAGTTTTAAATATGGATATTTTTCTTACAAAAACCTATTGCTTCATTTCAGAAGGCCTTTATTAACCCCTTGGAGCCGTATGGATTATATTTATGATGCATTTATTTGGGGCTTCAAAACATGCTCCCCGTTCACTCCCATTACAAAGCTTGGTAGAGCCAGGATATTTTTAAATATATCTCTGATTGTGTTTGTCTGAAAGAAGATAGTCATAAACACCTAGGATGGCTTGAGGGTGAGTAAATCATAATTTTCATTTTTGGGTGAACTATCCCTTTAAAGCTAGAGTGTGCGGTTTCGTGGAGGCTAGCAATAGCAAGCCAGCTTTGAAAACAGAAAAACGTCTCCAAAGCCACGCCTCCTCCAACACATGAACGCGCACAGACAGAGCAGAGTCTGCAAAGCATCATGAGAGTTGGTGGAGGGTGGAACGCAATGCTTTCCAATGACCTCATGTCTCAAAGCGCATAACATTACAATAATAATGAACGTAAACAACTTAGAAGTCAAAGCTGTTTTTTAAAGGTGCGTTCACGTCATGTCGGAATTACAATAATTACTAGATTCCGACTTTTAAAAAAATGTTCAACTCCTCATAGAGCTCAGCTTGTACTTACAACTTGTAAACTTTGAATTTTCAGAGAGCTCTGGCTGTACCACCCAACCACTGCAGATTCATTTTGATGTGGATAGGGTTGCCACTGAAACTCATAAATCCGAAGACATGCACATCTCCGAGTAGAATGTCACAGGTTGCCATTTCATAATTATGGTAATTACAACAGGGCATGAACGCAGCAAAAGATTGTTGTTTTGGCTCAGGAGGAACTGTAAAATGTGGCACATACAGTGGAAAAGCGCCAAAAAGTGATCTGTACCGAGCCGTACGAACCGTACCATGCAGCACCCTGTAACTCTAGCAATGTGCCTACATCTCCGCATAGCCACTTGAAGGCAAGCCTGTCAATGGTGGAGAGGCTTCACTACACTGAATAAATCGCTTTTGTGAGGAAATAGCATATTTAATTAAAGGTGCCCTAGAATTAAATATTGAATTTATATTAGCATAGTTGAATAACAAGAGTTCAGTACATGGAAAATACACTGAGTTTCAAACTCCATTGTTTCCTCCTTCTTATATAAATCTCATTTGTTTAAAAGACCACCAAAGAACAGGCGAATCTCAACATAACACAGACTGTTACGTAACAGTCGGGATCATTAATATGTACGCCCCCAATATTTGCATATGCCAGCCCATGTTTAAGGCACTAGACAAGGGCAGGTAGAATTAACGTCTGGATCTGTGCACAGCTGAATCATCAGACTAGGTAAGCAAGCAAGAACAATAGCGAAAAATGGCAGATGGAGCAATAATAACTGACATGATCCATGATAACATGATATTTTTAGTGATATTTGTAAATTGTCTTTCTAAATGTTTCGTTAGCATGTTGCTAATGTACTGTTAAATGTGGTTAAAGTTACCATCGTTTCTTACTGTATTCACGGAGACAAGACTGTCGCTATTTTCATTTTTAAACACTTGCAGTCTGTATATTTCATAAACACAACAAAATCTCTCCAACAGTGTGTAATGTTAGCTTTAGCCACGCAGCATAGCCTCAAACTCATTCTGAATCAAATGCAATACATCCAAATAAATACTGTACAGCATGCTGTATGACAAACACTTTGTAAAGATCCGTTTTGAGGTTATATTAGCTGTGTGAACTGTGTTTATGCTGTTCAAAGCAAGCGCGAGCTCCGGGGGAGGGGGAGCATGAGATTTAAAGGGGCCGCAACCTATATATCAGTGCATAGTTAATGATGCCCCAAAATAGGCAGTTAAAAAAATGAATAAAAAAAATCTATGGGTATTTTGAGCTGAAACTTCACAGACACATTCAGGGGACACCTTAGACTTACATCTTTTAAAAAGAAGTTCTAGGGCACCTTTAATCGACAGCCCATCGGTTAATCTTATACATGTTTGCTCTTAAACATTCATTTTGGATTGATCTATTTTTAGAGTTTACACCAAGAAAAATTCTTATTGTATAGAAGTCACAGACAATTGCGCAAGAGGTATGATTCAGTTTATGTCACTTTTCATTCGTTTTGGTATCCGCGAACAGTGATTGACTGTTGCACAACTCTGAAAGAAATTCAATGACATCAACGCTGTAATGTGATTGGTTTCTTAAACAATTAGCCATGTTTGGCAAGCTGGAAAGAATGATTCACATTGAATTGCAAACAGATTCAGACCTTGGCTGCATTTGACTTTAATTTTAGACACACTTGCAAAAGTACTCGGGAATCCCCGTCGGATTTTGAAGTGCGTTAAACTTTGTCAAGTGGGCGAGGGAAGTTTATTTGGAGTGACTCTGCTCAATATGGGCACTTCAGGCAGATCCACAGACCACAATGCAACACGATTGTGATGTCACAGCAGATTGCGCTTAATTTACCCCAGACACATTTGATTGAAGAAATAGATGTGGCACCAACAAGCTGATATACTTATGACTGATGAACAGATGTCCCTCATTTGGAGTTAATACATTGTTTAGACTGCTTGAGGCAACAACATACCATTCTGCAGCATAGATCAATACTTATAAATTACATCTCCCATTTATTTACTCAGAGGGAGGGTCAAACATTACATTGCAGTGTCCATGCGATGGTATAATTATGTAAGTGTTGAGTAAAACAAATAAACAACATTTGCTTAAAATGTAATGCCTTCTGCCTTCACATGTTCTTGGAATTAACTTAAATACGAGTTTCCTAGGTAAAAATTGCACATGAATGGCCTCATAGCTCGTAATCACGACTTCAGAAGTGGGTATTATCAAATTTCCGATAGCACAAAGGCAGCACAAGTCACATGTGACTTCATTAGGAGAGCTGAAATTACCTACAGTTCGTTGACAGCCAATGCTGCATTTACACTGGCAGTCATATATCATATTTACGAGTTCCAAATATGTAAATGATCCATCGAAGTCATATATATATATATATATATATATATATATATATATATATATATATATATATATATATATATATATATATATATATATATATGGTAAACCAATCAATTCCTGGTGGGCAAAAGAAAGTCCTGTCAAGCATTTTTTTCTAGTTCGAGAAGTCGTTTCACTCGGATATACATCACAATAGGGAAGAAAAGACTATTAAAAAAATCCTGATGTACTTGATGTACAGCAGATGTACTTTATGTGCAAAATCATATCTATTTTTATTAGAATGAATTAATATTATTCAATATGAGTGAATCATCTAACCCTAAAACCATTGAAAGTCATTGTAAGTAGCTGTAGAGCTAAATACTGTATAAAGTTGCTTCCTCAAACACAGTTTTTCTTTTCACTTCCACACTTCTGTTTTCTTTATGTCTTTCCTCCATTGGATTTTTAGAGCTGACTTCAGTCGCCTCATGCCTTTTCTCTGAACCATCTTAACATCAGCCTGTCATGGCAGATCACCAGATCGGTGCGGCAGCAGTGGCTTGGCAGTCGTCTTACCGGGGTGAGAGGACCAGACAAACAACGGAGAGCAGACATGGCAGCTGACAGCCTGCACGAGATTCCTGCCGCTGACACACAAACAAACTGAGCATTTCAAACACGAGACTTGCGTAACGTCACATGCCTTCTAGCAGTAGAGTAATAAGTCACCAAACAGCTGCTTAGCTTGGACTGTTGTATATGTTGAAATACATTGTTTATACTTAAGAATATGGCACAATATCATTAATTCATAGTGCTGTGTGGATTTTTGTGACTGTAGTTCTGTCATGACAACTCTAGGAGTGTTTGGCATGGTAATGGATATGACAATGTTGATATGTTTGGCCTTAGCAGAATAGATCTGCTGTTGTTATTGCTGCTGCTGCTATTGCTGCTGTTGTTACTGCTGCTGCTGTTGTTAAAAAAATTCCAGTAAAATTTACGGTAAAAAACCGGCAGCTGTGGTTGCCAGAACTTTACCGTAAAAAATACAGTAGCATTGTAAAAAAAAAATCTGTTAAATTTACGGTAAAATAACGTATTTCATTAACTGATATAATGTTAATTTACCAACCTAATGAAGTATTAATATCTGTTTTGTACCTTTATAATACACTGACAGTCACCAAACAGTGGTGATAAGAGTCACATGATGAATCAAAGTTCATCACAAGCTGAGGAGGACAATACTAACATATAGAAGGTGCACACAGTGTCATTCACACACACACTAAACACCATCATGGTAACATGCATGAAATTTTAAAAATGCAATAAACATTAATTTAACAATATTAGATGTAACATAAAACCCTAATGTACATAACTGATTAGAAAAAAATGATAAAAACTAAGAAGAAACAGAGTTATTTCAACGAAAATATATCAAATGTGAAGTGTCACGCAGGGAATTGTGGGAATGTCAATTTACATTTTTTCACTGTAAATTTTACAATGAATTGTTATTTTTCACTTCCAAAAACTGTGAATTTAATGGTATTTTAGCATAAAATTACATTAACTGTATAGTATGGAAACTTTCTGTAAACCAATTGACAGTTTTTCACCGCAGCATTTTTACAGTCTTTTACTGTTAAAATCACGGTCATTTTTTACAGTGTGCTGCTGCTGCTGCTGCTGCTGCTGTTACGCCGGTTTCACACAGATGCGCGTAAGCAGTGCATATTTTTTCGACGTGCATGTTAATCAATGGATGCTTTCACACCGCCAGCAGGAGCAGCGCGTGAGCGTCAAGCAGGACCTCATTCATGTGCAGCAATGGATGACACAAGGCTTTTATTTTTTTTATTTTTTCAACGTTTATATACAAATGTTGTACACCTCCCAATGTTAACAAACTTTCAAGACTATCAAGTTTATAAATGACCAACATATAAAAACAAATTTATAGCTGTCTTTGTAAAGAAATGCTCACTTTATATGTAATTTCGAGCCGCTGCTGTTGCTGCTGTTATTGCTGCTGCTGTTGCTGTTGTTATTTCTGCTGCTGCTGTTATTGCTGCTGCTGTTGCTGTTGTTATTTCTGCTGCTGTTGTTATTGCTGCTGTTGTTGTTGTTGTTGTTATTGCTGCTGCTGTTTGTTATTGCTGCTGCTGCTGTTATTGCTGCTGTTGTTGTTATTGCTGCTGCTGCTATTGCTGCTGTTGTTGCTGCTGCTGTTGCTGTTGTTATTGCTGCTGCTGTTGTTGTTGTTATTGCTGCTATTGCTGCTATTGCTGCTGTTGTTGCTGCTGTTGTTGCTGTTGTTATTGTTGCTGTTGTTGTTGTTGCTTGCTGCTGCTGCTATTGCTGCTGTTGTTGCTGCTGTTGTTGCTGTTGTTATTGCTGCTGCTGTTGTTGTTGCTGCTGCTGCTATTGCTGCTGCTGCTGTTGTTATTGCTGCTGCTATTGCTGCTGCTGCTGCTGTTGTTGCTGCTATTGCTGCTGCTGTTGTTGTTGTTGTTGTTGTTATTGCTGCTGCTTCTATTGCTGCTGTTGTTGCTGCTGCTGTTGTTATTGCTGCTGCTGCTGCTGCTTTTGCTGCTGCTGTTGTTGTTGCTGCTGCTGCTGTTGTTATTGCTGCTGCTATTGCTGCTGCTGCTGTTGTTGCTGCTGCTGCTGTTGTTATTCGTGCTACTATTGCTGCTGTTGTTATTGCTGCTTTTATTGCTGCTGTTGTTGTTGCTGCTATTGCAACAACAGTTGTTGTTGTTATTCGTGCTACTATTGCTGCTGCTGCTGTTGTTGTTGCTGCTGCAGTTATTGCTGTGGAGCTGCTGCTTCTGTTGTTATTGCTGCTGCTACTGCTATTGCTGCTGCTGCTGCTATTGCTGCTGCTGCTGTTGTTGCTGCTTTTGTTGCTGCTGCTGTTGTTGCTGCTGCTGCTGTTATTGCTGTTGTTATTGCTGCTTTTATTGCTGCTGTTGTTGCTGCTGCTGCTGTTATTGCTGTTGTTATTGCTGCTTTTATTGCTGCTGTTGTTGCTGCTGCTATTGCTGCTGCTGTTGTTATTTGTGCTACTATTGCTGCTGTTGTTGTTGCTGCTATTGCTGCTGCTGTTGTTATTCGTGCTACTATTGCTGTTGCTGCTGCTGTTGTTGCTGCTGCTGCTGTTATTGCTGTGTAGCTGCTGCTTCTGTTGTTATTGCTGCTGCTGCTGCTATTGCTGCTGCTGCTGCTGCTGTTACGTCGGTTTCACACAGATGTGCGTAAGTAGCACATATTTTTTTTCATTGTGCATGTTAATCAATGGATGCATTCACACCTCAGCAATGGTGTGCAGCAATGGATGATTTTTTAACGTTTATATGCAAATGTTGTACACCTCCCAACGTTAACAAACTTTCAAGACTATCAAGTTTATAAATGACCAACATATAAAAACAAATTTATAGCTGTCTTTGTAAAGAAATGCTCACTTTATATGTAACTTTATTTTTAAATATATATTTTCTTTTAAATATTTTATTATACTTGCTCTATGTTTTGTTATATAATATTGTTATTATATTATAGGAAAAGATGGGGTAAGGGATGTCTTACATCCCCAATGTCCCTCTTTTGTTCAAGACAATATTCAAAGGCCCTACTGTATCTAAGTGTATCTGTGTGTACCTCTGGCACTTGTATTAAAAATAAACTAAAAAATATTACATCAGGTTAATGTTGTACATATTTATTTTTGGTGTTTTTAGGAGGTTATTTAAGATTAATCATATAAATCATTTTAAGACTTAAGGCCTATTCACACCAACGCGAATGTTCGGCACAAAACTTTGTTCTAATTTCTTTATTGGGAACCCTGGAAGTTTGCAGAGGCCCCTAATGGGCCCCGGACCCCTGGTTGAGAATTGCTTGTCTATTTGTTAATGGAGGATTTGTGGGTTGAAATTAGATATTTGAGTTAAGATGCCTACCGTAAGTGGCATGCTGTTGCCATATTTTTTAATATTTAGTATAATTCATGGAGTTATTTTTTCAGATGCACATTCCAAGTCTTCTGAAGCAGTATGATAGTTTGTGTCGTGACCAGAGTGAAATTCATATTACTTTAGGCTAGTTCATACCAAGGAGGACAAATATAACTAGATAAAAAAGTTTGTCGAGACAAACTTTAAGTTGTCTTGAAAAAGCCGGTCCAGAAAGTTTGTAGTTTTAAAAGTTTGAAGTAGTTTTAAAAGTTTGAAGTAGTTTTAAAAGTTTTCAGTTTGAAAGTTTTCAGTTTGAAAATTTAAGTTTTAGTTTAGTTTTTTTGATAGATAGATAGATAGATAGATAGATAGTCAGGGTACAAAAGGTGGTTGCTAGGATTTTACTATGCGGATAAGGTACTAGGGTGGTTGCTAGGGGTGGTTGCTAGGGTAGGGGTGGTTGCTAAGTTGCTATGTGGTTGCGGTTGTGTAGTTGCTAGGGTATTGCTATGCGGTGTGGTTGGGGTGGTTGCTAAGGCGTTGCTATGCGGTTGCTAGGGTACTCGGTATTATGTTACTATGGTGGTTGGGGTGGTTGCTAAGGCGTGCTATGTGTAGGGTACTCGGGTTGGTTGCTATGTTGCAGTTGCTAGGTATTCTGTGTGGTTGCTAGTGTGTTGCTATGCTGGTTCAGGGTGTTGCTAGGCGTTGCATGCTGTAGGGTACTCGGGTGGTTGCTAGGCGTTGCTAGTGATGTGTGTGCTAAGGCGTTGCTAGGGTTGCGGTTGGGTGGTTGCTATGGTGTTGCTATGCAGGATACTCTGTTTGTTGCTGTGTGTCAGTGATGTGTGTGGTTGCACTATGTTCTGTGTGGTCACTATGACAGATAGATAGATAGATAGATAGATAGATAGATAGATAGATAGATAGATAGATAGATAGATAGATAGATAGATAGATAGATAGATAGATTTAGTTTGACTGATAGATGGATAGATAGTTGAGAAGTGATAGATATATAGATTTAGTTTGATAGATATAGATAGATAGATAGATAGATAGATTTAGTTTGATAGATAGATAGATAGATAGATAGATAGATAGATAGATAGATAGATAGATAGATAGATAGATAGATAGATAGATAGATTTAGTCAGATAGATAGATAGATAGATAGATAGATTTATAGATAGATAGATGATAGATAGATAGATAGATAGATAGATAGATAGATAGATAGATAGATAGATAGATAGATAGATAGATAGATAGATAGATAGATAGATAGATAGATAGATAGATAGACTGAATGAGTTTGAATGGCTCAGAAATAGGAATGGCAGTTTAATTGAGTCTGTGTGTTTGAATTTGAATTTTGACAGTTCAATGAAAGTCAATGGGAGTTTCCAGTTTTTCCAGATAGATAGATAGATAGATAGATAGATAGATTTAGTTTGACTGATAGATGGATAGATAGTTGAGAAGTGATAGATATATAGATTTAGTTTGATAGATAGATAGATAGATAGATAGATAGATAGATAGATAGATAGATAGATAGATAGATAGATAGATAGATAGATAGATAGATAGATAGATAGATAGATAGATAGATAGATAGATAGATTTAGTTTGATAGATAGATAGATAGATAGATTTAGTCAGATAGATAGATAGATAGATAGATAGATTTATAGATAGATAGATAGATAGATAGATAGATAGATAGATAGATAGATAGATAGATAGATAGATAGATAGATAGATAGATAGATAGATAGATAGATAGATAGATAGACTGAATGAGTTTGAATGGCTCAGAAATAGGAATGGCAGTTTAATTGAGTCTGTGTGTTTGAATTTGAATTTTGACAGTTCAATGAAAGTCAATGGGAGTTTCCAGTTTTTCCAGTTGTAATCAGCTTTTTTAAGAAAACCGTAAGTCGGATCAGTTAGAAAAGATATAGCAACAGAGTTAACAACAGTCTGAAGGTCTGACCCGAGTTTGGAGTTTATAGAGTTAAAGCTCTAGGAGGAGTTAGAGTTGGTCTCAGAAAAATAATAAGTTTAAATAGCATTACAATAAGTTGGCTTTTTCAAGCCAACTTAACTATAACCACTGGTTTTAAAAATCATTCTAATTCTATGAGAATAGGGAAGTCCACATCACAACTATAATGATCCAGAGAAATGATATCGTTAGGATCAGCTGATAAATGATACAAACTCTAACAGCCAATCAGAATCAACTTGTCTTTAACAAGCATGAGCATTTAAAGCGACAGTCGACATAACTGCAGCTTGTGCTTATAATAAACAGAATGTAGACCCCAGTATAGTTTTCATTACAGTTATCTTCATAGTTATCATTCTTGCTGTGAACAGGCCTTTACTGTAAGTAGCTCTAAAATCCCATTCAAGAATCCCATGTTGCAAATGTTCACAAAACATGGCATTTGACACTGGTGTCAAACATGTAATGCTTTAAATGTTTGAAATAGTATGAATGAGACACACACAGCTATTGCATGGCTTCAGAAGAGTGAATGTAGCCATTTATATTTCCAGTGACTTGATGACAGAAATTAGATTTTAATCCTAAAAAATGAACAAATTAAAAATGAAATTATTTGAATATGATTTAACTTTTGAATCCAGTACCATATAGTGGTGTTTTTGTACTGCAGGACAAAGTTTGCTAGTGAGCTTTTCTATGAGTGAATTTGATTTAGGACACACATACACATAGTGGCGCATAACAATCATTGCCTTCCGAACATCAGCATGATGAGACCCCAAGATACAGTGATAGAAAGAGCTGAGGAGATGAATTTGAAAATCCGCTGACACAAGAGCCAATACAAAGTGAATGCAGTCCGATTCACTGGTCATGTGTTTATGCCAGAGGGGTAAAAAAGCAGATGAAAGCAAGGTGCAAATGTGAGCGTTCTCGCAGCAGGGTCTTCACACCACTTATCACACAACTGCTGGCAATGGAAACAGCAGCATAAGAAAGCACTGACACACCTGAAAAAAAGCTTTGATTAATGCTCATGTACTCAAATACTCTGACCCCTCCAAACAGCCCATTATTCAGACAGATGTTCCCGAAGATAGAGGTCCATGTCTGCTACAAAAGGCACAGTCAGTCACTCATGCAGCTTTAACTGACACAGAAAAGGACAATGATGTCTTCTGAACCAAAAGGGTTGGGGTGAGCTATCATTTACTAGACAACAGTCTCAAAGGGGACTGAAATTTTACACAGCTTTTGTGAACTTCTCTTTGGTTTCACTGCATCCCGCTGACAGTACTACCAGGGTCAGAGTCTGTTCTGTGTCAAAGCGGATGCTGTATATCTGATTCGCACTGTAATGCTAAGCATTATTTATCTCTGTTGGAAGTTAAAGAGCCTACCCTGCAACTCTGCCAGTACGAATCCCAAAGCAAGCTAGAACGCTAATTGACTTAATGGAATAAGTGTAATTACTCTAGGTCTGCTGCTCATTTCTTACGGTCCACGAACGATGCTTCTGGAATCCATTCTGTCAGATAAGGGTTTTTAAGTTGGAAAAAAAAAA
The DNA here is from genome assembly GCF_018812025.1 of Megalobrama amblycephala. NCBI lineage: Eukaryota > Metazoa > Chordata > Actinopteri > Cypriniformes > Xenocyprididae > Megalobrama > Megalobrama amblycephala. Next base: position 33,791,239 of record NC_063067.1, on the reverse strand, counting down.
ATCTTTGAATTGATTTTTCACCAATTCAAAACTCATAGGCCTATCCTTTCTCTTTTGTAAAGCTCTGTGTGGACATTTTGTTTTAATAGATTTTAAAGAGATAGTTAACCAAAAAACAAACCAAAAAAGACTGTGTTGTTCCAAAGTTGTCATTTTATCTGTGAAACTCAAAAGGAGAATTTTTGAAGAATCTTTACACAGCTCTTTTCCATAACATGAAAAGAAATGCACAAAAAGCACAATATATTTTGTCAATATGACTCCAAGTCTTCTGAGCCCCATGACAGATAGAGGAAGATTTTAGTCACAGGAAATCTTTCACTCTATTGCTGCTCTCAAATTTCATTCTTGATTTTTGCAAATTTGTGCACTATTATTATTATTATTTAAAGTTTTATGATCCACTTGGGGTTGCCAAGTCTGTGGTTTTCCTGCATAATTGGACTACTTTTAAAATGTTGTTAAGGGTTGATTTTTTTTTTTTTACCCACTGTGGTTTAAAGCGTTGGCATATTTCATAAATGATATTTGACTGAATGCTTGTATTGAAACATTTCATTTAACTTTAATAACCTTTAATTAAATGTTATTCATATTCTACCAATGATAAAACTGTGCAATATGACTCGTAGGGAGCCTGGTGTATGATATGTATGATAAGGACAAGAAGGAGAAATGTAGCATCAGAACAAGATAATTAAACTGTAAATAATCCCCCACCATTTTAATTTCATTTAATTTTGTTTATTAAATGTATAAATGTATTTTGTATCTTTTCCTCAGACTAAGCTATCATATGTCTTCCAGAAAACTTTAAATAGGTTGTCCAAAGGACGTGCTGGTCACTATGACTGTTGTGTCGATATATGGAAATGGTTAATAATGTCAAATTTAATTTTTGTGTGATCTTTGTCAAGTGTGAGCCAACATCCACCAGATTGCTTGAGCATTAGGGATGGTACATTAGATTTACTATAGAGGGGGGTGGTAACGTGCAGCTCCGCTGTCATAATGACAGTTCCGGTATGACCACGAGCTCGCCTTGCACTGTCAAACATTAAATATCAGAGAGAGAGAGAGAGAGTTTGCGCGTCCGTCCCACTAATCAATAAACCATTTACAATCATTCACCACAAAAGCACGAGTGCTATCATTCTCCATTTATGGACCTGAGTGCACATGGAAAATATACAATGTATTAAATAAGCTGGCTCGATGGATGGGATAGTTTTAACTGGCCTGTGTTCATGGAATCAGTAAAATATTACTGGCGCTTCAAAGAGCTTACTCTCTATCCACCTTATTTTTTCAGGTAAGAGCATAGACTGTAAAAAAAGATGGACGACTCACCTTCACTCACTTCTATTGTAGAAAAGTGAAGCCGCCAATGTTCCAATATGGCGCTGACATCTTGACAACCCAAGTCTGCGCAGTAGTGAACCCACAGTAGTGAACGTGAAGTGGAGCCGTGGTATCACACTTCCGCAGAATCAGTTAGTACAGTTTACTGCAGAACAACTCATTATGTCGGTGTGAAATAAACAGTTACGGAAATGTAGGAATTAAAGCTTGAATCTCCTCCCGAAGATCCCAGAAAAAAATCTGTTGGTGCCTACTTTGCTCAGAGAAGCTGTCAATCACAGCTGTCAATCATGACGTCACACCCCAGTTTTTATAGCATCAAATAACTATCTAAAACGTATTTTAATAAACGAACACTTGCACTTACATCAGCGTGATAAAACACGACCTAAAATGACAGAAACTGTCTTTGAAAAAAATGTATTCGAAGTCTAATTTGATTGTTTAGTTTGTCTCACGTCCCATTAGATTACATAGAGAGGGCGGGGTTTATGACCCTTACTGCATCCAGCCACCTGGGGGCGATCAAAACGTTTTGGCTTCACTTTTCAGGACTTGTGCGGCACACCTGGGTATAAGAGCGAGTGCAGCCATTTGTAAATTTAATGTGTCCGGCAAACTTGTATTTCTTACTATAATTTTTTAATGTATTGTCTTAATTAAAAACATGCTAGTTTGTAGGTCAAACAGCATTACAACATGCATTACACATTACACATGAAAGCTACTGTTTTTGTTTTGTTTTTTTCAGGTTGCTAATAAAGGACTACAAGGATGAGTTTATCTAACAAATCAGAGAGCCGTTGAAATCCTTATTTAGCATCATGCAAAATTCACATTTATGCTTTGACTGTGTACGTTGTACAACAATTATGAAAATCTTTTAAGTAATGTTACATTTATTTTTTCAAGTATTGTTACCATTCCCATTCATTCATTCATTTTTATACTCCTAAATCTAAAACTGATATTAAATAATAATAATAATAATAATAATAATAAAAATATATATATATATTTTTTTTTTTGAGGGAATAAAAGAATTTTATTCTTTGTTTTATTTATTTATTTATTTATTTATTTATTAATCAAAAATCAAAATTTAGGGTGAATTCATGTTGATTGGGACACTTTTTCCAAGTCATCTCAATGGCAAAATTTCAGCTGCTATAGGGGGAGGTATGAACAATATGCCATTATATGAATAACTTACTTTAAAGAGTGCACATGCTTATAAAATTCGAACAGCTTTTTGTTTCTTCGAGGGTACCCATGGAGAATTAGCCTCAAAGTTTGGCCTACAAATGACGTCACAAATGAACAGCTCTGTTAGTTTAATGAATTATTCATCAGTAATTTCACAAACAATTATTAAAACTGCACTCTTTAATTATGACTGTAGAGAATTATAAACAACCAGCTAAAATACATTTACCCTATAGTAGTTAAATTTTCCCCTTAGAATGCATAAATGGGTCAAGAATGATAAACAGGATACAAATTAGATGCATTTTCTTTATAACGCTACTCTTTTTTTTAAAGATTGTGTGTGTCTAACCGCAGGCTGCTCCAGCGGGGCAAGTATACTGTAAATCACTATGAATAAAAGGATCTGTTAAAGGGGCTATAGGTAAGAATTTTCATGTAGGCCTATTGCTTTTTTATTGCCAATGTGTGAATAGCTTGTAACAAAACTTAAACAACGAGACCTTGCCTGACCTCCTCGTAAGTTGTCCATGAAAGCATGTAGACTGATTTTTATGTGTCGGGACATTTTTGCCGGGAAAATCTATGTTACGTTTACACGCACTCCCGAGAGCCTCTCTTCCTTTCAGTGACACATGAAACGAATGATTATACAATGTTCAAGATGATGCCAAAAGAGCAGTACAGAGCTATTCTGTCTATAGTCTATACTCTCAGATATACTTTATAATCAAACTATCATAACAGTGTAATTTTAATGACCTTATCTGTCGAGATGATGCAGAGTGCAAACATATCCACTATGCTTTCTTAACTGCGTCTTTCTCACTGCTGTCATTTTGTTGTGTGTTTATTTTGTTATTGAGATGATATTCATCTAAATGTAGCTCTCTTTTTACTTCTGAGCAAAGAACTAAAAAAAAAAACTTAGCCGTGGCTATATCGGGACATTGAATCGTGTCAGAGATTGTATTAGTGGCTTCGATCCAGGGCTGCATTCTGGTTCATTTTTTTAATGCCCTTCCCTTGCTAACTTCCCTCAGTCTCGTTGACTCGGATGTGCGTCATTGCTTACGTTGCATGAGTGCCCACTACTGGTGCAATCTTTGCAATGGGCTGAATTGGAACGTCCTAAGCCCTTCATCACTTGGAATCCCCAATGGAGTTGATTTATTATTTAATTTTTTCCCTTACAAATATGTTTAATGCAGCATTCTATATGTATATAGGTGTGTTTGGGGTGTTTTAAATATTCAAAAACATTCATTTGTGGTGGGGTAAATTAAAATCAACTCTGCTCAGAGTACATATGGTCCCTCTCTAAATAGTGTTAAAGTAACACTGAAGCAGAGTTAAAGTCAATGAGATAATTAAGCAATTAATAAGGCTGTGACTGAAGTCAGTTGTAGTTCTTGTGTTTCTTATCTCTTCAGTGATTCTGCTTGTTAACAGCAGGTGTTCATCACTAATGCACAATCATAACTTAATTAATTGCTTTATCATCTCATTAACTTTAACTCTGCTTCAGTGTACTTTAACACTATTTAGAGAGGAACCATATGTACTCTGAGCAGAGTTGATTTAACTCTGGAGATTTTGCTGTGTATGTGCCCTCGATGCGCACTTCTGCTGAGCCGGCGAGACTGTGAGCTACGCAGAGGACTTTCCCGGCAGTCAAAGCGGCATTACGTCGTGAAAGTGCGGACTGTGCGGAGGAAGACTGTGACGGTTTAGGGTGCCATTTGGGACAGGGCCATTGCCTTCATCTGTGCTGATCTGCGTCTCGAGCAGATGACGTCACTTGGAGGAAGGCGTGACCAGGCCCGCTGAACACGCCCCAGTTTCTTGACTCCACCCCACGTCAAAACAGTGCCATGAAGTGAAACGCACAGAAAACTGCAGCGCAAAGGGAAAATGGTATCACGAGCTCGCACTTGACTGAAGCGCAGAATAAAAGGAGCATTGTAAATGAATTAGTAGGTGTGATCATGGAAAATATCTGTTGCAGAGATAAAATAGGATCAAATTCCATAAGCTTCTTTTACAGCTGTAATTTTAACTTTTTACATCTTAATTTTTGCAATTCTTTATTTTGTTTGCAAATTTTTTTTTTTCTCTCAAAACTTTATTTTTTCTTTTGCGATTCTTAATTTTTGTTTGCAAAACAATTTTTTTTTTTTTTTCCTCAAACTTTATTTTCTTTTGCAAAACTATATGGCGTGATTTTGATTCCATAGACTAGGGTCTGTCCATATAAACTCCCCTCGTCGAAGTGAAACGCACTTCAAAATGGCAGCAGGGATTCTCCCAACGGGAAGTGCTTAGGGAAGTTTGCGAGTGCACGTCTAAAAGTGGAGTGGAACGCAGTCATGTTCAGTAAGTGTCACGTGTGTACGGAACCCCACACATGACATGCAGGAAAAAAATAGAACGCTAAATCTTTCGCACAAATTTGTTCCCTCAATTTATAAATCATTTGTGCGATCATTAGTAAATCGTGCACATGATTTAGCAAATTGAGGGAACTAAATAGTGAATTGCGTGCAATAAATCAAGGGAACGAATTAGTAAATGTATGCACTATTTACTTTTTTGTGCATGTATGTCATGTGCAGGGCTGTGTACCTGTGCACGAGTGCAAGCACGAGCAATGACTGCAGTTCATTTAACAGCCCATGGTGTTGCTAATAAAAAGGGTTTCTGAATTCGACATTTCTATTTACTGTCTTACTAAATATAAATATCAACATGATATTTCACATTGTGCAGTATTAGGCTAGTATTTTTTATTATTTTTTTTTATGAATCCTTTAAGGAAGATTAAGGAATTCCTGGATCCAGACAAAAACTGTTTTAAAATAACACTTATGTGGACAATTTAGCAATAAATGGACGCCATGAATGCATTTTAGAGTTAAAGAGGAATTATTCATTTGACTATGGGGTTTAAATATGGTTGGATCAAGCTGTCATTCATTTCATTTCACTTGCATAAAATCTGCATTTCCACAGCTTTCGGTCGCTTATAAAGAAAAGAAAAAACACGTTTCAAAAGATGCTGCATATCTCTGTAGTCCTTCCAACGAAATGTTTGTGAAACAAGGCTGATTGTATCCCAGCACAAACCAATTACATCCCCGAGGTCTGTCCGTTTATTCCACACACACACACCCCCTCCTCTCTCTCTCTCTCTCTCTCTCTCTCTCTCCCCCAACTCTCCCATGAGCTTTCGCACACACTCTCCAGCACACACATCCCCCTCCCCTCTCATTGTACTTCGCTTTCCTTTGCCCACTCTCTTTCTACAACAAACATGGCCGCTAAATCGGATGGAGCAGCCGTGTGTGAGAGCGCTTCTCGGTGTCTGCTTGGCCCTGAGCAGAGCGCGGCTCCTCTGCACCCTCACGCCGAGAAGCGCTTCTCGCTGCTGGACTGCTGCTGGGTGCTGTGCGCCCTCCTGGTCTTCTTCTCCGACGGAGCCACCGACCTGTGGCTGGCAGCGGACTACTACTTGAGGCGGGACTATTGGTGGTTCGGGCTCACGTTAGTGTTTGTGGTGGTTCCCTCCGCGGTGGTTCAGGTGTTAAGTTTCAGGTGGTTCGTGTACGATTACTCGGAGATGAGCGCGTCCCCGACTGGGGACGGATGCGATTTCAGCACCAAGGACAGCGACCGGCGGAGCGGCAGCGGCAGAACCCAGCCTGTGAACGGCACGCGGAAATGCTGCAGAGTGTGCATGTGGCTCTTCCAGTCCATCATCCACATCTTGCAGCTCGGCCAGGTCTGGAGGTAAGATGCATTACGTCTAATATCCAGAACTTCTCTTAAGCAGCCAGTGCTCATTTTCATCCATAGTGTCTGCTTTCTTGGAAAGGATGTTACTCTTATTGTGGCTCTCATGCTTGGTGATGCTTTGGGAACAGATGGAAAGAGCTGCATCCTTGTCTATCTACATCCCGACTCTCTCCTCTTGGCTGCGTGTCTTTGCTGTTTGCCAACATAGATGGTGTGCCAAGGTGGACAGAGCACCCGGTGCCATCTCTGGTGGCCCCGCGGTCACCTCACCCTCAGGTTGTGTTGAAATGGATGTTTTATTTGGCTCATGTTTGTCCTTTGGAGCAAACCATTAAGTACTAAGAGCAACTCATTCGTTGGCCAATAAATGTGCCTTCTGATTCTGAAGACATCTGCGCTGTGCACTGGCACCCGGTTGTGTCCAACAGATCCTAAAAACATTGAGTCTGAAATCAAATTTTTATGTAGTGACCCAAACAGATTTTATTTAATATTGTCTGTATCGTATTTTCTTTTATCTTGTGCATTTTCATTCATGTGGATGAGTTCCTGTCCGTGTCCTGTATCAGAACAGACCTGTGATTAAGTTGAGAAATTCTGCTTGTGCTTTACCAAAACGGCGTGGTCAAATCAACAGCGAATCTCAGTCCACAGATTTAGAAATAATTGAAAAGTCTCTTCAGGGAAAAACGGGCATTGTGCAACCCCATAGGTTCATTATTGGCAAAGTACAGGGAGTACAGACAACTTCCAGGCCGGGTTTCCCTGGGGAGGATCATAACTCTTTCGTGCATTGCCTGTTTGCCTTCATCTCTTAATCTGGCTTTTGTGGATGACTTCCAATTGATTTTTCTGTTCTCTGAGAAGTTATCAAAAGTGCCAAGGCTGGTTTGGGCATCATGCGCTCTTCAGGATGACACAGTCAACTATAATAGGAAGCTGTTGTCTTTTTTATGCTTTTATGGCTTTTGTGCTTCTTGAGGACTGGAATGGGCATGCAGTGTGTCCGTGAGAGACACCAGACGGGCACTCGAAGGGCCGAGCAGGTTTGTTTTGTTAATATCAATTGAGCTCTATAGGCATTGCTGAAAGCACCCTGAGGAAAGAATGCATCTGAGGAATGCTTTTCTCTTGTCAGATGCTGCTTTTCTTTATTCCAGAGAAGGGACAGAGGAAGTGATTCACTCCCACATGTGTGTGAGTGTTTTACTGGTAGTTAAGTGCTGAATTATTAACACAGGGCCAGGGAGAACTGTGTGTCTCAGTGATTATGTGGGAGAGGATATAGCATTTCCTGCCATCATTCTTCACAACAAATTCCTGTTACCTATCATTCTTTCCCTCTCACTCTCTTTCAGTCTCTCTCTCTTTACCTCCCACTCGAATTCTCTAAATATGATTTATTATTGTTAACCGTTATAAACTGACTGCTCTGTGTGTGAATATTTGCATGGGTTGACCTGTGTGTGAAAGAGGGAATCTTTCATTTTCTGTCTGTCAGCCGTGACCAGGTCCACACGGAATCTGCGCCCGGAAATCTCTCTGCAGATTTCCCAGCATCAGTTCTGAATTTGTTCTGCCCCTTGCGTGTTAGTTTATTAAATATTTTGGAGAACTTTGGTTTTGCTTACAGTTTAAATTCATTATGCACACCACCCTGAAAATATACTCAGATTCTGTCTGGACCGGTTTGTGATTTACCTATATATTTTAGGACAACGTCTCTCGACTTATTTTATTCTTATGTACTGTACACCCATAGCCCCATCAGTAAGGCTGGAGTACACCTTCATCTCAAACCAGAAATGTATTCTTTTTTACTCATACTAGTTATTTAGCATTATTGTTAACAAGTAATAGATTCATAAGACCAAAGATTTCCTGTTTTATGTACCCAAAATGAATTATATCTCGTGTTTAACCACTATAAGAGCCAGCCGCAAATCCCGAGATGAAGCTGTTCTCGGCGGGTACACGAGCTCTGAACGGCCGCTGACGGCCTGGAGCTCGCATTCTGAAAACTTCTAAATAAATTGTAAAATAGGCGCTATGATTAAATATGAGTCACATATTTCAGGTCTAAACAACTACATTATAGCCTAAAAAACTCTTAAAACTACAGTTCATGGTACAACAAGTGTAGCTGTAAAAAATACGGTGGATTTGCTCGGCCGCCATGACGGTCACTTCAAGCGGAGTGATACAAACGGTGAAAAGGTAGGAGTGCTGTTATCACTAGAATATCACACAGCTCTCAGCCAATCAGATTCGAGAACCAGAAAGAACTGATAAAATGTAAAAAGTCAATATGGATTAAAATGCATAAATGTCAATGATAAATATAGAGTCTATTAATTTATACTGTTTTACTGAAATATTGGTTTCTGTGCTTTGATTGACTGAGATGTTATATAAGAAAAATAGAACGGAGCATTTTGTTCTTGTGAAGAACGTTATTCCGCTGTCTTTATAAATATCAACACACATATTGAAAGCCTTATTATATGTGTGTGTGTGTGTGTGTGTGTGTGTATATATGTTAATGTATTTATTATGTTATGTATGTTTAATTTTAAGTACCCTATACTGTTAGGGTTTTATAAAAAAAAAAAAAAAAAAAAAAAAAAAAAATCTGTGAAATTTACGATAAAAAAAAAAAGTTGCCAGAACTTAACCCTGAAAAATACAGCTGCAACATTTTGGTTTTTCAAAACACTTTTGAAGACAATAAATACACGATTGAGATGACGAACGCATGTATTGACTGAATTTGCGTTTGAATAGCATTAGCGGATAATGAGCTGAATCACAGACTTCTGACATGGCTCTCTTTTCATACAGATTACATAAACACAGAAGGTTTGTTTTCGATTTGACTTATATGTTTTAAAACCTGACATCTTAATGTTTTTTTAGACATAAGTCTAATTTTTTTGTGATTAGTATTCACTAAGTTACAGTTCATTTTCTGAGAACTATCAGATTGGACTTTGTTCAGAGGGAGATGAGAGATCACGCATCATGTTAGTTTTCTTTATTTTGCAAAAAGCACAACATTTTGTTTTTACTCTGAGTGTACACAAATGAAAGAAGATATTCCACAGATTAAAATGGTGTATAACTCCTAATTGTATGTGCAACATTGACGGAGTATTTTGAGTCTCTTTCACACTGATAAGAAAAAAACCACGGTGGTATCGCCGGCGATACCCTCAGACCTCAGAGTGTTAAGGATTGAACTAATTATAATTTTTACAATAATTTTACAATAAAATACTGTTAATTAACAGTTTTTACATTGATTTAGACTGACAGTTTATAGATTTGAAAAAATGTAAATTGACAAATTGAAATGTCCTGTTAGATTTATTACAGTCATTCACCGTATATAGTAAGGGACTTTACTGTTAAACAATTAACAGGGTTTCACCATAGTACACTCTAAAAAATGCTGGGTTAAAAACAACCCAAGTTGGGTTGAAAATGGACAAACCCAGCAATTGGGTTGTTTTAACCCAGCGGTAGGGTTAAATGTTTGCCCAACCTGCTGGGTAGTTTTATTTAACTCAACTATTGTTTAAAAATTACTGTATTGCTTAATTAAAATTAACCCAAAGTATGTTGGAAATGAACATTTATTAATGTTCAATGAATAATTATTAAACAATAAACATTTATTAAATTGCTTATTAATAAATTTATATTAATAAACTATTAAACTATTACATTTATATTAATTAAATATTAAAGCTTATTAATAAACATTCACCTTTTGTCTATTATTGTTGCCTCTAATTGCATCTGGTTTTTAATTTCCCAACTATTTTGGGTTCATTTTAAGCTAGCCATATAGCAATTTTTAAACAATAGTTGGTTTAAATAAAACTACCCAGCAGGTTGGGCAAACATTTAACCCAACCGTTGGGTTAAAACAACCCAATCGCTGGGTTTGTCCATTTTCAACCCAACTTGGGTTGTTTTTAACACAGCATTTTTTAGAGTGTAAAAAAGTGTTTTAAAATTAAAATTATGAACATTTTTTTACAGTATATATACAGTATATCCTTGGGCGCCCCTGGCTGAGAATCTCTGTTTCAGAGGTCATATTCATAGGTCTAAATGGACAATGTGTGTGTGTGTTCGTTCACACAGTATCCTGTCGCATTAGGACATCTGTGCAGTACTTTATCAGTCTGATTGTTGTTTGTGAGTGGATGTTTCTGGTGTCTCAAATAAACAGCACATGACCTGAGCTCAAATTGATACATTCACAGGAACATCTCTATGCACTCAGCAGGTCGACGGTATTTTTGAATATCAGTAGTCAAAAGTGCATTACTCTAGCAGTCAAAAAGAACAGATTAAAGAGGCATAAAACAACTGAGAACATTCAGTTATTAGAAATTCTGACTCAAGGAGTGATCAATGCACACTGCTTACATAAACCAGAACTGGAAGAGCCTGAATCAGCTGCAGAGAGCTGGAACTAGATTTACAAAACACGCCAAATCAACAAAGTCATACCTAGATCAGTTATTTTGTGAAGGTGTCTGAGATTGCACCCTAGGGATGAATCGCTGATCCTTGATCTGTTCTGTACTGTTGCTCACAATGACTGAGATCAAATGCTCCTTTTATATTGTTCTTAGATCACTGAATAGATCATGGTGAATTCATCTTGTCATCTAAGTTTTTTGCAGTTCAGGTGTTGCAGAGACAGAGATCATCACATTTCAACCTAAAATCAATCAATCAATCAATCAATCAATCAATCAATCAATCAATCATCAATCAATCTATCTATCTATCTATCTATCTATCTATCTATCTATCTATCTATCTATCTATCTATCTATCTATCTATCTATCTATCTATCTAACAAGTGTCAGGTGCCAACACTGTAAACAACAGCAAAATGTATATAAGAGCTACTGCATAACTGAATTAAGTGCTAAAATGCATTTGAGATGCTTTCACTTTCATTTTGTTTTAGTGACATACGACTTCATTGCATCTGTTGTAAAAATAAATGAATTTTAACGTCGCACACCATTACAGTAAACACATAATTTTAGCTTGTACCTAGGCAAATAATAACACTAGGGAACTGTGACTGTACACCGATATTTCAAAGTCAACAGACTGACAGTTCAACTTTGATGTGCTTTGTATTTTAGATGTTTTAATGAACACACCAACAAATGCAGTGAGAAATGTGCAATGTACAGGAAACTGACTGAAAGATGACAGACTGTCTTTATATTCCACTGTTTTACAAAAAATGAACAGTACAACCAAAAGTGTATGAAAAAAAATAAGAACAGCTGATAGAAGTGTTTGTGTTTCACATAATTCACATGATTTGATTTCTATTGTAATTTTGTCATTTTTAACACAGAGGTTCCCTTCAGTATGGAATGATTCTGCGTGGTACGGCATGGCTTGAAACCTTCTGTACTGCATTTAGCAGTTTTTATTTCATTTTGGCTACATAAAATTTCCATTGTCTTAAAAAACACATTTTGCCAAGCTGAAGTAAAGGCTTAGTTGGACCTGTTTAAACACCCTACACACACACACACACACACACATGCACTCAAGCACCAGAGCAGCTGTTGTGATATGTGTGTTGCAGGTGTGTAAGGCAGTGGAGTGTATCCGCTGGGCCATTAAGGGAGTTGATGGGGATATTCTCACCGAGCTGAAGGCATTACACCGCAGCCGACGTGCGTGAGGAGCATTTTAAAGCTGAAAACACCTCACCCATCTCAACTACACCTCAAAGTGACATTTTCCCAGGGCTGGGAATGGAGAAAATAATTCCTTATTAGATACAGCCATCATTAAGAACAGGTTAGAGAATGGGAGGTTGTCTTTTGTCTCCTCTCCCCTGCCATCACTCTATCCACTTGTCAGTCTCTCAGTCTCATTCCCTTCCTAAAGATCCTGATGCTGTCTGTCTTGTCGGAGCTGACCCAGTTCTTCACAGAAGATGCTGGAAAAACACTCACAATGAAGCGACACATACACTGTGTGTGTGTGAAGGGGAGAGAGTGTTCACAGGTTTCCTAAAAACAGCAGCTGAATATAGATTACGCTGTTTGTACTGTATGTGAATGCCTCTGTGTAACCATCTGCTTGTCAGAGTGAGTTAAATAGAGTTTTTGCCAGCAGATGTGTGGGAGAGCAGATTTAGGGACTGTACTTATGTCCAAGGATGTTACTTCAACTTTGGTGAGGACAACAAACAGCACATTTACAATATTGATTTAAATGCTGGATGTTTCTAGGAGCTAGAGGGGACTTCCTCCCAGGACTTCTAGCATTTGTTCTGTGGCAGCGAAACTGGTCCTACTCACACTGCTCCGAGCTGAATTCAAACCAGCGTCACCGGGATGAGAGGTGGACATGCTAATAAGGACGCTACTTTCAGTTGCTAGTGTGCTTTTTGAGGCCAGGGGAGTGAGGTTTACTCACACAGCTCCTTACTAGCTGTAAAAAAAATCCCAGTAAAATTTACGGTAAAAAACCGGCAGCTGTGGTTGCCAGAACTTTACCGTAAAAAATACAGTAGCAACGTAAAAAAAAATCTGTTAAATTTACGATAAAATAACGTATTTCATTAACTGATATAATGTTAATTTACCAACCTAATGAAGTACTAATATCTGTTTTGTACCTTTATAATACACTGACAGTCACCAAACACAGTGGTGATAAGAGTCACATGATGAATCAAAGTTCATCACAAGCAGCTTTTTCACAAGCTGAGGAGGACAATACTAATATATAGAAGGTGCACACAGTGTCATTCACACACACACTAAACACCATCATGGTAACATGCATGAAATTTTAAAAATGCAATAAACATTAATTTAACAACATTAGATGTAACATAAAACCCTAATGTACATAACTGCACTCTAAAAAATGCTGGGTTAAAAACAACCCAAGTTGGGTTGAAAATGGACAAACCCAGCAATTGGGTTGTTTTAACCCAGCGGTTGGGTTAAATGTTTACCCAACCTGCTGGGTAGTTTTATGTAACTCAACTATTGTTTAAAAATTACTGTATTGTTTGTTTAAAATGAACCCAAAATAGGTTGGAAATTAAAAATCAGACACATAATTACTAGATGCAACAATAATAATCAAAAGGTAAACATTTATTAATAGGCAATTTAATGTTTAAATGTTTGTTTTATTATTCATTAAACTTAATACATGTTCATATATTAATAAATGTTAATTTACAACATACTTTGGGTTCATTTTAAACAAACAATACAGTAATTTTTAAACAATAGTTCAGTTACATAAAACTACCCAGCAGGTTGGGTAAACATTTAACCCAACCGCTGGGTTAAAACAACCCAATTGCTGGGTTTGTCCATTTTCAACCCAACTTGGGTTGTTTTTAACCCAGCATTTTTTAGAGTGTGAATATATCAAATGTGAAGTGTCACGCAGGGAATTGTGGGAATGTCAATTTACGGTTTTTCACTGTAAATTTTACAATGAATTGTTATTTTTCACTTCCAAAAACTGTGAATTTAACAGTATTTTACCGTAACATTACATTAAATGTACCGTTAGATCTATTACAGTTATTTACCGTATTTAGTACGGAAACTTTCTGTAAACCAATTGACAGTTTTTCACCGCAGCATTTTTACAGTCTTTTACTGTTAAAATCACGGTCATTTTTTATAGTGGCCTCTGTTAAAGTTGGAATGAAACGGAAGTTGCGATAGTCTTTTCTTCACTATTGTGACATATATCCGAGTGAAACGGCTTCGCAAACAAGACAAAATGTCAAGTCAAGTCAAGTCAAGTCACCTTTATTTATATAGCGCTTTTTACAATGCAGATTGTGTCAAAGCAGCTTTACAGTTGATAACTGGTACATAATTTTGGCTGCACAGCAGCTCTTAAAGAATAGTGTCAATGCAGGCAGATCAAAGCACTGTTGAATATCAAATGTCAAGTCAAATGTCAAGTGTCCCCAACTAAGCAAGCCAAAATGTAAAAATGTAGGGCAGGAATTGATTTTATCCATCGGGAATTGGTTGGATCATTGTGGTTTGCTATTGCTGTGATGTCATGTGAGTGACAGGTTGTCCCGCCCTCGTCATCAAGGAAGAGAAGAGATGTTGCTGCAGAGGGAGGGGAAGTTATTTTGATTAAAGTTTACAAGGGCACATGAATAAAAAAAAAAATAGAAAGATGCGCACGTATAAATCATTTATAATAAACACTGCAATATTGCAAAAAACAACAAGAAATTTTCATTTTGAATTCTTGATAACTTAAAATGTGTGTATGCCCTGCACATGACATGCCAACCCAATCTCACGGCAATTCGTACGTATTTTACGAGGTGGCTAATTCGTATGAATTCGTACAAATTACCTACCCCTAACCCCAAATCGTGTGAATTTGTATGAGTCTTACGGATTCGTACCAATTAGCCACCTCATAAAATACGTACGAATTGGTTGTGAGATAGCGCTGGACATGCGGTCAAAAATATAGATATTGAGGCCACGAATTAACAAATCATTCCCACAACTTACTAACACATCAGCATGATTTAATAATAAATTCCCTTGTTTTAGTCAAATCAAAAAGAGTGAATGAATTAGTACAACGTGGCCACAATTTACTAACTCAAAGGAACAAATTATTATATCGTGGCCACGATTTACTAAATGAAAGAGTTAATTCTTAATTTGTGGCCATGATATCTATATTTTTGTCCGCATGTCATGTGCAGGGCTAAAAAAATGCTGGGTTAAAAATAAGCTAACACCGTGTCCTAACCAGATGCCATGCGATAAGATTCCAGTGACAAACAGTTTGTCTGTCCACACCAGACGCGACCGCTTATGAGACGTAATAAAGTCAATAAAAAATCACAGCCAATCAGAAGAGCGTGTGGGCGGGGTCTCTCGGCAAGCTCCCGCCACTCACAACCAAATGAATAAGTAGCTACATAATCAAATGCATGAATATTACACCATTTTAAAATTATTAGAAAAACATACTGAGTTACTGAAACAGTCTTTGTCATAGAATACACTTCTCTATTTCCAATGTTGACAGTTTGAACGTTCTTGTTTCCTTTCATTTATTTTGAAGATCTGAGGTGAATTGTCCATGTTGCTTTCAGTACGGCTATAAAAGACACACAAAATGATAGTCAAACTCACATTAGATGCTTTTAACATTAAATGAAGCACATAAAAAGCACCTGAGATTATCATTATCATACTTTGTGTTGAAGTTCCAGCTGAAAGATAGAAACCTTTTCTAAAATAGAGTCTTAGTGTGTAACCGTCACGGCTGGTTAGGACAAAAAATCTGATTAACATGGAAAAGACACCTTTGCGTCACGTCTGGTTAGGACACGGTGTAAGTTGGATTAAAAATGGACAAACCCAGTGATTGGGTTGTTTTGACTCAGAAGCTGGGTTAAAGGTTTGACCCAACCTACTGGGTAGTTTTATTTAAAGGTGTGGTATGTATTTTTTTCAACAACGCTGTTGGACATTGTTGATATTTGAAATCAACCCAAACAAACTCACTCCTCTCTTCATTGCTCCGCCTCCAAAACTCACACTCCAATACTGACCACCCTGCTCTGAGTCGCTCTCGAACCCCGGCCCGATCGCTGCTGGCATGCGAGATGAGTACACTGACAATGAGCTAAACACCTCATTCTCTAGCGGTCATCAGTGTGCAGTGGTTTAACTGCAAAACTCTCACTATCTGGCCTCTGTTACACACGCAATGCGAGTGGATGTCTGTTTATCACAACTGACGCGCAACAAAATGCTTCACGAAAAATAAAGCGCAGTTGATGAACGAACGACAAGGAATTGCAAAAAATGAACGTACAGTACTCAAGAGTAAATACAAATAAGAGTTTGTTGTTAGTGTCCAACAGCACAGCAGCTCCAGACAATCAAAACCCAGTGTTACTCACATGAGAAGCGGATCAAAGCAGCCTCCACATCTGTTTTCAGGCCTTCCCGCTTAGCTCTCTCCAGCGCTGGAAAGCTTTTCTAATATAAACGCGGTCCTAAAGCGCTTGCCCAGTCATAATCCTTCATTCCAGTGATATTCATTTAAGCTGTATTGTATCGTGTCCCATCTCTCCTTCTGCAGTTTTTTTTTTTTCTTCTTATTTTCAAATTTTCCTCTTGCTCATTCTCTCTCCTCTACCATCATACACCCTCTAATGCTGATTGGCAATGTTCTCTCTAAGCTGCTCGCGTGCGCGGCCGCGCAGAAGAAATAATTGCCGCGCAGAGAACAGACATGAAAATGTTTGTAGCAGTTTGAATGAGAAATAATTGCAGTGCTCTGGACAACCGCCATAGAGTTATTGTCGCTATAGTGTTGGAACCGGTGAATGCGGTTTACAGGTTTGATAAAAAGAGAACGATTGAGCGCGTGTGAGCTGGCTGGCCCTGAGCCAAATCAGTCGCGGTAAGAATACTGTCATGTTTGCGGACTAAATACATCAACATGAGAGGCAACGCGAAACGAAAAGAAATGTGAAATAAAACGCCATGTTTTAATGAAAAGTGGTGGAAATAACGGATGATGGGCACAGAATGATAACAAAACTCTGAGACATTTACAATTACACCCACCACAGGTGTAGCTTGCAAACTCAAAATACATCAGTGATATACCTCCGTTTAAATAGATTATTGTGTGTGGTGGTGCTGTGTAACTATAAAAGAGTTAACGTTCACTTTTCTTAAAAATATTTAGCTATCAGTTTAAATGCTTCAGTTTGTTTTCACTATATAATATATTAAAACATATGGAAGCATTTAAACTGATATGATACTGTATATCAGTTAAAATACTTAAATATTATATTATATAATTATATTTTATTATATTATAATGTAAGCCTAATAATAAATTGATCTCACAAGGGGATTGTTTAGGGCTCCTTGCCACGAAAAATCCTGAAACCTCCTGGTATATAAAATCTGGGAATTTCATAAGCAGTAAACATGTAATTTTGATGGTTTAACACTGTCTGATGCTAATAATTGACTGTACAAAAACACATTATGGTTGTTCCAAACCATCATTGTAACTGCTCATATTATATTATTATAAAGAATTGAACTGTCCTGCAGGAGGACAGAAATAATTTTTTAATAGAATTTCTTGGTAAAGAGTGGTACAGTTAATACAGCAATGTGAAAAAATCTCAAGTAACCTAAAATGTGCTTAATTTAGTGACTGAACTGCTTGTTTTCAAACATATTATTTAATAAATCACTAAGTTACATCAAGGGTCAAATAAAATAGAAACGGCACATTAAAGTTAAATGTTGCAGTTGTATGATAAAACCATTTTTTGTGTGTGTGTTTACGTTCATTGTACAGGTCTGATATAAAGTATGTTTTTGCTCAGGTGGCCAAAATGTGCGCTCAACAGAGAAAAGTTTTGCTCAGCGAGAAAAAAAATTAGAGGGAACATTGCTGATTGGTTAGACGTTTGTTGCTGGTGTCGCCCGACTAACTTCCAAACAGTGTTGTTGAAAAAATACACACCCCACCTTTAACTCAGCTATTGTTTAAAAATGACTACTGGTCGCTTAAAATGAAGCCAAAATAGATTGCAAATTAACATTTAATAATATGTTTTAAAAATAAACATTTACTAATAAGTTTAATCAATAATTATTAAATAATAAACATTTATTAATAATAATTTATTTATTAATAAATGTTCACCTTTCAATTATTACTGTTGCCTCTAGTAATTATGTGTCTGATTTTTAATTTCCAACATATTTTGGGTTAATTTTAAGCCAGACATATAGTCATTTTTAAACAATAGTTGAGTTAAATAAAACTTAAACTAAACGAAAAATTTTGAAATGTTACACTGGCAACTCACTGAAATAAGTTTCATTTTTTAAAGTACTAAATTTACTAACTGAAATAAAACAAACAAAAAAATAAAACTATTTAGAATTGTTTTTAAAAACAAACTAAAGAACATAACAGAATTACTAATTGCTAAAATTAAAATTGAAAACTGAGAATCTAAAACTAAAAACTAATTCATATTAGTATAATTCATAATAATATTCATGTTAATAAAAAACAAAAATCTGTAGTTGTACAGTATATAAATAATATGGAAATAACACTTTTTCAGGATTCAAAGTTCATTATATTTGTAAGAATAACTTTATAGAAATTATAGAAATATATATATCCTCCTGAGACCCAGAGAAAAAAAAAAGGTTTGTGAAATTAGTTTTTCTTTTTTTATTGTCATTACATTACTTGAAGCATAAGTAACAAATGGAGAAAAAATCTTGAAAAAATCTATTTTATTCATATGTTATGCATTGTCCACTGTATTGGACATCAGGCATGAATAGACATATATAGGCAAAAACAATGGATTTTTTTTTATTCAAAATTTTCTTTAACCAAACATTGTATAAAGATGATTCTCAACTATGTTATGAAAAATATAACGGAATGATTTGATATACGGTTTTACTTTATGCGATATATGTGTAAAATGGCCATAAGCGGCTTTTCCCATTCTATACAATGCATTGATATATTGTATCTAATTTGCATATTAATGTGTTCTTGGAGCAACGTAATGAAAAAAAAAAGTGTAATAATGGGAGTAATAATTGGCAACATTTTCATAAGAATATCTAATATTTCATACTAGTAATATTGATAATTTATTTCCCTATTCACCTATTGCGTATCTCCCAAAATATCTGATTTACATGCTTTAAGTCCTGGTGTCCACTACAGTGGACGTATAAAAATTGATGTCCTGTTTCGTAAGAGAAAGTCACATTCTGATTTGAAACCCCATAACATTTTCCTGAGATGTTGATTTATGACAAACAATTTGAAAATTATTCAGATTTAAATAATAATTACAAAATATTATCATATTTCCAGAAGAGTGCTAAATCATCAATCAATCATATTTAAAACCAAGTTGTCATTGTGACTTCCAAACCTTTGGTATCTCTGAAAAGCCCTGAATTTGGTCTTTACAGGACATCCAAACTGAGATATTCGCTAATAAATAACGTCCACTACAGTGGACAAAAGTCTGTGCTTGGGTCTCAGGAGGATATATATAATTCACTCACATGTATTTTGAGGTTTGGGGAAAATGTTTTGTTGCTTATGATGGTTTTACAACACTTGATGTTTTTAGAATCCGTAAATCAAAACTTCTGTTGGAAAGGGTAACTTTTTGCAAAAACACATGAAACTGATATGAATAGAAAAAAATCTCAACATCTCGGACATGAGCACGGTTATCCGTCATTGACCCAGCTTCTTTATGGATGGATTCTGACAGGTCATCAGAGCTCACAGGATGTGTTTTGTTTTATGAGCACACACGGGACATGAGGTCAACTCAGCTGCAGTGAAACTTTATGATGCATTTGATTTAAAAGGCAACTCATGAATGTTTGTGGGTGACGAGTTATTTACTGTCTCAATCTATCAATCAAACAACAATCTGTCGCTGGCAGAAAATGACTTTTTTTTATATATAAAACAGATATTTTTATTAAAATTAGAATTTTAATGAAATCTCTCTTGATTGTCCTTGACTGATAAATAGGTTATACTTCAGAGTGTAATATCACCAGGAGGACGCACATTGATTTACCTGTTTGCTATGATGGTGTCTATTTCCCCTGTGCAATTACACCTGTCAATCATATTACTGTCACCTGATTGGCTGCGACAGTTCTGGGCAGCTCCACTGTTTTGAACATCTGGATTGGCAATGACCGAGCGTTAATTATGTTTATATAGTCTACACACATACACTCACAGACATGACAGCTCTTTTCAGGTTTTAAAATGTGATATATTGTAAGGTGTTTCTGATGTAGAAAGTGATAAAAAGTTGAAGACGGTGAAGAAATGAAGCCTTGCTCTGTAAGTTGATATTCAATTTTGTGTCCAAAACTACAGATAAAAGAAACCTTGAGAGATGAGTAACACCGATGTATTATAAATCAAAGCATGAAGCACCTCTACTTTTCTGTAATTTTGTTTTTGTACCTTTTTGTGCTCTCACATTTTCTCTATTTTATATCATTTTCAGCTGTGGTGTCACATGACATATCTTATCTCTGTTGTCAAACTCTGGAGAGAAGCGCTGGCTGTTCTATGCATCGTAAGGGCATTTTAATTTCTGATTACAAAACGAGTGTAATAATGTCACATCAGGAGAGGAAGCGAAGAGAACTCCCTCGGTGCATAACCTCTCTTTGACTTGGTTGCTTGCATATTCATTTATGATATGTATATTCGTGCTGATCAGGGCAGAGGTTTAATAGAGTCTACCTCTGAGTCTGTCGTCTGGTTTTCTGTGGACTGTGATGAAAAGCCTGAGTCGAGAATAGATGTGACACTGGGGTTATCTGTGAGAGACAGCTGTGAGAAACCCAGTTACGTGGAGGATAATGTGCAAATAAGAACATGTAACATTGTGTAACCAGCCGTTTCACTATCAGGCATTAGAGTTTATTCTAATCAAGAACTACCTGTTTTTGTTGTTGTTTCCGTAGTACCTTTTCATTGTTTTTCCAATGTAAATGTGCTCTAGACGGACATTTTGACCATTGTGCCTTGTCTCGCTGTTTTTGCAGCATCTCAAACCTTAATGCTGCATTTTAGATGCCGTGTCAAGTCAAATCAGTTCTTTGGCTTTTGACATGCATTGGTCACTGTGATTTTACCAAGTAAGAACATGTTTTGTTGATCCTGGAACAACATTCCTGTCCAAAAATGTAGTCTTAACCCTATCCCTACCCATACCCATAAGTTATCCCTAAAATCAGAGGGAATGATAGGTGAATAAACACTGATGGAGAAGCACCTAACCCTGGATGTAAGCCTGAACTTGACATCAAGTGTAAAATTGTCCCTCAAATCTGATTGGTTGATTAGAGTGTTGTTGATTGGTTGTAGAGTGATCACAGCTCATCAGAGCCAAAAGAGTGGACCAACATTTATAATAATAATATTGCAGCAGTCTCTGCAAAAATAGAAAACACTATAAAATAATGAAAAAAATGTGTGTAGACTTTGTGTGAAGAGATCACATGATCCTACAGACATATGGAACAATGATTTACTCCATTGCCAGCCAGTCATTTTTAGGTTTGTAGTAAGATTTAATGTAGTAAGACAGTGATATTAAAAGACCAAATTCACTATACACCTTATTGATTATGCATACTTTGTACAGACAAACAAATAAACAGAGAATATTAATGCAACGCAAAGGTTTCTCGTTAAGCATTTTTTTCCATATTTTGGGCTCATCTGCTCGCCTTTATATAGTATGCATCATCAAAAAGGGTTAACCTGAATTTGATCTTTTAATATCACTGTTTTAGTACATTAAGGCACTTTAAGGGTGCGTTGCAGTAAGGATTCTTTAGCCTGGCATTGGTTCACCCTCCACTTATGCTGCTTGATCAGCCCTTTAATAATTCTAACAGTCTTTCTACGTAGCTAATGTGTGTTTTTAATTTTAATTTTAAATGAAGTGGTGCAACACAACTCGATTTAAAACAAAACCCAGATCAACAAATCCTTGATTAGTGTTAAACTTTGCTTATTTTAATCCTTATTGGTGCAACCCACCCTAGTGTTTTTCACGTTAGCTTTTTAAAAAATCGTCCTGCTGTTTTTAGTGATTGAAATCACTGCAGGTGCTGTATATGGATCACAAGTGCCCAGAATTGACAGGCTTGTGCTGCAGTTACATGGCTGTTTTACCCTCCAGGGCTCTGCGACAATCACATGACTGAAAACTATGAATATGCTGATCTGGTGCTCAAGAAACATTTCTTATTATTATCATTGTGGTAAACAGTTGTGCTGCTTAATATTTTTATGGTAAATTTTTCTGGATTCTATGACCAATTCAAAAGAAGTCCTTTGAAATTGCATATTATACATTATATTATATGTGCCCTATTATACACCTGGCAAAATGCGACACCAGGCGCGACACAAGTTTTTTCTTTTTTGCTAGTTTCAGCCTGACAGTTATCATTTATTTTATATATTGATGTTCTGTCAGAACACAAATGCTTCATTTTATGGGTGCAACAGCCTGTCACTGGCAGTGCCTTATGAAAATGAACCATTACTACAGTGACCATAGTTCAGCTAGGCATATAGTAGGCTTATTTGTAGATTTTCCATGGTTTACCAAGTAAACATTTTAACCATGTGTAAACAAAAATATAATCTAATAAACTGCAATTAAGGCATATTGAATGTTAAAATGCCTTTCAAATATAATGTTAAAGGGATAGTTCACCCAAAAAGGAAAATTTGATGTTTATCTGCTTACCCCCAGAACACAAATGATGATTTTTAACTCCAACCGTTGCCGTCTGTCAGTCAAATAATGCGAGTGAATGGGAACTCGAACAATAAGAGTCGAAAAAACTTGCATAGACAAATCCAAATTAAACCCTGCGGCTCGTGACGACACATTGATGTCCTAAAACACGAAACGATCGGTTTGTGTGAGAAACCAAACAGTATTTATATCATTTTTTACCTCTAAAACACCATGTCCAACTGCGTTCAGCACTTGTTTAGTAAGGTCTGATCACGCTCTGACAACGGCAGTGATGTCTCGTGCATATACTTCAATGAGTGCTAGACATCACTTCCACTGTCAGAGCGCGATCAGACCTCACTAACCGAGTGCTGAACGCAGTGCATGTGTCGTCACGGGCCACAGGGTTTAATTTGGATTTTTCTATTCAAGTTTTTTTTGACTCTTATTGTTCGAGTTCCCATTCACTCGCATTATTTGACTGACAGACGGCAACGGTTGGAGTTAAAAATCATCATTTGTGTTCTACTGAAGAAACAAAGTCACCTACATCTTGAATGCACTGGGGGTAAGCAGATAAACATCAAATTTTCATTTTTGGGTGAACTATCCCTTTAAGTGGGTATCATAACCCATTTTACTCTTAGTAATCTTCATATTAAGTAAAATCTTCATATTAAGTTAGAGGTATCGTATCGGTATCGATATCGGCAATATTGGCCTTGAAAGTATCGGTATCGTATCGAAAACAAAATAAGTGGTATCGGCCATCCCTAAAACTTGCTAATTTGCTAACATGTTAACAATATCATGGTATAGCACTGAATGAGTACAGCAACTTAGAACATTTAACTTATCTGCTCTCAAACCCAGCCGCATGCACTGCTTGTCAAAAAAATAAAAACAAAAACAACAAACAAAAAAAAACATTATATAACACTTAATTTTAGCATTTACTCTCCCTTTCGAGTGCTATGGGCAAAGTATGCTGGGAAATAGAAATCCCAGCCCAGATTCAGTTAAACTTAAGTTAATCTAAATTAAAAGAAATGAGTTCATACAACTCAAAACAATGAAACAGTTCAGTTTACTTGAAATATGTCAGTGCTGTGAACTCAAAAGAAAAAGCAAGTTCTAAATACTCATCCCACACAGCAGGAGACTCCTAGGCGGATCCACATTCAAGTCGCCAAACCCACGTGACTGTCACATTCGTTTTGGCACCGCCCAGAGGATCAGCTCCGCCTCCGGGTGGCGCCGTAAATTCTACTGTCAATCAGCGGATCCTGAGTGGACCCATGTCGGATCCGTAGACACGCACGCGCATTTACTGTAACGGTTGCATCAATTTGCGGGTCCCAAACGGACCTGCCACGGAGGTAAGGTTTTAACCCACGGCGGGCCCGCGACCCGCCTTCGTTGCAGATCTGTCACTACGTGCAAGTAGATGCCGATACGGGTCCGTTTGTGGATATGGCCCGGAAGCCGCGATACCTGTGGGATAGCAGCTAATTTAACTGAACAAATAGGTTCAATTTAAGTTTGTCCTACTCAAACCAAATAAGTATTTTGAGCGTTACGGTTTACAGCGTATGCATGATTACATGCAACTAACCCCAAACCAAACCCTAAACCTAACCCTATAGTAAGTGCATGTAGTTTGTTAATATTACTCAGTACTTAAATGTATAATTACAGTGTAACAAAGACACAAATTTAACTGACAATTTTAAGGCATCGTTGCTGAATAAAAGCATGAATTTCTTTTCAAAAAAACAAAAACAAAAAAGCTTTATTTATTTATTAACATTTTACCTTAACATGTTTGAAAATTGTTGCATAATATTAACACTATTATTTATTTAATTTTTAAGTATGAATCCAAAATAAATTAAAGGATTACATTTATAAGAATTTGGCACATGCATTTTAAAAGTTTCATTCAGAAAACAAAGCAGAATACACTTTTCTGTCTGGTTTACTTGATACTGACTGCCTTACATAAAACAGATTTTTTTTAAATTGTCACTAACCAGGTGCCTTGACATTTGTGCCCTTATTCTCAGAAGCTGCATAAAACCAGCCAATCAGATTGGAGATGCTGATTTTCAAATAGTGGCAATTTAGTGTGCAGTACGCATCAGCTGTTGAAACTGAATCTACACAACGTAGCATCCCAAATGCTGCAAACACTCTTCAAAGGGTGTATAGCTTTGTAGTTTGCTAAGGCGCTCTTAGAGGTTACTAACCAGCATATATGATATTCAGATCCCATATGGCATGGCTTCTTTTAGGTCCGTACCACAAATGCATCATAGTGTAGTACAAATGGTTAGAGATTTGTCCCAATGAGCAGTATTAATAGTCACGCTTTCTTCAGCAAGCACCACTAATTATTTCCAACAATAATGGCTGAACACAGGGCCCATTAGTCACGCTTTCATTTCAGCATAACATTTAAAATGACCAGTGTCCCTCGTTCACACTGTCCTCCACTTTCATAGTCTGATTCCTCTGCCTCTGATTGAACAATTCAACTACACGCTCTCTCCGGACGCCTGATGAATGCATTGAATTCCTTTTTCTCTCTTGCGCTCGCCTCATTTTTCTCCACCACTTCAGAGGGTCAAGGATGAAAAATGGAAGACAGAAGAATAGTCTGTTCCAGTTATTTTCCTGAGCAGCCACAGAAAGGCTGGGGGAGAAGATAACTCTGTAGAGGTGTGACATCCCGAAATAATGCCACTATTTCCACAAGCCATAATCAGCGGATTTCACAAGCGCTTTTTAGCTCAGTGTGTCACAGTATTTAGAGTTTTACTCACAACACTGTTTCTTTTGTGCACTTTAGGAAAACCGTTTCAGCTGCAAACAAAAGTTGGTTGTGAAAGGAAACCAATGCGTCAGAGACAGAGTTTCTGTCCTGACATCTTAATCTTGATCTCGCAGTCGTTGCACTTTGAGCTGCTACTTACCACAAGTTATAAGAATGTCGATTTAACAGGCGGCTTTATTGCAGGTTGTTTGAAAATAGGTGTTGTGAGATATACATTGATTTATATATAAATATAGTGGGTTACACATATATTTTAAGAGCAGGGAGGCGATACACAGCAGGAGAGTTATTCCCATTGCTGCAGAGTTTGCTGTGGAAGCATTTTCATAGGCCAAACAATACAGAGTGAAGAGTCTGCATTTCACACAATGCCACTGCACTCCCACACACACACACACACACATAAACACACATGCAGACCAGCAAACTTTCGCTTGCACACGGACATAAAATGGATATTTAAAAGCATAGCATTTGGTTTAGCCTAAAAAAAAGGCATTAATATGTATGGCATCTGCTGTAGGGAAGAGCAGGAGTAATTGTAACACACTTTTGCTCATTGCATGTTTAGTCTAAATCTTTGAACATATGCCATTAGCAGTCATTAAACATCTTAGCAGTCATTACCCGTATCAGTCAAATTCATCACTCAAGTATTACTCACGTATACAGTCTGTCTGTATCTGTAATAATGTTAATCAATAGTGACAGACTAAACAAACAGCAAACAAGATATGGAATATTGTTTTTTTTTTTGTGACAAATTAATGTTTATTTGTTGATTAATAGTTAGACCCACATTTAGAGGCTGTAGTTATGTTATGTATGGTTTAGTTTATTATAAATACTATTAAAGTATATATAGTATATACACTGGTCAGGCATAAGTGAATAACTCGGATCATCTCTTCATCACGGCACCTGTTAGTGGGTGGATATATTAGGCAGTAAGTGGACATTTTGTCCTCAAAGTTGATGTGTTAGAAGCCGGAAAAATGGGCAAGCGTAAGGATTTGAGAGAGTTTGACAAGGACCAAATTGTGATGGCTAGACGACTGGGTCAGAGCATCTCCAAAACTGCAGCTCTTGTGGGGTGTTCCCGGTCTGCAGTGGATCTCAATCCAATCGAGCATCTGTGGGATGTGCTGAATAAACAAGTCCAATCCATGGAGGATCCACCTCACAACTTACAGGACTTAAAGTAATGTTAATTAATGAACCTTATTGTAAAGTGTTACCTACACATTTATTGAGTATTACAACTACCTTTTCTCCCCTTCGGACTTCAATGCATCACTGTCTTCTGCTCTCAGAAAATGTTTATGTTCATATTGATTCCATTCGAATTCTGTATTCTTTCCCAGAGAAGGGTTTTGGACTGCTGGCTGAAGTGTGTTTTATGTCATCTATCAGTCAATACTTTGTATTTTCTTCTGTCCTGAATTGTAACGAGTTCCCTGTCAAATTTGTTTGTTGTAATCAGCAGGTTTGATTTGACAATAGGCAGTGTGACGCATATGTGGCTGCGAGTTTTACTTGATTTATTATTTTATTTAATTCCCTGCTTTTGGCTGATGCTTTTATCCAAATTACTTGCATTGCATTCAAGCTATGCTTTTTTAAATCCATGCATTCTCTGGGAATCAAACCCGTGACCTAAGCATTGCAAGCGTTAAGCTGTAGTGTTTGAGCTAGAGGACATCGCAGAACATGTTTAGAACATTTCTTTCTGATTTATTCCTCAGCAGAAGTAAATACAAAATTCATGCACTGTTGCTATCATCAAATCTTCATGTGGATGTGTTGTATGTACAGGATGTTGCTTGATCTAATTAAGGTTTGGGATGAATCCCAGCAGGATTCACAGGCAGAATAAATATCATAACATTCACACATAGCATACTAACATAACCCTGAGACATAAAATACATGAAAATTGTCTATAATCAATTTACTTCCATTTGGATATTTGTCAGTTGCACAGTTTCACCTTCAGGTTTCCTGAAAAACTAATGAAATGTAAGTAATTAACCCATAAAAATTGTAAAATTAAAATATGTTTTTTTTTTTCGTTTTTTTTTTTTTAATAAAGACAATCAAATAAAACATTTACTAAAAAGATTATATTTTATGTATTTACCTGCAAGTCATTTATAATTTATTGACATCAGAGAACCATGAACCAGGGTAATTTTAAGTATTTTTTATTTATTATTTAATTAATTTATTAACATTATTTACTATTACAATTTTGATAATATTTTGCATGAGCTATTATTTTTTGTAGTTTCAGTTTTTATAATTTTGTTATTGACATTTTTATTGATTTTATATATATATATATATATATATATATATATATATATATATATATATATATTGGTTTAATTTATTTTTATTACAGTTTTAACTTTCATTCAGTTATAGTTTTTATTCATTTCCATTTAGTAATTTATATTTGGTTACATTTATTTCAGTTAGTTGTCAAGGCAACATTTCTAATTTTCATTTAGTTTAAGTTTTTCATCTAATCAATATATATTTTCAGCTATACACTGCCCTCCAAAAGTTTGGAAACACCCTCGAAAAGTGGGGTTTTGGACAAAGTTGGCATGAATCCTTTTTAATTTGTGATAATTTTGCACTGATAAGGGACAACACAAACTACGAAAACATATTTTATTACATAAACAGTTTATACATAGAAAAAAATGAAATTTTTGATTCATCAAAATATCGATCATTAGCAGCTATCTGACCTTCTGATTGGTTCATTGTATGTTCATTGTATTTGCACCAAAAATGATAAGGATTTATGCTGATATCATCCAAAACCACACTTTTCCAGGGCTGTTTCCAAGGCAGTGTATTTCAATTAACAAAAAAATATATATTTTTAGGGTTTTTTAATAGTAATAACCCTGCCGTGAACATGCAAATATGTTAAATATGTTACAATCCCAGAGGGTAAAAAAGTTTGGGAATCCCTAACCATAGGGAATAAAATATCTTCACAATGTAGGGACAAAAAAATGCACTATAAAAAGTGTCAGTCTTACGCTTTTCTAGTCAAAAGTGGCTATTAATGTTTGAAAATCCATTGAAAGAGGCATATGGATGAGAATATTGGATAGCAGCTTGCTGCAGTGGGGAAGGAATGAGATCTCACTGGAGCACAGAGATGACAAACTGTGCCAATACAGAGTGAAGTCAGAGGAGACCAAGAGCGAAGCTGCCATATTTAGTTCATTGATTCTGTAAGTGACGTACATTGTCTGCCTTGGCCCGAGAGCCTGAGACGTCTCAGCGCAGAGAGGCAATTGCTCAAGAAAGGTCTCAGTGATACTGCCTTCTTTTCCATTAGTCTACGAAGCTCTTGTTTTGTCCAGGCAGCCTGAGAAACCTATAGGCTTCTACAGTATGTCCTTCCAACACATGAATGCAATGGATCGGGGAAATTCAGCTTCATTACTGCCCTGTCTCATTTGCTTTAACACTGAGATGAAAGCTCTCTAATCAAAGCACCAGAACTGTGACAGAAAAAGAACGAAGGAGGGGTTCTGTTCAGCCATTCACATGTGTGTGTGTGTGTGTGTGAGTGCTTATGCTGCAGGCATGAGAGTAGATCGAGGTGGAAACCATGCTGGAAAACTGTTCAGCTGAGCTAATTAACCTCACTCTCTCTCTCTCATCACACACACATTTTCTGAGTCTGTAACTCTGATGTATTCTGACCTACTAAAGATGTCACACGAGCCCATAGGCAGTCGCTGGTTGTGTGGAAATGGGGAGGTTTTTGCTGGAACCGCTTCTTGTTATAATACACTATTAGGGAATGAAGTATTTGCTAAATAGCATTTAAATCAAACAGGGAGAGCGTCTGTGCCTGTGTCTTATCTTGGAGTGTCTCTTTTCAGCCTCTTTGCACTGCTATGCTTGAGAAGATAAAATAGCTTATGGCTAATTACAAGAAAAGGTTCTTGTCAGTTTTCTGCCAACAGTGCGAACGATGATGAATTTTGACTCTGGAATTATTACAGCACAGAGTCAGAGACAGAGGGAAAGCAAGGTGATGTATTGAACCTCAAAGTCTACGTGAATAGATATTCACAAAAGAACAAAAAAAAAGATATGGTGTGTTTCCCAGTGAAACAGGATAATTGGATTTTATTATTTGGTTTATTGATTGAATGGAGTAAACTGGATGTTACTCACCCACATTGGAGCCAGACCTGAGAGGGAGTTTGCATTAATATGGTGTGGCCAGAGGGGCACAGTAAAAATTTTGGACAGAAGCATTGGCTTGTTGAAACATCTGATCATTCCTCTTTAGATAACAACTTTTCCTTTTGTGGGAAGCAAGGCATTTTGAAACATTATCCTGTACTCCAAAGCATTAAATGATTTTTACAGTGAAGTAGCTCACCAATACCAACAGCTAAAAAGGTTCCCCACACAATGTCACCTCTTTCTCCATGCTTCACTGAAGAAGGGATCCATTTATTATTGTATTTCTCAGATTTTTAAAGACACCGCTCTGGAGCATCACCATGCAACTCGTGTTTCATTGTGATTTGTCACTCCACACACAGCTTCCTGATACAGCAATGGCTTTTTAAGTAGTGCATTTGCTTAAATTTTGCTAATTTGCTGAGCACTAATTTGTGGTTAAGATAATTAAAAGCTTAGGGTTTAGCTATTGTGGGCTTGGCCCTTTTTTTGCCCAGCAGTGTACAACAAAGGAGAAATGCACTTAACCCTCTACTGCACACATGCTGATAGCACATGAAAAAACAAACAAACAAACAAACAAACAAACAAATTCCACATCATTTTTTGGTTCATTTGGGAACATTTTATTGATTAAAAATATATATACAGGTGCTGGTCATATAATTAGAATATCATGAAAAATTTATGTAAATTATTTTTAAAAATTAAACTTTCATATATTCTAGATTCCCTACATGTAAAGTAAAACATTCCAAAAGGTTTTTTTTTTTTTTTTAATTTTGATGATTAGAGCGTACAGCTCATGAAAGTCCAAAATCCAGTATCTCAAAATATTAGAATATTTCCTAAGATCAATCAAAAAATGGATTTTCAAAACAGAAAAGTTCAAGTTCTTTAAAGTATGTTCATTTGTACACTCAATACTTGGTCGGCAGCACATATTACAGCAAATGACTTGCTCCTAGCACAAATTTCAGCATCAGTGAAGTGTGGCATGGAAGTGATCAGCCTGTGGCACTGCTGAGGCACTATTGAGCCTTCAGATCATCTGTATATTGTTGGATCGACTGTTTCTCATCTTTCTCTTGAAAATACCCCATAGATTCAGGGGTCAGGCATGTTGGCTGGCCAATAAAACACAGTAATATCATGGTCAGCAAACCACTTGGAAGTGGTTTTTGCACTGTGGGCAGGTGCTAAAGTCCTGCTGGAAAAGGAAATCAGCATCTCCATAAAGCTTGTCAGCAGATGGAAGCATAAAGTGCTCCAAAATCTCCTGGATGATGGCTGCATTGACTTTGCACTTGATAAAACACAATGGACCAACACCAGCAGATGTCACGGCCCCCCAAATCATTACTGACTTCAGAAACTTCCCACTAGACTTCAAGCAGCTTGGATTCTGTGCCTCTCCAGTCTTCCTTCAGACTCTGGGACCATGATTTCAACATGAAATGCAAAATTTACTTTTATCTGAAAAGAGGACTTTCGACCACTGTTCACTGTCCAGTTCTTTTTCTCCTTAGCCCAGGTAAGAAGCTTCTGACGTTGTTTCTGTTTCAAAAGTGGCTTGGTAGTCCTTTTCCTGAAGATGTCTGAGTGTGGTGGCTCTTGATGCGCTGACTCCGGCTTCATTCGACTCATTGTGAAGCTCTCCCAAGTGTCTGAAT
Organism: Megalobrama amblycephala; assembly: GCF_018812025.1. Classification (NCBI taxonomy): domain Eukaryota; kingdom Metazoa; phylum Chordata; class Actinopteri; order Cypriniformes; family Xenocyprididae; genus Megalobrama; species Megalobrama amblycephala. Next base: position 33,759,719 of record NC_063067.1, on the reverse strand, counting down.
CGGCTTTACTTGACAGTATTCTCAAGCTTGTGGTCATCCCTGTTGCTTGTGCACCTTTGCCTACCCAATTTCTTCCTTCTAGTCAACTTTAATATGCTTTGATACATCACTCTGTAAACAGCCACCACATTCAAAAATGACCTTCTGTGACTTACTCTCTTTGTGGAGGGTGTCAATGATTGTCTCCTGGACCATTGCCAAGTCAGCAGTCTTCCCCATTAGTGTGGTTTCAAAGAACAAGAGATACCCAGAATTTATACTGTAGGGATGGTCATTTAATGAAACTCAAATGTAAATATTCTAATATTTTGAGATACTGGATTTTGGACTTTCATTAGCTGCACGCTCTAATCAACAAATTAAAAAAAAAAAAAAAAAAAAAAAAACTTTTGAAATGTTTTACTTTACATGTAGGGAATCTAGTATAAATGAAAGTTTCATTTTTTAAAATAATTTACAATAAAAAAATTAACTTTTTCACAATATTCTAATTATATGACCAGCACCTGTATATTTGCCCCCCACCCTCCCCCAACCCCAAATGTGACAATGGTACAGAATCATAGAGAAAATTATCATCAAAATCAAAAACTTTTTAAAAAAATTTCAAGAAATCATTAAGTAAAAAGTGAAAAACACTTGAAAGACATTGATATATTGAATTTGATACATGCATATGTCTGTATCACGTAGTGTGCTATGCCATATACTTCATGTAATAAGATTTCACTTCGTATGAAACTTCAAAAAGCAGTTCTTCTCTGCTGTGAAATAATGATGTATGTTACAATTTTTGCACATCACTTTGGGTGTTCCTGCACACCCAGGAACCTTGCATCTTCCCTTCTTATAATACAATGTTGCCAATGTGAGGTATTGTCCAAAACCTCCTCGAGAAGTACCCCTTATTGCACTGAATTTCTGAACATGCAAAATAAAATAAAAAAACTTCATAAAACCTGACAAAAGGCTTCTCTACACCTTCATACACACACATATTTTTATTTACAGTTCATGTCGCTTTAAATAAGATTACTAAAGCAAATAACATTGCCTTCTCCTCACACCATGTGCTCCTGTGACCATGTGTCAGAACAGGACGTCCCACCTTTAAATGGTGCTTGATATTGACTCCAACACCTTACTGAACTGTTCTTTGGTACTTTCTCGACCTTTCTAATTGGTTGTAATCATTTAAAGAAACATTTACAAAACATAGGGCTTAAGAAAACTTTCCGTTGCCTGAGGGCAACACTGTGCTGTGCTGAGGGTTAAAGAGTTAGTTCACCCAAAAATGAAAATTCAGTCATTAATTACTCACCCTCATGTTGTTTCACACCCGTAAGACCTTCATTCATCTTCAGAACACAAATTAAGATATTTTTTGATGAAATCTGTTGGCTCAGTGAGGCCTGCATTGACAGCAAGATCATTAACACTTTCAGATGCCTAGAAAGATGCTAAAGACATATACACATAAGATTAACAAAGGTCTTACGGGTGTGGAACGACATGAGGGTGAGTAATTAATGACAGAATTTTCATTTTTGGGTGAACTAACCCTTTAACTACTTTAACTAGATAAAATAAAACTTCTAAATAAAAAAATGTCCTTTTTCATGTTCAAAACTATCCTCCCACAAACATGCAGGCCGATTAAAGTGGTACGCTAAAGTGTGCATATGTGAGTGAGTAAAGTTTGAGAAGGAAATTCTAAATAAAAAAGCATGCATTGCTGTTGAATTTTGATATAAAAAAGGATCGATATCTGGTAATATGTAAACAATTAAAAAATAGCTGACCGCACACTGAATCCAAAAAAGACTGAAGAGGTCTAGAAAGTAATAAATTTATTTTATAAATTTCATGGTGCAATAAAGTGCAAAGGTGAATTAAAAACAAAAGAGCATGAGCAGACGTTTCAGCAGATTGCTGTCCTCAGTGCTCAATATGCATCAAACAATCACTCTCTTTCTAGAAAAGCAAGCAATTCAAAGCAATCAGCTGGATGCAACTGTCACGATCAATTTATTGATGATTGCACTATACAATTTATAAAATACATTTTGTACTTTCTAGACCTCTGCAGTCTATTTTGGATTCAGTGTATGGTCAGCTATTTTTTGCTGTTTTGCTCAAGTATTTTCAGTAGTAGTTATAAAACATATAAAATAGTAAGTAGTTTCCTCTGAATATGTAAACAATTAACATGGTAAATTTCTCAGTAAACTGTGATTTGGTCATATGTTTGAAAGTAAAATAAATAAATATATATTTTTTTATTGTGGTGTATTTCTGAGTGAGATATTCAGTGGGGCAGGACTTGAGTGTAAATTGTAAATAATGTATTGGACATACCAATACATTCTGGATTTTAGTTTATTAAAATAAAATGTATTATTATTATTATTTTTTTTTTCTGAGATAAATCTTCCATTAAACATTTATTTGATCACATTTATAAAATTACTATTTTTTAAAAAAAGAAAAAAAAAAATTTTTTTTAAATGAAGATATATATATATGTATGTATATAGGAACAAAATATTGTCATTAATAAATTATGTACTTGGCAATTTTGATCTTGAACCAGATCTCTAGATCAAGACATATAATTATTGGTTATCAAAACAGCACTGTAAACCCAAACAGTATAACTAACCTATAATGGAAAGTACCTTTTACTCAAAATGTGCTGAAAAGTTTAACTTACTATTATTTTTGAGTTCATTCAACATCTATCAGAGATTTAAGTTAACACTATTTTTCAGTTTATTTATTTATTTGAGTTTTTACAACTGCCCTAAAATTTAGAGTTCAGGGAACTTGAAAAAATAGATTCTAACATAATCAAACATATTAATGTCAAACATACACCCTCTAATGGCGATTAATCACTGAACGTGCACTCAGACGCTTTCCCCCCACACAGATACCCAGACGTTCAGCAGTTGAATTCGACAGCAGGTCAATTCAAGTCCAAATACATGCATTTTTATTTCGATAGCTACAAAAATATGCAAGTATTCAGCTGTTTATAATAATGCTGCAGACTGGTCTAATTGGTATCGGCTACACTCACATCATTCGCCCACAGGTTAGGTTATTAAAACTTTGAGTCGCATTAAATTAAGATAAACAAAACATCAAATATATATTTTGATTTAAATGAATGTTTATTTGTAATTTACAGTTATTAAAAAAAAAAAAACTAGCTATGCTTACCGATGATATTTAGGTTTGCAAACTTACAAAAATATTTTAGCATGTCAACAATCAGCTGCGATTTTAAAGAGTGCACATGTGCGTAACGTGCAAAGGGACTCCACGATGAATCAAACATCAAATAAAACAAAATACCATGGAACAAAAACAGTGAAGTAGTCTTTAGATGCCATGTTCGTTACAGCAGCATCTCGTAGACCTCGAATAGATTCATTAGAAGATGTTATTACTCCTCCACCCGCACGTGACGTCATTAACGACAGGACTATATTGTTGAACCAATGTGTTTTAAACGGCCATGTTACGGTTTCAGGAAACAGTCATGACTAGTTGGTTAGTTTCTCCAATGATGCATCGTATGGTAGTAAAATAGATGAGTTACATCGTTCTACAGGAAACGAAGCGGAGGTCAAAAAAGTGGATGCCTTTGGGAGTTGTCCTCCCATTGACTTCAAAGACTGGGGGTGCACATGCCGTCTGTAATGCCACAGATTGGTGAATGGTTCCCTAATTGAGTGGTTGAGGGGCAGTAGATGGATATTTGTACAGAAAATGACATCCATAAACAATTTTGGATCAAAGACAAAAATAATGCACAGGTTTCGAGTGCTTCCAAATGTGTTACTACAGCTCCCCTTTTCTCTGCCAAACATTTCAGTCAGCTGGGATTGGCCTTGTTTGCTTGTGATATAAAGGCTCTGGAATAGTTTTCCAGCGGCCCTGTTTCTAAATCACCTCAGTGAGAGCAGCACCAAAGCACTAAACCACTCCAAGACCTATCAAACATCCGTTTGTTCTGTCCTCAGCCGTCCCACCAATCCACTTCTGACATGCGGAGCAGAACGAATAACTGACAGCTCAATCAAAACACATTCATCCAAACATGTTCTCCTGTCCTGAGACAGTCAGTCAGAATAAAGAGCAGTAATTGAAACCTAAATTGTACTTTTTATTTTCATTTGAAGTGCTGGCACGAACAGTTGCATTCTCTTGAGTGTTGATTAAGAAATGAAAAAAAGAAATGAACCTCTAATTGAATCTAAAAGAGAAGGCTAATCAAAGACAGAGAGTGAAAGAATAAGAGAAGGAAAAAAGGAAGAAATTACACTGAATTAGATCAATAAAGATTGTAGAATAGTAAACAAGACTGGAATTTTATGAAATGCGAGAGGCGCTTTTTAAAAAATGTATTGCTGCAATACTTGGGTGGTTGCCAGGGTGTTGCTATGCGGTTGCATACTGCCTCAAGTCTACAAGACTTTCTGGTCTATCAATACAACTCATTCAATGCACACCACAGTTTAAAAGTACCAAAGTGGTAAGATTTTTTTTTAAATGTTTTTTAAAAGAAGTATCTTATGCTCACCATGATTGCATTTATGTGATCAAAAATACAGTAAAAATGGTAATATTGTGAAATATTATTACAATTTAAAAAAACTATTTTCTATATGAATATATTTTAAAATGTAATTTATTCCTGTGATGACAAAGCTGAATTTTCAGCATCATTACTCTAGTATACTAGTATACCACTCGTACTACGTTTATCATATCTTTCTATGGCAGAAATAGTTATGCTAGTATGCCGTTACGTATTCAGCACATATGTTGGATGCTGATGCCAGGTTGTTTACTAGCCTTACCATGAAATTCATGATGTTCAACATATGCAGAATATGATGTTAATAGTTGAAATGTTACATACACAACTCAAATTATGTCAGACATGTCATCTTTTGGGTGATCTGTCCTCCCCACCACAACACAGACAACTCTTGTCATCTATTCTGTGCAGTCTGTCAGCATCCTGCAAAAAAAAAAAAAAAATCAGTAGCTCCTTAAACTCTGAATTATTTGATTTCACCAGTCCATTAAACACATAGCGGACCTATTTATCACTTGCTGAGAACAGTAGCAGGCACTTCATCTCAATAAGCAGTTGTAGACCAGATCTCATCAGCAGCTTCCTGACCCATCCAATAAGAAGCCAATGGCACCAGGCCACCTGAAACCAAATGTGATGAGCAAGTACTGTGTAATATACATACAGTGTGACCATTGCAGTCAGATTATATGACTCTTTTAAACCAATTCTCTTTAATTGACATTGCTTCTAGATCTTCCATATATAGGCCTATATACTGTATGTGTGTGTGTGTGTGTGTGTGTGTGTGTATATATATAGACACGGATCAGGCATAACATTATGAGCACCTTCCTAATATTGTGTTGGTCTCCTTTTGCTGCCAAAACAGCCCTGACCCGTCGAGGCATGGACTCCTCTAGACCCCTGAAGGTGTGCTGTGGTATCTGCACCAAGATGTTAGCAGCAGATCCTTTAAGTCCTGTAAGTTGCGAGGTGGAGACTCCATGGATCGGACTTGTTTGTTCAGCACATCCCACAGATGCTTGATTGGATTGAGATCTGGGGAATTTGGAGGCCAAGTCAACACCTCAAACTCGTTGTTGTGCTCCTCAATCCATTCCTGAACCATTTTTGCTTTGTGGCAGGAGCATTATCCTGCTGAAAGAGGCCACAGCCACCAGGGAATACCGTTTCCATTAAAAGGGTGTACATGGTCTGCAACAATACCAGCATTAACTTCTTGAGCAATTTGAGCTACAGGAGCTCGTCTGTTGGATCAGACCACACGGGCCAGCCTTCACTCCTCACAAACTCACTCAAATCCTTACACTTGACCATTTTATATATATATATATATATATATATATATATATGCACACACAGTACCATTCGATTTTTTTTTTTTTTTTATACTTCACTTTACACTCTACTTTATACTTTTTCACACATTTTAGTCGAGGTAGATGAGGTAATCGCATCATTATGCATGTTTGGGTACAAACACTGGCTCATTTTCTTTGAACCACATACACAAGAAGTTGCATTTCATGCCTGAGAAACCAGATCCAAAGAAGTATGGTAATACTGCAACTATAATGTGACCCTCGGAGCGTTTCTGGACAACAGCGAACTGCCGAAAGACAGAACAGAAACAATAGCAGAGCACAAAGCCACATAAGCCCTATATTTGGACTTATTGCAGGAATGCTGACTTTCTATTTTCCTCTCCTTCGCTGTATCTGAGGCACCAATGATTAAAGTTTGTTCACTTTATACAGGAATCATTGGCTTACAATACAATAATTCTCATGAATAGTTGCTGACTTGTGATTCCATCATATATTTGCACAAGTGTGGGTACCATACAGGCCAGGCCGTTTTACACTTTACAAGAGGAGTAAAACTACTCAGAACACCTGGCAACCACCCTTTTTTAGTTTAGAAAAAATGAAAATTTGTTCTTATACATTACCTATAGACTCAGACGCTCTGTTTTTACTGAATAACTTGTTTTTAAAAAAGTTAGTTCTCTGTGTATTGTTCTTCTTACATTCCAGCAAAACACAAACGCTATTTAAAAACAAAAAGCATGCAATTCTTGTTTTGCGATTGCAAGAGTTCTTCTTTTAGCTTTTAGCCTTTTTTTAATTCAATCTGCCAATCATTTGCTGAGGAAATAATCACTGGATTTGATAGTTTACTAGTCAAATACTTGCAGCACAGTTTTTAGTTCATACAAGTATGCTTTAAAGTATACAACTCAGTAAACTACTAGTTTCTACTGCAAGTATACTTGTAGGTTTCCTTGTAAGTTTCCTTTTATACTTATAGTTTGTTATTTATATATTATTTTTGCACTTTAAGTATACAATATGTTCCTATTTAAGTAATAATTTGTATACTTGAAATATATCTGTAGAGTAGTAGATTTGAGATAAATTCCTATGTACACTTCAAGTGGACTAGCCTACACAAAAATTCACATACTCAGAATTAGGATCAGATCTGTTTTCTTTATAAATCAATATATTCAAACAATGTAAGTTTATAAGACAGTATGTAAAACTGTGTGAAAAGTATGTCATAGACTACATAATCAAAAGATTAAACACAACTACAAGCCAAGTATACTTAAAGGTGCCCAAGAATGCTTTTTCACAAGATGTAATATAAGTCTAAGGTGTCCCCTGAATGTGTCTGTGAAGTTTCAGCTCAAAATACCCCATAGATTTTTTTTAAATTAATTTTTTTAACTGCCTATTTTGGGGCATCATTAACTATGCACTGATTTTTTCAGCGCGCCGCCCCTTTAATTCGCGTGCTCCCTGCCACACGAGCTCTCGATTATATTACAGCACATTTACAAAGTTCACACAGCTAATATAACCCTCAAATGGATCTTTACAAGATGTTTGTCATGCATGCTGTATACATGCTTCGAATTATGTGAGTAAAGTATTTATTTTGATGTTTACATTTGATTCTGAATGAGTTTGAGGCTGTGCTCCGTGGCTAACGGCTAATGCTACACTGTTGGAGAGATTTATAAAGAATGAAGTTGTGTTTATGCATTATACAGACAGTAAACAGTGTTTAAAAATGAAAATAGCGACAGCTCTTGTCTCCGTGAATTCAGTAAGAAACGATGGTAACTTTAACCTCATTTAACAGTACATTAGCCACATGCTAACGAAACATTTAGATAGACAATTTACAAATATCACTAAAAATATCATGAATCATGTCAGTTATTATTGCTCCATCTGCCATTTTTCACTGTTGTTCTTGCTTGCTTGCCTAGTCTGATGATTCAGCTGTGCACAGATCCAGACGTTAATACTGGCTGCCCTTGTCTAATGCCTTGAACATGGGCTGGCATATGCAAATATTGGGGCGTACACCCCGACTGTTACGTAACAGTCTGTGTTATGTTGAGATCCGCGTGTTTTCCGGAAGTCTTTTAAACAAATGAGATTTACATAAGAAAGAGAAAGCAATGGAGTTTGAAACTCAATATATGTCTTTTCCATGTACTGAACTCTTGTTATTCAACTATGCCAAGGCAAATTCAAATTTTGAATCTAGGGGCACCTTTAAAATACTTGATTATACTTTTATATGGTATAATATATAAAAGATTGCATACTGTATAAAGCCCACATATTCTTAAACCTTTCTGCCAAGTCAAGTATCCTTAAGTATAATTTTAAGTATATTTCTGAGAAATGCATAAAAGTAGACTGAAAGTGTACTTTCTTATTTTAAGTTTAAAAGAAGTATACTAATAGCACACTTGAATGAGCTTCTTTTTTCTAAGGGATTGCAGCTAATGAGAATTCTCATATACTATGAAGATGAACAAGTGCCCCACATGAATGTATTTTCTGACACCAGATAACAAATTCCAAGTGAAGTTGTTAAAGAAGTTAAAAGTATAGAGGAAGACACGAACGCTGGTGTTGATGATGGTTTAATGCAAGCGGACCCCATGATTAACAGGGGGAAAGTGCAAACATAAAGTTCCCCCGCCTGCATCAACACAGATGAGCTAATGGCATTCAGCCATGTGTTTCCTTCACCAGCTAATTTAAAACCCCTCTAGTACTTAGTTGAAACACAAACACACACTTTCCTAATGTCTGCTCGGTGGGCCCTGTACGAGCCTGTTGATATTGTTCTGCTCTATTAACTCAATAATAATATATCATAAATCAGAAAAGTGATCGCCATGTTTTGTTTCCCCTGGTAATTATTTCACCCAGCTCCCAAGATGTGTTTGAAAGCACAAATAGCTCTTCATGATGAGTCAATTACTTCAGCTCTCTCTCTCTAGCAGTGGCACAATTTAAATGGACGATAAATAATATGCCATTTCCAACAACAAATCATTTCAGAGATGTAACTAATATCCAAGAATAATATTGCACGATGGACATAGTTAGAGCAAACATTTCTGCCGCTGTCTTTCTGTAAATATGAGTTGCTTTCCCTCACACACATCACATGTGATTTATATTAGATTAATTGTGTTTTACTTGTTTTACTATTTTTTGCAGTTATTTAACATTAATATTTAGCCCCTTGGGAGGTGAACGATGAGTGAGGGTGAGTAAATTATGACAGAATTATATAAGTTATTGTTTGGGTGTTATAACTATATCCCTATAACATATGTCCATTATGTACCTTGGGCTAATGCAGTAACTATCACCAAAGTCCCTATAAAACAAGTCATGTTCCTATCTCTTTGAATGGGGAAACATCAAATTCTCCAAAGCTGTTTGCCAAGCCTTCAATTAAATTTCATATTTGAAATCAACAATGAAATCTGACAACAACGGTATCATAAATTTAGTTTCTAAATGCTCAAATCATGACAAAAATTAATCTTCATCTCATCTTCACACAGCACTTATGTACTGTTGTTCTCTTGTTGTTTTGATTGATTCTACTATTCTCGTTTGTAAGTCGCTTTGGATAAAAGCGTCTGCTAAATAACTAAATGTAAATGTAAATGTAAAAAAACCCTGTATTTTTCAGGCTGGATCAAACTAATGCGCATGCAAAGTCCTAAGTGTGCGTCTGCCATGCGTCTGACTGTTTCTATAAGAACCGGAGCTTCTAACGGCCGCTGCAGTGACATGATGACTTTACCAATTGGCTCTAATTTAGAAGGGGGGACTTATTCCGCCATATTGCGCATTGCACTTTCTCCTATTCAAAACAATACAAGTGAAGTGTCTTGTGATATTCCATAGTCTTTGCTATCATTTAGAGACGAGCCCCAGAAGTTCATCTTTAGTAAGATCTCAGTGGTGAGGAAGAGGTGCCTGCTGTGTCTCGGCCCTAACTGAAAAGAATGGACCTGTGAAACCAGACACTGACACAGACAGCCTCATTTCCTGGCCTCTAATAGCGCTCAGGTGAATAATTGTGCTGATCGATGGCGATATACTCCAGCCTCAGCTCCTCAGAGTAAAAAGGGAAAGATTTGGCTCTACTTCAGTACTGAGAAAATATTTTTCACTTACAACAAGTCTTATTTTTTTTAAGCCATCTCCACACAATGCACATTTCAGTACTTGAACAGCTTAACTACAGCATTTTATGTGTTGCAGCTATCAAGTCTTTGTATGTGTTATCAAGCTATCATACTCTTATAAAGTGCCCCTATTATACTATTTTAAAGATTCCTAATTTTGTTTTCATAGTCGCTTACATGAATCCAAGGTCAAAAAAACACTTTAAATTTCTCGTAGTATACAAAGTATTATCTTTACAGCATCACTGTGAATCATTACCTCTTTTCTCACAGTGTCTGAAATGGTTTGATAAAGAATTCAATCTCTCTAAACCCCTCCTTTCTGAAAGCCTGCTCTGTTCTGATTGGTCAGATGGCCCAGTCTGCTGTGATTGATCTACCACTTACAGTACACATCAGAAAAGAAAAACCTGTTACCATATCTGAATTGCTTGTGCTTCAGCTTCCTCAGCACTTGTATACACCATAATGTGAATGGTAACAATGGCGCTGGTTTTACTGTATCAATTCAAGCCCAATTCCTCATCCTTTGGAAGTGCATACAGCTCAGAATTGGAGACAATAACTCCATTTATCGTGCACTTTGATCTTTGAAACTTTACATGTTTTACATTCAAAAACAGCTATATTACACTACTGAAAAGGTAGGCAAATACATGAAAAAGCATAGGGTCACTTTAATATATCCATTCGGTTATATATTGTTTGCTCTTTTCATTCAGTTCATTGAGAGCTAATGTACTAAGTTAATAAATAAAATGTTCTTCTCTGCTATCCATCTACACCTGCTCTTTATTCTGATAAAAAAGGGTAAACACATTTGTTTTGTTCTTTTTAAGATGACTGCAGTAATTATTGCAATATACAGGTCTTAGGAAACAGATGGTGTGGTTCACGATTAATTATGAACAGGTGATTGATGGAACCATGTCACTTTGTTTATGTTGTGGGCTCTTGATGATCCTAATGTTGTAAGTGCTGTATATGTTACCATATGTTAGCAGTATGTCTAAATTAGCATAGCAGCTTGTGGATATTGTATGAATCAGCCAATGAGGGAGGTAATTTAAAAAGCTAATATGTTTTAACTGTAATCATATTTGTGTTTTGTTAGAGCTTTCTTTGACACTGTGTACTACAGCTAAAGTTTAGTGAAGTGCAAAGATTTGATAGTCTAGTAACCCTTGTGAAAAAGAAGTACACTTTAGCATACTTATTATGGAATTTTTGACGACATGCTTATATTATATTATTTAAACCTTAAACGCATACGCCGGGTCTTTAGTGACCCGGGACGTCATTCACTACCCTCCTCGTTCATTTTTTAAAGTTAGACATCAACTTTCTTAGTATTCCTCAATCAATTCATTATAAACAACATAACAAGAAAAAATAATAAAATTAAAAATTATTTTGTAAGAAATTGTATTGCTAACGACCCAAGTGGGTAATAGTGTAAATAAATTTTTTTCTGCACAACAATAACTGAATCTTTGTTGACTGAATGTAACCCTAGTAAGGCTAGTAAGATCTGTGCATGTAAAACATCACTCTCCTGATCTCAAGAGGTGCTCTAGCGACGGATGCTAGGGGTTGCGGCCTTTAGCCTCCTTGTTAGAGCGTCTGACTTCCATGCGAACGGGCCCGAGTTTGTGTCCCCCTTGGAGTGGGCAGGTGCGAACTAGAGGAGCTACATTGGTGCCGTGACCCGGATGGGAGTGAGGTTTAGGGGGATGAGTATAACCCTGGTAAGGGTAGTAAGAGCTTTGTACGTAAAACCTCACTCCCCTGATCTCAAGAGGTGTTGAGATAGAGGTAGCCTCCTTGTTAGAGCGTCTGACTCCCATGTGGATGGGCCCGGGTTCGTGTCCCCCTTGGAGTGGGCAGGTGCGAACTAGAGGAGCTACATTGGTGCCGTGACCCGGATGGGAGTGAGGTTTACGGGGGTGAGTATAACCCTGGTAAGGGTAGTAAGAGCTGTGCATGTAAAACCTCACTCCCCTGATCTCAAGAGGTGTTGAGATAGAGGTAGCCTCCTTGTTAGAGCGTCTGACTCCCATGCGGACGGGCCCAGGTTCGTGTCCCCCTTGGAGTGGGCAGGTGCAAACTAGAGGGGCTACATTGGTGCCGTGACCCGGATGGGAGTGAGGTTTAGGGGGGTGAGTATAACCCTGGTAAGGCTAGTAAGAGTTGTGCATGTAAAACCTCACTCCCCTGATCTCAAGAGGTGTTGAGATAGAGGTAGCCTCCTTGTTAGAGCGTCTGACTCCCATGCGGATGGGCCCGGGTTCGTGTCCCCCTTGGAGTGGGCAGGTGCGAACTAGAGGGGCTACATTGGTGCCGTGACCCGGATGGGAGTGAGGTTTAGGGGGGTGAGTATAACCCTGGTAAGGGTAGTAAGAGTTGTGCATGTAAAACCTCACTCCCCTGATCTCAAGAGGTGTTGAGATAGAGGTAGCCTCCTTGTTAGAGCGTCTGACTCCCATGCGGACGGGCCCGGGTTCGTGTCCCCCTTGGAGTGGGCAGGTGCGAACTAGAGGGGCTACATTGGTGTCGTGACCCGGATGGGAGTGAGGTTTAGGGGGGTGAGTAAAACCCTGGTAAGGCTAGTAAGAGCTATGCATGTAAAACCTCACTCCCCTGATCTCAAGAGCTGTTGAGATAGAGGTAGCCTCCTTGTTAGAGCGTCTGACTCCCATGCGGACGGGCCCAGGTTCGTGTCCCCCTTGGAGTGGGCAGGTGCAAACTAGAGGGGCTACATTGGTGCCGTGACCCGGATGGGAGTGAGGTTTAGGGGGGTGAGTATAACCCTGGTAAGGGTAGTAAGAGTTGTGCATGTAAAACCTCACTCCCCTGATCTCAAGAGCTGTTGAGATAGAGGTAGCCTCCTTGTTAGAGCGTCTGACTCCCATGCGGATGGGCCCGGGTTTGTGTCCCCCTTGGAGTGGGCAGGTGCGAACTAGAGGGGATACATTGGTGCCGTGACCCGGATAGGAGTGAGTTTTAGGGGGTGAGTATAACCCTGGTAAGGGTAGTAAGAGCTGTGCACGTAAAACCTCACTCCCCTGATCTCAAGAGCTGTTGAGATAGAGGTAGCCTCCTTGTTAGAGCGTCTGACTCCCATGCGGACGGGCCCAGGTTCGTGTCCCCCTTGGAGTGGGCAGGTGCAAACTAGAGGGGCTACATTGGTGCCGTGACCCGGATGGGAGTGAGGTTTAGGGGGGTGAGTATAACCCTGGTAAGGGTAGTAAGAGTTGTGCATGTAAAACCTCACTCCCCTGATCTCAAGAGCTGTTGAGATAGAGGTAGCCTCCTTGTTAGAGCGTCTGACTCCCATGCGGATGGGCCCGGGTTCGTGTCCCCCTTGGAGTGGGCAGGTGCGAACTAGAGGGGATACATTGGTGCCGTGACCCGGATAGGAGTGAGTTTTAGGGGGTGAGCATGACCCTGGTAAGGGTAGTAAGAGCTGTGCACGTAAAACCTCACTCACCTGAGCTCAAGAGCTGTTGAGATAGAGGTAGCCTCCTTGTTAGAGAGTCTGACTCCCATGCGGACGGGCCCAGGTTCGTGTCCCCCTTGGAGTGGACAGGTGCAAACTAGAGGGGCTACATTGGTGCCGTGACCCGGATGGGAGTGAGGTTTAGGGGGGTGAGTATAACCCTGGTAAGGGTAGTAAGAGTTGTGCATGTAAAACCTCACTCCCCTGATCTCAAGAGCTGTTGAGATAGAGGTAGCCTCCTTGTTAGAGCGTCTGACTCCCATGCGGATGGGCCCGGGTTTGTGTCCCCCTTGGAGTGGGCAGGTGCGAACTAGAGGGGATACATTGGTGCCGTGACCCGGATAGGAGTGAGTTTTAGGGGGTGAGTATAACCCTGGTAAGGGTAGTAAGAGCTGTGCACGTAAAACCTCACTCCCCTGATCTCAAGAGGTGTTGAGATAGAGGTAGCCTCCTTGTTAGAGCATCTGACTCCCATGCGGACGGGCCCAGGTTCGTGTCCCCCTTGGAGTGGGCAGGTGCAAACTAGAGGGGCTACATTGGTGCCGTGACCCGGATGGGAGTGAGGTTTAGGGGGGTGAGTATAACCCTGGTAAGGGTAGTAAGAGTTGTGCATGTAAAACCTCACTCCCCTGATCTCAAGAGCTGTTGAGATAGAGGTAGCCTCCTTGTTAGAGCGTCTGACTCCCATGCGGATGGGCCCGGGTTTGTGTCCCCCTTGGAGTGGGCAGGTGCGAACTAGAGGGGATACATTGGTGCCGTGACCCGGATAGGAGTGAGTTTTAGGGGGTGAGTATGACCCTGGTAAGGGTAGTAAGAGCTGTGCACGTAAAACCTCACTCACCTGAGCTCAAGAGGTGCTCTAGCGACTGATGCTAGTGACTGTGGTCTTTAGCCTCCTTGTTAGAGCACCCACCTCCCATGCAGACGGGCCAGGGTTCGCGTCCCGCTTGGAGCGGGCAGGTGCGAACTAGAGGGGCTACGTGAATAGGTGCAGTTCCCCTTTATTCCACAAGGTGGCAGTGTCTGATACACAATGATCAAGTGACATTTCACTCATAGTTACTGCAGGCAGAAAACAAAAGAATAAGAAGTATCAGCGGCAAACCTTGAAATGTCTCAGCGATTTACTGCAGAGCAAGTACTGAACGCAATCAAATATTACTGTCACCGTCACTTCATGGTGGATCTGGTGAAGAAGCTGTCAGCGATCAAAATATTGATTTTGGAGATGTTGAAAATGAGAGTTTTGGGAATGTGTTTGAGATTGTGAATATGAGCCAGATGCTGAATGTACTGGGAAATGAGCTCTGACGAGGACAGTGATGATGGTATAAAACATCTGCTCAAATTGAACCCTTCCAAGCTCCAAAAGATGCTTTATTTTATTCTTTCATAATTGTCATTTGAATATCAGGAGAGTTATTATCACGACAGATAGAGATCCATCCATGTTAGATATAGATCCAGGTTGCTAAAGACCCGAATATATAATAATGATTTGGCGAAACATTCAAGGCAGCATTTAAGGGTTAACAGGCCATATCGTGATATAGTTACATTTAGCATATGATAGCCTCGTAGTTAGTGGATATTTTATGCATTTGCACTTGGCATTGAGACTGTATGTAGTAGCTTTTATCAGTGATAAGAGGTGAGTACTAGGTGCTTCAGTTTTCTGAGTGTTAAGAGGCAATCCAGAGGATCACCAGTGAGGTGAAGCGTGTCCAAGGGCACTCACACAAAGAGTAATGAAGCCAACGGGGATGTTGACGGCTTACTATATATCTGTACTTGAGTGTGTGTGTGAATACAAAGGTATGTGGATGCAAACACGTACTTTCGAACCTGCATGTGTGTCGGAGGGGAAGTCACACTGTGGTTGACTGGGCAAATGGGCCAGCAGCTTCAGGAGAGACAGCTGATTCATACTGAGTGGCACTGAAGGGAGAACTATTTATAGATGCATACGCGTAATCTCAACACTTCAGATATACCTGCGTACACACTCATACACTCTGCCACCGACCAACTGAGGTAACACAACAGTTAGAAATCATGAAATCAAGATTACATTTTTGTAGCTTGTAGTTAAAGTCCTCAATATTATTTAATGAATCAGTTATTGCAGATACATTTAAAATTGTGTGTTAAGAAACTTGTGCACAAACAGCATTTCTTTTGGTCATTATTTTTGCAGTTCTGTACTCACACAGGGGTGGAAATATTGGCACACATTTTGTTTTATAGTTAATTAACTGAGATGTAAAATACTTGATTTATTCTTTTCTTCTCTTTCCAGATAAATGTGGATGGAAACTTAGTGAGAAAGAGAGGCTTTTAACAAGCACACTCTGTCATACAAAAGGACACATTTGAATAAGGTAGTCAGCGTGTTCGAAAAACAATGAATTAAATCTGTAAAAATTTAGATAGAAGTTTATATGTTAGCTAACATCAAGGTTTTTCTTTTTGTTCTTAAAAAACCTTTCACAAGGAATACATCTATTGGAATACACACACACACACACACACACACACAGTACAAACAAGGTAAGCTGACCATAGTGTGATTTGTCGGCTACTTTGATGCATGTATTTACTCATCCTGAGGATCAGAGCTGCCATACGGCCAACCAGAGATTTCTGTATCCATGGCAGCATCCGAGTGAACCCTTTATCATCTCGGCACACACATGCACACACAGAGCACACACCACATGCAGGGGTGTTAAACTTTCTATGGCTTTATCCATTCAGTCCAGAAGGCTTGCTATGAGAGTCATCCATCTACCCATCCACCCACACCCACACCCACACACACACACACATAGTCTCTCTCACTTTCTAAACATGATACAAAGCAGCATTGTCATGTGTTCCATGATGTGACATAATAATCTGTAATCTATATTGCACCTAAACTGATGCTGTCTGGCTAGGTTTCCTGCATGGTAGCATCAATGAGTAATGTAACACTTTTTATCATATCTAATCAATAGAAAGATGATATAATATAATATGCATATAATATAATTTTATATAATCAATCATAAATCACAGCCAATCAGAAGTGCTTGTGGACGGGCTCAGCCTGTAAGCAAACATGTGCAGGAAGATAGTGGGTGGGGTTTGGTATTACCCTTTTGGGGCTTTCATATGAGATAAATGAGGTGTATAAGAGTTGGAACTTTTTATGTTAGAGAGATTTTTTTTTTCTCAGTATTTTTCAAGATCTGGGTTAAATTCATTTGTTCCTATTAAATGAAAATGAAAAAAATGAAAAAAAAACACATTTCAGAAACAGAATCCCATCGCTCATTGTGTATTGTCGTCACAGCTGTTAGGACAAAATCTCTGATTAACATGGAAAAGATACATTTAATCTGGTTAGGACACTACTACTGTGGTGTAGGGTTTTGACTAGCTCTGCTCACATGTGGGAAAGAGGGGATCACAACAATCTGCCAGTGAAAATGGCACACACTTGAAGATCAAGAGAGCAGTAAAGTGATAAGTTAAGAGGGATCGTGTGAAATGCTAGATTAGCCTATAGTGAAAAAAAAATCTTTATCAAAATGTGTTTAAAATTTCATACTAAGTATACTACAAATACATCAACATACTTACTGACATATCGCTTGAGACTTACTGATATAAATATTAAAATTAAACTTTATTTGGAGTACTTCTTTATTGCACAATGGACGTTTCTTAAAATTAAGCCTGAAATGTGTTTTAATATCACTATTAGTAAGGATAGTATGATCTCTGTATAATATCAGTCTTTAATTGCAAGATATTTTAAAGTGTATCTAAAGTACACTCTAAAAAATGCTGGGTTAAAAACAACCCAAGTTGGGTTGAAAATGGACAAACCCAGCGAATGGGTTGTTTTGACCCAGCGGTTGGGTTAAATGTTTGCCCAACCTGCTGGGTAGTTTTATTTAAACCAACTATTGTTTAAAAATTAAGATTAAAATGAACCCAAATTAGAGGCAACAATAATAGACAAAAGGTGAATGTTTATTAATAAGCTTTAATATTTTATTAATATAAATGTAATAGTTTAATAGTTTATTAATATAAATTTATTAATAAGCAATTTAATAAATGTTTATTGTTTAATAATTATTCATTGAACATTAATAAATGTTCATTTCCAACATACTTTGGGTTAATTTTAATTAAGCAATACAGTAATTTTTAAACAATAGTTGAGTTAAATAAAACTACCCAGCAGGTTGGGCAAACATTTAACCCAACCGCTGGGTTAAAACAACCCAATTGCTGGGTTTGTCCATTTTCAACCCAACTTGGGTTGTTTTTAACCCAGACTTGCAATAGTTCCACTTTAACACAATCGATTATATTGTGTGTAGTGTATAATTAGTTGGATCTCAGCACTTAAATGAACCCAAATTAGAGGCAACAATAATAGACAAAAGGTGAATGTTTATTAATAAGCTTTAATATTTTATTAATATAAATGTAATAGTTTAATAGTTTATTAATATAAATGTATTAATAAGCAATTTAATAAATGTTTATTGTTTAATAATTATTCATTATTGCACGTGCATTTTGAAAAGTGGGTAAACTCCACCCAGGCTACGAGTAAAATATGTGACGTATGCCGTAAAGCGGGTCGCACTCTTCCGCTGACAGGGGATGGGCAGGGCTGTGTGTACCGACCCGAACACAAAACTTGCAGAGTGTGGTTGTAGCCGCTAGGAGGCTGCTCAGGTAGCAGTGACAGTACAATTCGTCCGGTTAAGAGTTGTTCTATCACTGAAATAATTTTAGAGACATTATTTTAAGGTCGAAAAACTACATAGTGTTGCTTTAAGTCTAGTTGGATAAGTTTATGTTTAGGGACTTTCTAATCTTTAGAATTTCTAATCAGGAACTGAGTACCTATTAAAAGTTTTTGTGCCCTTGGTTAGCGGGTGGGCTGAATGACAGTGAGCGCTCTGCAAGTTGGCCATAATCTGTTTCAGGAAGCAGACCTGGTCAGGTTTACGGTTGGATTGAGCGATGTGATATTACAGTCAGTCCATAGGAGGCATGTGACCGTAGTATGTGTCATTGTTTATATTGGCCACCTGTCCCTCTGATTTTCCATCTGTCTCTTTCTCTGTATGTCTGCCTGCTGTCTTGCTTATTCACTTGTCATCCTGTCTATTGTAACTTGAGTTTATTTGCCCTTCTGTCAGCATGTTTGCCTTATCGACTCTCTTTCTCTGCATGCTATGGACCTCAAACAGGCCTGTCACACCGGACCAGGACATTTTTTATTGCTTGCAGTCATTGTAGAGACTGAGACAATGTTCTCAGTTGTCTCCTATTGAGAACAATACCTGCACAGAAGCTGCTTTGGGAGTGTGAGTGTATGTACAGCAAGATGATTCTTTTAAAGTCAATGCAAGTCATCATATATGTATGATTATAGATCAGAAAAAAATGACAACTTTATTTGTTTCATCACTTATTCCGTTTCACTGTCAATCCTACAATCCCCTGTGCAAGACTTCTGTCTTGCTCCCATAAATAACAAAATTGATGAGTGCTTACATAGAAAAAGCTTGTAATGACACTCATTAAACACTCATTAATAATTAGTTCCGGTCCCTGAATTTGATTGGCTGAACATTTTAAAAGTTACAGTAGAAACGTACTAATATGGACTCTTTTTCACAGACTGTAATTACACATTTCTGCAATAATTAACATTGTAAATCTAGCAAATTGTTTAATTTACATTTATGTGATTATACTTTGTGTTATATTACCCTGACGTTAACCCTCTGGAGTCTGAGGCTGATTTGGGGCCTGGAGAAGTTTTGACATGCCCTGACATTTGTGCTTTTTTCAGTTGTTCATAAACATATTAACGGAAAAAGTGTCATTACACTGTATTCAGCACAAACTAGGCTACAATAATATGTGAGGAACATGTATGTACATGTTTGTGTTTTTGAAGGAATAACATTTATGCGTGGTTATTGAAAAAACAAAAAAAGTTAGTCACTGAAATAAGGCCAAAAAAAGTATAGTAAATCTGTGTTTACAATACTTTAGGGTATTGGAGGTTGTAAACTAGAGTTTTTGCTTCAAAAGTATGTAAAAATTATGCTGCCTACTCCTTCATATAAAACAATATATTGATTTAGTTTTTGTAAGACACTTTTTGCCAAGAAACACAGTATGCGTGGAGGCGTGAATCAGCACTGAATAATGGGCCATTCTCATCTGAGAAGACAAAAGAATTGCATAGTAATGAGCTGAAATGACTTGCATATTAATGAGGCATTTCAGTCAGGTAGGCTGTGAAAAAAACCTTCTGTGATGTCTCAAGCTCATCATGATATATGAAACATACAGAAAAATATTATTACAATATAAAGTAATGGTTTTATATTATACTTTAAAATATAATGTATTTCTGTGATGCAAAGAGTCTGAATATAGGCTTTTAGTTTAAAAGCATGCACATTTGGAGAAATATTGGATTCTCATATGCTTATGTCAATTTTCTATACAGAGGAGTTATATTTATTTAATATTCATTGTCATTACTATGAGCGCTGGTGTTTTTCAATTCATCCTTGAAGTCTGAGGGCGCTCTCTGTGCATTTTTAGTCCACAAATTCATCTAAAAGAAGAAGAGGCTATTCCATGAATGGAGTTTCCAATTCATACTGCAGCCGGAGGGCGCTAAAGAAACAAAAACTCATCTAAAATTCATCTGTAGAAGAAAAGAAAACAGGAACTAACTGCATGTCTTCTAGAGCTCCCTAACCATGACTTTTACATCCAGATAAACACTTTTCAAGACAATAAATACACGATTGAGACGATGAATGCATGTATTGCCTCTGAATTTGCGTCTGAGTAGCGCTGGCTCCGTGGGCGTGGCCGCATTAGCGGATAATGAGCTGAATCACGGACTTCTGACATGGCTCTCTTTTCATACAGATTACATAAACACAGAAGGTTTGTTTTCGATTTGACTTACATGATTTAAAAACTGACATCTTAACGTTTTTTTAGACATAAGTTTAATTTTTCTGTGATTAGTATTCACTAAGTTACAGTTCATTTTCTGAGAACTATCCGATTGGACTTCGTTCAGAGGGAGAGGAGAAATCACGCATCATGTTAGTTTTCTTTATTTTACAAAAATCACAACATTGTGTTTTTACTCTGAGTGTATACAAATAAAAGATATATATATATATATATATATATATATATATATATATATATATATATATAACTATAGAGAATATCTCTATAGTTTCAATTGATATATTACTTATGTCTCTATGACAAAAAATGACGGAGTATTTTAAGTCTGTTTTGCTGCAATGTGAAAAAAAAACTGCAAAACGCGCCGGCGCGTTTTCAGACCTCAGAGTGTTAAGTAACAAAAACTTCATTATTATTATCAGTCTCTTTTAAACACTCAGTAAACACTCAGGGCAGCATTTGTATGAGTCATTGAATAATTCACTCAACCAAAGTGATTCATTCAAT
Organism: Megalobrama amblycephala; assembly: GCF_018812025.1. NCBI lineage: Eukaryota > Metazoa > Chordata > Actinopteri > Cypriniformes > Xenocyprididae > Megalobrama > Megalobrama amblycephala. The sequence goes on along the minus strand of NC_063067.1, from coordinate 33,738,548 downwards.
AACCATGACTGCATCCAAATATGCATACTTGTGAAAGTATGTGAAAAGATTTGCATGTCTGAATTCACAGTATTCATTAAACACTAAGTACTCGTATGATCTACTATGGCGAGATTATGAAGTGCGCATCTGATGGACACTTTACTATCACTTGGTAGGTCACATGATAATGACAACATGACGACTGTTGTACGTCCAGACTACATTCATACTATACACATTCATACTTTATATAAAACATACAAGTAAGTACTTTGCTTAAGTAAGTACAGTACCTACACAGAGAGATATGTGTTTTCGGACACAGTCCCTACTGTGTTGCTCAGAGATGTATCAATTCATTTTACTTTGACTTTTTTTGGAACTATTTTCGTCAGATGCAAACAAACTAACCAACAATATCTGAAATATAAGTTGCCCAGTATTAACTACTTGATTACTGAACTGTTTTGTAAATGCAATATCATATGTGCAGTTCTGCTGTTGATTCTGAATATCATCTCTGACACTTGACCTACAGCCAGGTGATATTCGGAAAAACAAACACACAAAAGTGAGTTTGCTTATTTACTTTTAGCAGCAGCACTATTTCTTCTTATCTCAAGGACGTGTGTGTGTGTGTGTGTGTGTGTGTGTGTGTGTGTGTGTGTGTGTGTGTGTGTGTGTGTGTGTGTTTGAGTGTGTCTATGGCCCTAAATGAGAATTGATTTTAGTCTTGTCGTGACTGACCTACTCGTCACTTCTTTTTCACAATATGCCCATTTAACACTG